>NC_082725.1:21835770-22165572 GCF_030144855.1 Hypanus sabinus | reverse complement strand
CGTTGTGCACCCTATGGAGACAGTCCCAGAGGCAGGGATTGAACGTAGACAACTGCAATTCACTGGCTGCACCACATGATCACCCAGCGACTCAACTACACAGAATTTGAGAAAAGGCAGACTCTAAAGGATACTTGACAATTTCAGATCTCACATGTTCCAACACTTATTTTTATTTACTTATTGAGATATAGGTACATGGAGCTTAGAAAAATAGAGGGCTATGGGTAACCCTTGGTAATTCCTTAAGTAAGTAGATGTTCGGCACAGCATTGTGGGCCAAAGGACCTGCACTGTGCTGGAGGTTTTCTGTGTTTCTATGCTTCAATGTGGAATAGGCCCTTCCGACCCTTTGAGCCACACCTCCTTTTAACCCTAACCTAACCACGGGAAAATTTACAACAAGCAATTAACCTACCTTGGACCGTGGAAGGAAACTGAAACACCCAGAGAAAATGCACGCGGTCATTCAAACTTCTAACAGATGGCAGTGGGAGTTGAACCTGGGTTGCTGGTGCTGTAAAGCATTGTGCTAACCACTTACGCTACCATGCCACCCATGTGTAACCCTGAACTCTGCAGCCTACGTCCCGATCCATATGGAGTTCGACTCAGCGGTCAGTGCTCTGCTGGCATTGGCTTCCATTCAGTCAGGGTCTCGGCTGTTCCCAGGCTGGCAGAATTATACTATTAAACACTTAAGGGATGCAGGTCAATCACCACACTTCTGCAATAGAAATTACGCACTTGGTACTCGGAGAATAGGTTGTTCAAGACATGATTTTACAAATGACCTCCTTAAAATTTGCTCCATTCACTGAGTTAGATCATTTACTCATTCCACATAATCTCATGAGAAGGGTCAGATGCCCATACTCATCTCATTATTCTCTGGACTGACCCCAGCAAATCAGCTAGTGGCAGCATAATCCGCAGCACTATGGCTATCCTGTATAGCAAAGCCACTGACCACCTGTACTATCTACTTACCAGAAACATTGACAACTACCTAAGATGCACAACCTGTCTGAATAAGTTGTGAAACCTGAAATTCAATCATAATCAAAAGTTTATTTCAAAGTATATATATACTTTGCTCGAAGAACTCAGCAGATCAGGCAACATCTATGGGGAGGAATAAAGAGCTGACGTTTTGGGCGAAGACCCTTTATCTCATAATACACAGGCATAATTTCCCAGCTGATCAGGGAAGCACACAAAGGAAAGGGAGACCTTGTTGTACTATGACTAGATCTTGCCAACAGGTACGGGTCATTACCATATAAGCTGGTGGAGATAGCACTGAACCATCATGTTCGAAGAAAGATAAAGAATCTCATCGTGGACTACCTTGGGAACTTCAGATTGAGAATCCCCTCAAGAATGACCACATCAGGCTGGCACTGGCTCGAGAAGGGTATATTAATCGGATGTCCAATCTTAGTGATCCTCTTCTCCCTGATCATGAACATGCTGGTTAAGGCAGCCGAAGTGGAGTGTGGAGGCCCTCTGACTAAAACAAGCATGTGGCAGCCCCCAATCAGAGCTGTCACAGATAACCTCATGGTGACAACTACATCAGTCCTAGGCAATAGATGGATCTACCAGGGGCTAGTGGGGATCATCACATGGACAAGCATGAGCTTTAAGCCGAAGAAATCTAGGTCTCTGGTGTTAAGGAAAGGCAGACTCACAGACAAGTTCCAATTCTCCTTGGATAGTATTGCTAGCCCATCCATCTCTGAGAAACCGGCCAAGAGCCTGGGGAAGGTCTCTGACTGCAGAGATGCGGCTGACATATATACAGAATATAGTATTAATGGTAAGACTCTTGGCAGTGTGGAGGATCAGAGAGATCTGGGGGCCCATGTCAATTTCCACGTATTTCCACTTGGAATAATTTACTTATTATTATTTAATTATTAATTGTTTTATATTGCTATATTTCTACACTATTCTTGGTTGGTGCGACTGTAACAAAACTCAATTTCCCTCGGCATCAATAGAGTATGTCTGTCTGTCTGTCTGTCTGTCCATAGGACGCTCAAAGCTGCTGTGCAGGGTGACAGTGTTGTGAAGAAGCCATATGGTGTCTTGGCATTCCTCAACCAGGGGACTGAGTTGAAGAGCTGTGAGGTAATGTCACAGCTATATAAGACCTTGTCAGACCCTACTTGGAGTACTATGTTCAGTTCTGTACACTACAGGAAGGATGTAGATACTATAGAGAGAGTGCAGAAGAGATTTACAAGGATATTGCCTGGATTGGAGAATGTGCCTTATGAGAATAGATTGAATGAACTTGGCCTTTTCTCCTTGAAGCAACAGAGGATGAGAGGTGACCTGATAGACTTGTATAAGATGATGAGAGGCATTGATCGTGGGGATAGCCAGAGGCTTTTTCCCAGGGCTGAAATGGCTAACACAAGGGGGCATAGTTTTAAGGTGCTTGGAAGTAGGTACAGAGGGGATGTCAGGGATAAGTTTTTCACACAGAGAGTGGTGGGTGCGTGAAATACACTGCCAGTGAAGGTGGTAGAAGCAGATACTTTTAAGTATCTAAGGGTCTTTTAAGAGACTCTTAGATAGGTATATGGAGCTTAGTAAAATAGAGGGCTATGTGGTAGGGTAATTCTTGGCATCTTCTAGAGTAGGTTAAAGGTTGGCACAACATTGTTGCCCAAAGGGCCTGTAATGTTCTGTAGATTACAATATTCTATGCCATCCAGAGGACCACCAAGGTGTTCGAAGTCTGGCTCATCAGTGCGGACAAGTCAGGCCTACTTGGTACATTCAAGGCCTGGATCTACCAACAGCCCATCCTCCCCCAGAATCCTCTGGGAAAGGCTGGTATATGAGGTACCCGTGTCAACAGGAGAGGCTCTTGAAAGAAGCCTCAACTATTGACAATGGCTATCTTCGAAGACGGCTGCACCTCCCACGTAGCCTGAGTAGCACTGCATTGTTTGGGAAGAGAAATAAACTGCAGCTTCCCTTCAGTAGCGAGGACAAGGAGTTTATGGCTTCCCTTACAAGTGAATTGCTGCTGGTCAGAGATTCCAGCAACTCCTAGGTCTCGACAACAGGCATTGAGGTTCGGACAGACAGGAAGTAACAGGTCCGGGATGCAGAGGTGATAGCTAACTCACATCTGAGTCACAAGGATCTGGTAGGGACAATGATTTCTGGTTAGGCAGTGCTGGGTAAATTCCTTTGAACCCACTTCGATGCAGCCCAGGGCAGGGACAGATGCGAACTGGCCCAGGAAGAGATGCAAACAGCTGTCAAAGAAGTACGTACCACCATGCTGGTAGGAATGGGGCAACAGGGAGCTTGGACAATGTGGGAGGGTGTGCTAAAGTAGAAGATCTCCTGGTCCAACATCTGCTGGGCAGAACCCCAGCACATAAAGTTCATGATCCAGGCTGTGTATGATGTCCTGCCTAGTCCAGTGAACCTTTTTGCTTGGGGCAAAAGCAAGGCGCCATCATGCCCTCTCAGCCCTGGCAGAGGGACCCAGGAATATATCCTCAGTAGCTGACCAAAAGCCTTAGGATAAATGTGTACATGAAATTACATAACAAATCTGCTGTGATCAGAGTGATGGTGGAAACATGCTTGCAGGGATAAAGTTTTCTATTGTTTTTAAGTGTGAAACAGTACATATTCAGTTAAAGAAAATCTCTCCAATTTTATCTCTTTTACCTTAAATGTTAAATTAATTGAAAATGCATTTATCTGATTGGATGAGTAGGAGGAATCTTATCCTCATTTGTGTTGTTCACAGGAACAATTTACCCAAAATTGGCATAATTGATACAAAGGAACAGAAGAAGCTGAGGGAAGCATATAAAATTAAGAAAAGCCCAAGCACAGGGGTCCAAAACTAAAAGGGATTTGAGAGCACTTGAGAAAAATGCTTTTTGTCCCTATCATCTAAAAAAAGGTGGGGATGTGGTCATAATTGTAGCAATCTGATCACTTTTAAGCAGATTTTTAAATCTGTACTTAGCAACTCAACCACAGATTGAAGGACCTAATGCTGGAAGGTGAAAGTAGGTCTTTGTCAATCAGCACATTCATAGCAGGCCATTTGGTCCCCTTCACTTCTGTACATTTTCCATGATTCTATGATTCAGTAGATAAAGATCAAAAAAGATTATAAGACCATAAGATATAGGAGCAGAAGTAAGCCATTCGACCCATCAAGTCTGCTCCGCCATCCAATTCTCCCAAACATCCCCACTCCCCTGCCTTCTCCACATACCCTCTGATGCCCTGGCTAATCAAGAACCTATCTATCTCTGCCTTAAATACACCCAATGACTGGCCTCCATGGCCGCTCATGAAACAAATTCCACAGATTTACTACCCTCTGACTAAAGAAATTTCTCCTTGTCTCTGTTCTAAATGGACGTCCTTCAACCCTGAAGTCGTGCCCTCTTGTCCTAGACTCCCCTACCATGGGAAATAACTTTGCCATATCTAATCTGTACTGGCCTTTTAATCTTCTAACACTTAACATTATCTTCACTTACCGCATGTATATTGAAACATCGTAACATTGAGTGAAATGCATTGTTTGTATCATCGAACAACACAGCGTGGGATGCGCTGGGTGCAACCCGCAAGCATTGTCATGTTTCTGGCATCGACAGAACGTGCCCACAGCTTACTAACTGACCTGTATGTCTTTGAAATGTGGTAGGAAACTGAAGGACTTGGAGGAAACCCATGAGGGAGAATGGACAAACTTCTTACAAACTGCCCCAGGACTTAAACCCAAACCCCATCACTGGTGCTGTAACTCCTATGCTACCTGACTGGACTGCATCTCTAATTTTTGGGAATAATTGCTTCTTGTTAAAGATTTCTCAGCTGTTTTGCTGGTGTTGGATTGGGATCTCTGTTGTATCTCCCCTTGGTTAACTTCTTAAAGGCAAATCCTGTCAACAGAATTATCGGGTTATAGCATGAAAGGAGAAATTAAATTCCATATTAGCTGAGGATCAGCAGATTTATTCCAAATGTGGGAACTTTTGCATCCCCATGTTGTACTTGTTTCATAAACCTGTATGTAGTCTTGCCAGAAATGTGCAGTTACACTAGGAAAGTAAACTGACCTTGGTTGTTTGCATGTATACAAGGTGCAGTATTCGGTACTCTGATTTATTTGTATATTTTTGTATATACAACTTTTGTGTATTTAGTGCATACTACAGAAGACCGATTACTACTCTGTCATCTTTCACAGAGATTATCTTTGCAAACAACTTTAACACATTCAGATCTGTCCAGGCACTTAAACAAAACCATTGCCAAAGAGGCAAATAACTTACACCTAAACCTTTGGATGTCTTCTTCTCGTTAGGCAAGCACCCATCTGCCCTTATCTACTAGAAAAAGAACAGAAGAAAATTCAAACAGGGGTGGACCACCTGACCCTGCCAGTCTGTATGCTCCTGGCTGATCTATGCTGGTCTCAGCTCCCTTTCTATGCAGTTTCCTTGTAAACAACAATTCCTCAATCCTCCAAACATTCATCTCCATCTTAAATGTCAATTCTGATTTAGATCTCTGCAGTGGAGAATTCCAAAGATTCACTGCCGTCCTGGAAGAAGTTATTTGAACATACTTCAGTTTTAAAAGACCATTCCTTTATCTGCCTGGTTCATGACTCTCCCACAAGTGAAAATATCTCAACCTCCACACTGTCAAGTCCCTTAGGATCTTATATATTTGAATGAGATCACATTGCTTTGGAAATAGCTTTATTTCTATCTTTAATATCTCTTTTTTTTCCTTTTCAGGATGTGAAGGGGATTCTGTTGAAGACCCTGACCTGGAGTTACTCTCTGACTTTGGTTCTTTGTGGGAATGGGACCTGCTCAGGGCCCCACGACCGGCCATCTTTGGTATCCCGAGTATGCGGCCTGGAAGACGAGTGCACCTTTAGGGTCTGGGGTCTCATGGCTCCGGGGATGTGCTGATTCTAGGCTGGTGCCCCAGACTGAAGCGTCGCGGGAGAGGACAGGACATTGGGAGCAGCGGGCCAGCTGCTGTGCGCCCGGAGAGCTGCGCCTTTCTGGTGCCGACTCTCTGGGCGCAGAGCTCAGAGAAGGCGATGGAACAGACTTTTAACATTGTAAATCCATGAGCTGTTTGTTATGTCTCTCCCCTCACTGTGAAACGGGGCCACCTCTTTTCCCCTATTGGGGGGGAGAGAGCCTGTGGTATGTCGAATACGGGGTGAATGAGTAGTTTTTGGGGTACTGCAAGTCTGTGTCTTTATTGATACTTTGCTGCACGCTTGAGTGCTCGGTGGGGGTGCTGATGCTTTTTTGCTGGTGGGTGTGGGGGTCATTATCTTGCTGCTACATGTGTGTGGGAGAGGGAGCTGGGGGGAGGCTTTGGGGTTCTAACCTTTTAACTGTCATTCATTCTTTGGAGCGTTCCTCTGTTTTCATGAATGTCTGTGAAGAAAAGGAATTTCAGGATGTACAGTATATTGTATACATTTCTCTGACATTAAATACACCTATTGAAACCTATTTTATTCTTTTAAATTCTAAGGAATACAGATATTGGCTGCCTAATATCTCTTGACAAAACAACATTCTCATTTCAGAAATTAGCCACAAGTGAGGAAGGATGTCAATGGTTGGATGTTGGGCTGACAGATCAGTGAGGACAGGAGCTGGTGGTCCACCCCAGGTTAGCAAGTCATTGGCAGCTTCCAGGAATGGACTTCCATGTGACAGCCAGTGATTCCTTAGGTACACGAGTCAGAGAGACTGGAGTTTGAGACCTAGTGTTCAGGGTCTTGGTTACTGGAGATCTTGGAGTTCCATTCATCATCATTGGCAAATCCTGGGGTCGATTCCGGAGATTGAAGCCCTAAAATAGTTTGGATGTCCAGAAGTCAAAGTTTAATGGTCAAAGCCAGAGATGAGTGGGTTAGACTATGAGGAGAGATTGAGTCGCCAGGGACTGTACTCGCTGAAATTCAGAAAGGTGAGAGGAGATCTTATAGAAACATATAAAATTATGAAAGAGATAGATAATATAGAGGCAGGAAAGTTGTTCGCAATAGTAGGTGAGACTAGAACCAGGGGACATAGCCTCAAGATTCGGGGGAGTAGATTTAGGACGGAGATGAGGAAGAACTCATTTTCTCAGGGAGTGGTGAATCTGTGGAATTCTCTGCCCAACGAAGCAGTGGAGGCTACCTCAGTAAATATATTTAAGACAAGGTTGGATAGATTTTTGCATAGTAAGGGAATTAAGGGTTATGGGGAAAAGGCAACTAGGTGATTGTCAGATCAGCCGAGATCTTATTGAATGGTGGAGCAGGCTAGGCGGGCCAGATGGCCGACTCCTTCTCCTATTTCTTATGTTCTCATGTAAAGCCTTGAGCCTGTGAGTTTGAAAGTCAGCTGGGGGAAGCCAATCCCAATGTCTGCAAATCCGCAAATCCACTGAACAACAGATCCCAGCTGAAAATTTAAACTTATGGGATGTACATGTAACATACAAATTACCTCAATGTAGATAAATGCCAGATGATGCATCTTAGTAACAAGAATACAGAGACAGCAATATAGATTAAAAAGTTCAAAGTTCTAAGTAAATTTGTTATTAAATTACATATATGTCATCATATACAAACTAAGATTCATTTTCTTGCAACCATGCTCAATAAGTACATAAAAGAACCATAATCGAATCAATTAAAGCCTGCACCAACTTGGTCAATCGACCAGTGTGCAAAAGACACAAATTGTGCAAATACAAAGAGAAACAAATAATAATGACACATAAATAAGCAATATATAACAAGAACATGAGATGAAGAGTTCTGAAAAGTTAGTCCATAGGATGTGGGAACATTTCAGCGATGGGGCAAGCGAAGTTGAGTGGTTATCCCCTCTGGTTCAAGAGGTTGATAGTTTCAGGGTAATAACTGTTCTTGAACCTGGTGACGTGAGTCTTGAGGCTCCTGGACCTCCTTTCCGATGACAGCAGTGAAGAGAGATCTTAACCTGATGATGGATGCTACCTTCCTGCGATGATGCTCTGTGTAAGTGTGCTCAATGGTGGGTGTAAGAATATGTGCCAAAATCTTCAATTTCATTTGCAGAAGAATAGAATTTAAAACAGAAAGCAAATGCTAAAATGTACGGTGTATATAACTTTTGTTCGGCCTCACAATAGCTTCAGTAGAATGCTGCATGGGTGGAATTTGTGGTGTATAAGGACCAAGTTATAAATTACAGAAACCAACACAAAGGCCAGTGTTTATATTCATTAGACAGGAGTTCGTGTGTACTATTTTAATATAATGCAAATTTTTGCAATACATTACTGGTAGGTGATTCAGTGGAGCGTAACACAACCCAGCGTGAATAATGTTGATTTGATGTTTAAATTACACTCAATTATAGGGCAATGTCATATGTGACAGATTGATATTACCATTCACCCCATTTCTGGCATGGAACAGATACGTTCTATCACACTGCAAATAAGCAGACAGATTATAAATGTAATACTTCACAACTGCTTCTAGATACATATCTAGAGCAGCAGTAAATCTGAGATCAGTATTTTTAACTTGTTAACAGTTTTGCATTAGACATTATTTTAAACCAGGTACAAGGAACTCAAAATGATGAGCAGGGTACAGGATAGCACTAATATTAATGTCACAAAGCTGTTATTGTAAAATTCGAACAAAAGGGAAGAATTTGGTACAGCTGTGGGTGCAGGGTAAATTTTAGACTCTATAATAAAGAACTCTCTCATCAGATATGGCTTTATCCAGCACTACATGCAGGCCAGAAGAAATGGGAGTATTTGCACAGCACACCCTTTCCCCCCAATAAGTTATCACCTCCTCTTAACCCCATCATGCTCCCACTCCCAACAGTCCCATCAACTGTGTTGCCCTCCCTCATACATACGCCACCATGTGAAGGCTTGCACATACAGTAATGTTCCTCTTGATCTATCTTCCATGTTCTTTAATGTGTCCACTATACTTCATTCTCTGAGGATCATCACCATGTTGAGGTGGAGGCTTGTGAGCTCCTGAGATCCTGAGAGAGATGGCACCTGGAGCTTACTCATTCGGCGCTGAGCTCCTGCTGGAATCACCCATGGAGATAAGGTCAAGGAGCGGGTTCCCTCTAAAAAGTAATCCAAGCAAGACCTCAGCGGTGGAGCTGGCAGAAGATGATGACACATCACAACAGCAGTGAAGGTGAAGAGTCCCCAGTCACCTTGCATTTTATGCCACTGGACTCTGACATGATCTGTCAAGGTCTGTGTGATGGCTGCCCATGTATCAGCCTCCCCATGTTAAACAAAGTTGTGCACAGGGACTCTTCATGAAGTCAATCCAATCCACTCTAATATGTGGATCCCAGATCAGTCTCTGTAGCCATCCGAAACCCACTCAGCAATAGACAACAACTAAGGAGAACATCTTCGTCAACTTGAGTGGTCAAACTACTACGACTTCCTTTATGTGGTTACCAGTCTTTAATTCCACCTTTTTCCCAACTCTGCAAAGCATCACTGCAGTGGTACTTGTAAAATCTGATACAAAACTACATTGCACACAAGCTCTCTGATATGTACTAGGTAGAACATAGAACAGTATAGCAGAAGAATAGGCCATGATGGCTGTGTTGACAATTTAAACTGTCTATCTGCCTGCTTATGGTCTATAATCATCAGGCGGCAATCATCATGAGAGGCCATTTGTTGGTGACGCAGTGTGAGGTTTAAAAAGAGCTCAGATTCTTTTGGGACTTTTTGGTGGGCCGAAATCATAAGGATCTGTTAGGCACTCGGCAGGTGCCAATAAAAAGAGGTGAAATGTAAGTGGTGCAGCTATTGCGTGAGTGGTCAGGCTTTGAGTCAAAAGGCTTGGACAAGCACATGCAGAGGTTCTAAGAAAGTTTCTAATAAGTTTTTTTTTCCTGTTAGTACATAGCTAGTGCACAGAGTTAACAGCATGCTCCTTATGTGGGAAGTGGGGACGTTGAGAAACCTCCAGTCTCCATGATAACTACATCTGCACCTAGTGTACTGAGCTGCAGCTTCTTAGAGACCATGTTAAGGAACTGCAGCTACAACTGGATGCCTTTTGCCTCATATGGGCAAAAGAAAAGGTGAGAGTATGAGCTACAGAGATGTGTCCACCCCTAAATTGCAGGAGCCAGTTACCTGGAGGTGACTGTCTGCTGAGGGAAAGTGAATAAACAGCCAGTGCAGAGTACCTCTATGATCCTTCCTCTCACTAATAGGTATACCCTTTAGGTACCATTGAAGGGGACAACCTACCGGGGGAAACTACAACAATCTCTGACACTAGGTCTGTCTCTGTGGCTCAAAAAGGGAAAGTGGGAGAAGAGGAATGTGGTAGTGAGAGGGGATTCTATAATTAGAGGAGCAGACTATGTGGACATGAAAGAGACACCTGGATGATATGTTGCCTCCCAGATGCCAGGGTCAGAGATGTCTTGTATATAGTCCACAGTATCCAGAAGGGGGAGGGTGAACAGCTGGAAGTCATGATACATATTGATACCAATGACATAGGCAGGGCAAAGGAGGAGATCCTCAAGTGAGAATAAAGGTAGAAAGCTGAAAAGCAGGACTTCCGGGGTAGTAATCTTGAGAATGATTTGGCAGATGAATGCGTGGCTGAAGATTTGGTGCACGGGGAAGAGTTTCAGGTTTCTGGATCATTAGGATGCCTTCTGAGGGACAAATGACCAGTACAAAAAGAATGGGTTGCACCTGAACTTTGGCAGAACCAATATCCTTGCTGGCAAGTTTGCTAGAGCTGTTGGGGGAAGCAGTGATCATAATATGATAGAATTCTCTCTGCAGTTTGAGAAGGAGAAGCTAAAATCAGGTGCATTCGTATTATAGTGGAGTAAAGGGATTTACAGAGGCGTGAGGGAAGAGCTGGATAAAGTCGTTTGGTAGGGGACACTAGCAGTGGAGCAGCAATGGCTGGAGTTTCTGGGAGCAAGCTGGAAGGTGCAGGAAAGATATACAGTATCCCAAAGATGAAGAAGTATTCCAAAGGGAGGATGAGGCAACTGCGGGTCACAGACAGGATAGGAGTAAACGTACGATATGCTATAACAAAAAATAGTGGGAAGGTAGAGGATTGGGAAGCTTTTAAAAACCAACAGAAGGCAACTAAAAAGACATAAAGAGAGAAAGAATGAACTATGAAGGGATCCAATAATATAAAAGAGGATGCAGAAAGCTTATTTTTCAGATATCTAAAGAATAAAAGAGAGATTAGAGTGGATATCGGACCACTGGAAAATGATGGTGGAGAAGCGTCAATGGGGGACAAGGAAATGGTGGATGAACTTAATGAGTATTTTGCATCACTCTTCACTGTGGAAGAAACTAGCAGAATGCCAAGAATGTGAGAGTGTCAGGGGACAGAAGTGAGTATCATTGCAATACCTAAGGAGAAGGTGTTTGGGAAGCTGAAAAGAATGAAGGTTGATAAGTCATCTGGACCAGATGGACTACAGCCCAGGGTTCTGAGAGAGGTAACTGAAGAGATTGTGGAGGCATTAGTAATGATCTTTCAAGAATCACTAGACTCTGGCATGGATCACGAGGACTGGAAAATTGCAGATGTCACTCTACTCTTCAGAAGGGAGGGAGGCAGAAGAAAGGAAATTATAGGCCAGTTAGTCTGAACTCTGTGATCGGGAAGATTTTGGAGTTGCTGGTTAAGGATAAAGTTTTGGGTACTTGGAGAGTACTTGGTAAAATAAACTGTGGTCAGCATGGTTTCCTTGAGGGAAAACCTTGCTTTACAAATCTGTTGAGGAAATAATAAGCAGTGTAGACAAAAGCGAATCAGTGGATGTTGTGTACTTGGATTTCCAGGAGGCCTTTGACAAGGTCCACACATGAGGCTGCTTAACAAGATAAGAGCCCATGGTATTACTAGAAAGATACTAGCATGGATAGAAAATTGGTTGACTAGCAGGAGGCAAAGAGTGGGAATGAACTCTTTATCTGGTTGCCGGTGACTAGCTGTGTGCCACTGGGGTCGGTGTTGGGACTGCTTCTTTTCACATTATATGTCAAAAACTTGGATGAAGAAATTGATAGCTTTGTGGCCAAGTTTTCAAGTTTGCAGAAGATACGAAGATAGGTGGAGGGGCAGGTAGTGTTGAGGAATCAGGGAGTCTGCAGAAGGATTTAAATAGATTGGGGGAACGGGCAAAAAAATGGCAGTTAGAACATTGTGTAGGGAAGTGCATGGTCATACACTTCGGCAGAATGAATAAAGGTATGGAGTATATACTAAATGGGGAGAAAACTCAAAAATCAGAGGTGCAAAGGGACTTGGGAGTCCTTGTGCAAGATTCTCTTAAGAATAACTTGCAGGTTGAGTCAGCAGGAAGCAAGGCAAATGCAATGTTAGCATTCATTTCAAGAGGACTAGAATACAAAAGCAAGGATGTAATGCAGAGGCTTTATAAGATACTAGTCAGACCACACTTGGAGTATTCTGAGCACTTTTGGGCCCCTTACCTAAGAAAAGATCTGTTGGCATTGGAAAGGGTACAGAGGAGGTTGATGAGATTGATCCTAGGAATGAAGTGGTTAACATATGAGGAGCGTTTGAAGGTTTTGGGCTTGTACTCGCTGGAATTCAGAAAAATGAAGGTGTAATCTTACTGAAACTTATCTAATATTGTAAGGCTTAGAGTGGGTGTGGAAAAGATGAGTGGATGTGGAAAAGATGAGTTCTTCAGTTGAAGAGTCTAGGACCATAGGGACCAGAATAGAGGGACGCCCATTTAGAACAGAGATGAGGAGTGATTTCTTTAGCCAGAAGGTGGTGAAACTGTGAAGCTCATTTCCTTAAGTGGCTGTGCAGGCCAAGTTGTTGGGTATATTCAATGGGGAGGTTCTTGATTTATCAGGGAGTCAAAGGTTACCGGGAGAAGACAGGAGAATGGGTTGAGAGAGCTAATAAGTCAACCGTGATGGAATGGCGGAGTGAATTGATGGGCCAAGTGGCCAATTTCTGCTCCTATGTTTTATGTTCTAATGGTCTTACAGCACTCAATTCCCGTCTGCTCGTCTCTGTCCGTCTAAATGCCTCTCGAGTATTGCTATCCACCACTTCTCCTGCCAATGTGTTCTGGGCACTTACCTTTCTCTGTGTATAAAAAAAATCCCACATAAATTTTCTTTCAAATTCTCCCCCCAACCCCCCCGACATAAAGCTATGCCCACTATCAGTGTACCTCACCTTGACCTCACCGTCCTCCATGTCTATCCATACAAATATGAAGTATTCATTAATCCCTTGCCACTTTCTCTGAATTCTTCTTTTCTCATTGAGTTGTCCTACTCTCTCTTTTATTTGCTCTTCATAATCTATGTAAATTTTTTCCTTAGATTTTCTTTATTTCTACACACCAAGGGCATTTTATGGTTTACTTTGGCTCTCCTGATTCTCTAATTCTCTCCACAATATAGTCAATATGCCATCAGTCATTAGTTCTGACAAAGGGACTTGGCCCAAAACAGCAACTGTTTGTTCCTTTGTATAGTTTTATGGCGCTAGCTTTCAATTCAGAGCCACTTTACAATTATCAAGGGGACAGCAATTTTTAGACACAAACAAAACTAAAAATTTATGAATCATAAATAACACTCACTCCACAGATGAGTGTTCCCAGAGGGAGCTGGCCAGGAAGTTTTGCACATCCACTCCTTTTTCGGTCTACTTAAACTGAAGGGCACAGAGATTAATCATGTGACCCTCCAGATTTTCTAGTCAGGGTGCTTTGAGTTTTCTTTGTACCAAAAATGCCTACCATAAAGTCGTAATTGTAATGTGATGTGGGCTTCCAATGCACTATATACTATGTCAGGAATATCATGAATCACTAAGAGGAAGTAGAATTTATTATTTATTCCACTATATTTGAACTGTGCTGTTGCATGTACATCAGACCTTTATATACACCACATTTCATTCTCATTTGAAACAAAAGAATGATATACATTATTATCAGATTTAATCCTGCTACAGACTTTCTAAGCCTCACTGATTTCCTCAGACACTTGATTCATTAGCTTTGTATCCACTTTCTGATATGGGGAAGTTGCTGTCTTTTGACTCAAATCGGTAAAATCTTTATTTTTTTTTAATGTAGTATCCACTGGAATAAACTTGAGATCACATAACTCTTTAAGCAGGAATTAAATGACTTACTCGCTTCAGTTTCTTATTTTCACAGGATATCTCTTCCAAAGTCAGATACTTTGGCATTTACACACAGAGAGATATTAGCATATAGCTGAAAATGTCTTTGTCAGTAACTTAAGTCTTATTTTTGTTTCCATCTCAACTTCTCTTCCCCCTCAAAATTTGGCTGAATTAATCACAATAATTTGAGTCTTTTGCAAATTAATAAAGCAGCGGGAATTTGTCTCGTTGAGGAATCAGACATTGTTCAGAGGTCTAGGAAATTGTTTGTCCTTCAGTGTTTCATTGTTAAATTTGAACTCACTTGTAAACTATACAATAAAGAAACAGCTCTCACTGATCTATCCACTGCCCCATTGACTCTGGGTGATATTATGAAATAAATCTGTGCTTAATATCATTTTGTTCATTAAGCATTCAAATAAAATGGAAAAACTGAAGGTAGAGCAAACTAACCTGTTTCACAATGACTTGAGAAAATTAATCTCAATTCTTTGCTGGTACAGGACCTAACAAATTTACTTTGATTCATTTCCAGTGAGTGCCTATGAGTGCTAAGAAGCAATCGATTTGCTTGTGCGATAATCTCTGCAGAAAGGCCTTGGCTGCCACTATCATTCTATAACGATGTCCTTGGCTGTTTCAAATAGAATCCTTGCTCTTCAAGATCTGTTTTTAATCCATGCTAATAATCGAAGACAATAGACAACTGAATATTTGTTTGAAGCAATACTCAAGAATGTTAATTTTGAAGTACTTCCAAGAACTGTCTTCTCAATAATCCCATTTAATAAAATATTAATCTGTTGATAATTCTTGTAGTATGGTTTCAAGTCATTTCCTGGAAATTTGTCTGATATAGTTCATCCTTTCAAAGATTTTATTTACAGTACTTTAAGAACATATTATTTGTGTTCATGGGCCACAAGACTTTTGTCTTGCAGAGGACTTTTGTCTTCCTAGCTATCTCCAATACTGTAACTTCACGTAACCCACAGGTTCTGTCAGCTGTGTAAGTCTGGGGAGAGAATCTCTGGCCCCACCAAATGAGTGAGATTGGGACATAAGCTCACCCAAAACCCCCTGTTTGTGTGGATCCTGAATGATGTGTTACCCTGTTACAAATCAGTACCACAAAATAACAGACAGAACACCATATGCAATTAAGCGATTTAGCTTTATAATTCTCAATTTGACTAAAGGTTAGTAAAAGAAAAGCAAAAAAAAAGAAAAGGGCCCACTTTAATGAAACAGTCTAATGTGCCCAAGCTGGAGCTCACAGTTTCCCTGTCGCATATCCTCCTTCGATCTCCCCTGGCCTTCGTCGGATCATGGCTCTGCTCCAGGTCGAGTCCTACATCTGCTTCTCTCCAGCGTCTTCTCTCGCCATCTCCCACTGAACAAAAGACCCAGATCACCCGGTGTCAGGGAGACTGAATGAAAACGTACTACCGTCATTAGCCAGCTCACATTCCGAAGTACCCGTTATCTCTAACCATAACCCAAGCACTGCTTCCACAGAAAAACGATTACATTAGCAGTGAAACCTTTCCCAGGGTGTTACATGCAAGATTACCTTCCGTTGTCCTCAACGTGAAAACCATGCTCTCAGGCTCTGTGTCTGAAGTTTCATAATCTATCAATGTCTCTGCCATCATATTTTACTTTGATCTATCTTTGATTGACCAATTATATTGAGACATGAGGATGGTCACCTTTGCATCCTTGATACAGCCATTTTCAGCTTTGTCAGCATTACCAACTTACAAAGGCTTATAAAGGCCTGTGATCACAGGAAGCCAACTGTCCAGTAAAAACTGATGAATTATTTCTATAGCAAAAGTAATACCCAATCCCTCTTTCGCACTTTGAACATTGTTTAATTTCTTCCTTATTTATTTATTGAGGTACAGTGCAGAATAGGCCCTTCCGGCCCTCTGACCCAACAAACTCCCAATTTAACCGTAGCCTACTCACAGGACAATTTATAATGACTAATTAACCTACTAATTGTAACGTCTTTGGACTGTGGGAGGAAAGCGGGGCACCCGGAGGAAATCTATATGGTCATGGGGAGAACTTACAAACTCCTATTGTCACATGCTAAAATCAAAATTGGTTATTTCTTAACCATTGTCCATTGCATGATTAATTATACATCATCCTCTATGATTCAAAACATTACATGCATGCTTCAATGAGAAAGAGAGAGAGATAGATAGGTGGGGAGGGAGAGAAAGGGCAAGGGTGAAAGAATAAACAAGTCCTTTAGCGCACAAAGCCCATGACAAGCATCAACCATCTGTTCACGCAAATCCTATGTGAATTCCACTTTGCCATGTTGAATTGATACGTGTACACTAGCTTGCTTCAATTACATCAGGTTATGTCACTCTCACCCCTATGACCGGATTCTCCTTCGGAATTTTAATATCCATGGCAGCTCTGTGATTGCACCCTGCCAAGTTATCTGTACCTTGCATTGGAAAAATCACTTGAGCATCCTTTAATGACTTCAATTTTGTGTTGCTTCATGAAAGATCAATTGTAAAATTTCAAATATTTGATAACGTTAAGTAAATTCATTAAACCACAAACGTCTTTACAATGCAGTGGAAGATGTCAAAGTTGAAGTGCTGAGATACATCCTTCAACAAAATAACATCCATGTTGACAGAATTGCTTCTGTGCTGTCTTTACGACAGTTATTTAGTTTATAATATTTTCGCTTAGTAATTCATTCAATAGTATTTTCTAGTTAGAATTAGAAGTGTTTAAAGTGTATTCATTGCATGTAAAATATATCGGCATGCGATGACGTCACATCCGGTTTCGCCGCGTCTTGTGGGAAAATACCGGTTTGAAATTAGCGCAAGGGTGGGGGCTCACCACGAGGCAGACCTGAGCAGAAGTTGTTTTGCAGGCATGAGAAATCACAGTGAGAGCAACGCTGTAAGTTAATAGATAATCGATATATTGAACTAAGATGTTAATGCCGATCCTGTTAGAAGTAACGACGGTAGATAATGTTTATGCTTTCCTTAGTTAAAGAGTCGCGGATAGTTTGCATGGAAGTGTATTTAAAGTAGTCAATGGAGCAGGTAAACTCTCCCTGTATACTGCACCTTAGTGTAATGTAGTTATAGTCACCTTTGCAAGTATTTACACTTGAAATGTGATATTAAGGAAGGAACAAATACTGTATCAATCTTGTATTGTTTTATCAACAGTTTTCACCATATGTTAATGTGAAGAGTGAACAGTAAATGGTTAATCTTACTGCGATGTGGTTTGCATTGGCTGTGGTTTATCCGGACGTTAAATTCGGCGTTCGTTACACCGCGAAGGAGAACGTTACAGTGAAAAAGCGGCATTATCAGGTGTTTCAAGTGCTGCAATGTCAGCTCGATCCAGCATCAAGTCGACGCCGCCCAGCGACAAGGGCAGTAAACCGACATCAAGTAAGTCCACCCAGGCAAGAGCCAAGGCAGAAGCCGCCAAGGTGCGACTGCGTTACGCCAGACAAGAAGCAGTTTTGAAAATGAAACTGGCCACCAGAGAAGTCGAAATCCAGAAAGAAAGGGCCGCCAGAGAAGCCGAAAGGGCCGCCAGACAAAGAGAAGAGGCTGCCAGAGAAGCCGTAATCCAGAAAGAAAGGGCCGCCAGAGAAGCCGAAAGGGCCGCCAGACAAAGAGAAGAGGCTGCCAGAGAAGCCGTAATCCAGAAAGAAAGGGCCGCCAGAGAAGCCGAAACCCAGTTGGAAATGGCAAAAATATCGACAGAGTTGCAAGTGCTGCAGCTAGAAAGAGAAGGAGAAGCTGCCATGGCGGAAGCAGAGTACATAGAAGAAGCTGAAGGGTCGCGTGATCTGACCGAAGCAAGATCTACTTTAGAAAGGACCAGACTGGAACGCACAAGCGACTATGTACAATCTCAAATAGACAGGCAGGCTCGTCTCCCCTCTCCATACCTATTCGATAACTTCCCCAGCTACGAGGAACCTCAGAGAGTCACGATTGCATCACATCCATACGAGGAAGGAAATTTACCCTCACGGCTCCGTGATGAAGTCAAGAATGAAAGAACCGACAACGCTCCTTCACCCCCACAACAGGACGGCGGGGAGGGAGAGGTTCACTCCAGGACAACAATTGTCAGCTCGAACTGTACAGAAGTTTGCGGTCAAACTCAGTCAAGCCATTCTTGTTCCGAGATCTGCCTCACTGAGGTGTACCCTAAAGAAGCACAACAAGACATTACCAAGCGTAAAGTAACCGACGAGACGCTAGGTCAGTCAGTTTTCGTTCAAACCGAGCACGGAAACAAACTTGCACAATCAGCTCAAGATACCATTTCTTTAAAACCCAAAGACACCAAGGTCTTCAGAGATGAAGCAAATAATGGGGTTGCCCCATTGCCTTTCAGAGAACCACGCCAGCGCTCACCAGATAACAAAGAGCAGGCAGTCAAACGGTTCACGTCCTTACGGAAAACCCAGAAAAGGAAACCTGAGATGCAGCAACGCACCCGATTGGCCCACGAGGTACTGTGCACCCTAATGGCAGAGGTCACAGCCATTATAAACGCACAATCATTCCTACCTGTGTCTTCTGACCCAGAAAACCCCTTTATACTTTCGCCATCAATGCTCCTTACGCAGAAGGCAGGAGCACCTCCTCCACCAGGAGACTTTTCAGACAAGGATTTGTACACAAAGCAATGGAGACAAGTCCAGGCTCTGGCAAATCAGTTCTGGCCTCGCTGGAGACAAAAATATCTACCTTTGTTGCAACAGAGACAAAAGTGGACAGAACCCTGAAGGAATCTTCAAGTTGAAGACTTAGTCCTGCTCAGGGACAAGCAAGCCACCCGCAACAGCTGGCCAACGGCCAGAATCACTGCTACATTCCCTAGCGGGGATGGACATGTCAGGAAGATCGAATTGAAGACTACCGACCAAGGCAATGTGAAAATTTACCAAAGGCCAGTTACAGAAGTTATTCTACTTCTACCCAATGACTGATTAAGAGACTAAGTTTGTACTCTGCTCATTATGACCTTACGAAGGTCAAGCGGGGAGTGTGCTGTCTTTACGACAGTTATTTAGTTTATAATATTTTCGCTTAGTAATTCATTCAATAGTATTTTCCAGTTAGAATTAGAAGTGTTTAAAGTGTATTCATTGCATGTAAAATATATCGGCATGTGATGACGTCACATCCGGTTTCGCCGCGTCTTGTGGGAAAACACCGGTTTGAAATTAGCGCGAGGGTGGGGGCTTACCACGAGGCAGACCCGAGCAGAAGTTGTTTTGCAGGCATGAGAAATCACAATGAGAGCAATGCTGTAAGTTAATAGATAATCGATATATTGAACTAAGATGTTAATGCCGATCCTGTTAGAAGTAACGACGGTAGATAATGTTTATGCTTTCCTTAGTTAAAGAGTCGCGGATAGTTTGCATGGAAGTGTATTTAAAGTAGTCAATGGAGCAGGTAAACTCTCCCTGTATACTGCACCTTAGTGTAATGTAGTTATAGTCACCTTTGCAAGTATTTACACTTGAAATGTGATATTAAGGAAGGAACAAATACTGTATCAATCTTGTATTGTTTTATCAACAGTTTTCACCATATGTTAATGTGAAGAGTGAACAGTAAATGGTTAATCTTACTGCGATCTGGTTTGCATTGGCTGTGGTTTATCCGGACGTTAAATTTGGCGTTCGTTACACCCGAAGGAGAACGTTACAGCTTCACTTCAGATTCTTACACCGATCCTATGTTAATTCATCGTAAGTGCCATTACGAAGAAAGCATGGCAGTGACTTTGACAGATTTCTATAGTTGAGCAGTGGTGAGTATATTGACTGGTTACATCACAGCCTGGAATGGAAACACTAATGCCCTTGAACTGAAGAGCCCAGTGCATCAGAAGTAAAACCCTTGCCACCATTGAGCACATCCAAATGGTGTGCCGACGCAGGACAACAGCATCCATCATCAGAGACCCCCACCGTCCAGCCCATCCACTCTTCTTATTGTTGCCATCAAGAAGGAGGGACAGGAGCCTCAGGACCCACAGCACCAGGTTCAGCAGCAGTTATTACAGCTCAACCAACAGGCTCTTAAACCAGAGGGGATAATTTCGCTCAATTTCACTCAGCAACATTAATGAACTGTTCCCATCAACTATGGCCTCACTTTCACCTCACATTTTCAATATTTATCACTTATTTTTATTAGCAATATTGTTTTTAGTTTTTTTATCAGCTCAAGCTGATAAAGCCTGGGGTAGGGGCATAGCCAAGCACACTGATTTCTCAATTGCTAGGAATTTTCAGACTATTCCTGTGGTGTTTAATATTGTGGCTTTCTGGAGATTTACATAAATATTGCTGTGCAGACCTGATTGCTTAATGCTATTTTGTAGTGACTTTGGGATGATACCAGTTGTAGATATTAACACTGGGACATTGTAGACCCTGTTCATGTCCCATAGTTTTTCAATTTCCTCTTTTAATTCAGCATTTTTTTGTGTTTTTCACTTATTGATTTCTGTACATTATGTGTGTTTGGAATGGCTAAATCTATTAAATAAGTTGTTCTTGATTGTTTATCTTGTATTATTATACCTGGGTGGTTATTATAGTTTGTCGTACCTATAACAACGGATCAATCATAATGCGATTTTTGGGACTCTGACTCTAAAACAGAATCAGGCTTGTATTTATAGTAAGGTGTGGTTTCTTTTATGAGTTTGTATTTTAAAGAAGATTTTGGTGAATGTTGGTTGCCACTTGATTGTGCCGGTGTGAGTAAATAGATCGAGTTGAACTGCCACAGGATCCTGTAATGTATTGGATTGTTTCTGGTTCTCTTAGCATTTTTTGAATTGGTTGGTCTTTTATTATGTATTTTGATATTTTTTTTTGTATTAACCACTTGGTCCCGTATTGCTGCAAGGAACCCTTCTGTTTCTGGGAAGAAGTCTCCAAATTTGAGCCAGGCTTTCAACATTCGTTGCGTAAGTCTAGCCTACTCAGTTCATGGGGATATCTTCCACGAAGGGTCATGCTCTTTCTTGGGTTAACTGTTTCTTCTTTAGTGACCTTTTCTTCATTTTTCTGGGTTGTGCTCTCATTTAAGTTTAGCGGTGTGTACTTCTGATCAGAACTGCACATGCTCATGTGGAGTGCTGAACCCTGTTTTCATAGATGAAAGTATATCCTCAGACTGCTGTGTAGATTTTTATGTCTGTTATTCCTCATCCTCCTTCCGTCCTACATAGCGTTAATCTAAGCGCATTCAAGTGTTTTCTAAAATTTTTCATTTCAGTTTTTTTTCGTAAAATTTCCAGATCAGTTTCAGACCAAGATGTTATGCCACAAGAATATGTTAATATGACTATAGAGAAAGTGTTTATGGCCTTCCGTTATATTTTTGCTGTTGAGCTCTGTTTGGCAGATTTTCTTAAGCCTTGAAGTAAATTCTGTCAAAAGTTTTTCCTTTATCACACTATGATCTATTTTCCTTAAATAGAACTTCTTCCCAGAAACAGAAGGGTTCCTTGTAGCAATGCAGGAACAAGTGGTTAATACAAAAAATTATCAAAAATACATAATAAAAGACCAACCAATTCAAGACAATATATGCAAAAAATGCTAAGAGAAACCAGAATTCTCCAACTTCCAGCAAATCCCTCCCTCTCCGTTCCACCATCCCACTTTCACTTTGTCTCCTCTGCTGCCTATCCCCTCTCTCATGATTCTGCCTTCTTCTACTACCCATAGTGCTTTCCCCTTACATTACTTCTTCAGCTCTCCGGCCTATCCCCTCCCTGCTTCCCCTCCCCCAACCCTTGATCTTTCCTCTGATTGGTTTTCCACCCTCCCCCCCACCTTCTTTATGGGGCCCAGCCCCCTTCTTCTTCAGTCCTGATGAAGGGTCTCAGCCCGAAACGTTGACTACTCATTTCAACGGATGCTGCCCGACCTGCTGAGTTCATCCAGCTTTTGTACATGTTGATCTATTTTCTTTGCCTGTTGATATCCTAAATACTTATATGTTTCATATTCAACCATTGGTGTTATTGTATCCTGCTGCTCTGTATTATATTCTATTAACTCCATTGCACCTTTCTTTATATCTAATGTTCCACACATACCTCTTTCTTTTTACATTTGCACTTTGTTATCCTTTGCACATCGGGTATTCATGGGTCCGGTTCGGTATGGTTTTTCACTGATTCTAATTTGTTTATTGTATCTACTTTTATTATTATTATTATTATTATTATTATTATTATTATTATTTGCACAGTTTGTAGTCCTTTGCAAACTGGGCATTTGTCCTGTTGGATATGGTCTTTCGCTGATTCTATTTTGTTTCTTGTATCTGCTGTTAATGTCTATGAAAAAAAATGAATCTCAGGGTTATATGTGGTGGCATATATATCACCGAATAATAAATTTTACTTTCAACTTTACTTCCAAATCTGTAGCTTTCCCCAATTTTTGATTGCAATTATCCGATAACATTTGCACTAATTTGTTTGCATATAGTTTGCTTTCTGTGACATTAAATACCTTGTTAAGGTAATATTCAATTTATAACCGCTTTAGTTAACAGAGTAACTTTCAACTTTGAAGTTTGAGCCTTAACAGCCATCTTGGAATATTCTTGTACTGACTCTATTCCTGTCAAAACTAATGGCACGCCACAACATGGAAATTTTCCTGCCATCCCACTGTCTGTTCACCTTAATTGTTTCACCCACTGACTCATTAAAGTAATTGCAAGGTGTCTTAATGTAATTGCCCTCTTTTGAGGTTTTGGATGTCTCTAATTGCAGTACACACAAACACCTAAAGTTGCTCAACTGTTTGCTTGGTTTAGCATACCTTTTCTCTTCTCCACAAGAATTATGCTATTGTTTCCTCAAAGAGTTTGCCCCAGAGTCTTTCAAACCAAATCCTACATGGGATTATGGTCCGTGTTCTCTTATCGGAACTGACTCAAGGCTAACTAATGCTCCCAGAAATGCTGCCAATATCTCAAACTTTCACTAGGATCACCAAAGCTATAAACTGATAATTAAATCTCACTGCTTGACACAAAGACCATTTTATTTTCCATAGGGCTTATATATTCTATACCTATCATGAATGGACTAGTCAAGCCAAAAAGGGTTTCATTAGTATGAAAAGTGGATCTTTCGTTCACTCCTGGGACAGGCAAAAACTCTCGGCTCTGCATATGAGATAACAGAACCAAGATAATATGGCTGGTTAGATTTGAAACATCTACCCCGAGGAATGATTTTTAATAAGAATCGTAGTTGCCTTGGACTTATGAGTTGTGCATGAACTTAGAAATTACAGGCAACTAATTAATGTGTAAATTCTGTTCTTCCAATTTCTGTATAGTTTAAAAGTACTTATTCTTTTTGATTTACAATAATTCTTTGTCCTCCAAAATGTCCATCAATGTGCCTTTGGTAATAACATGTGAATGCAGCGGAAACTTGGACAAAAGATAATGGTTCTCTCCAAACTGCAGGGGATGAAAAGTCCACTAGTGGGGCAGCCTAATGATGTAAACAGAATGTGTACTGTGTCAACCAAAGAGTTGCCAGTGGATGCATGACTGAGCTTACAGTAACATAAACATGGGTCCTTATTTCTAACAACTGTGATGCCAGGAATATAATGAATCAGAAAGAGACATGGAGAATTACCAAAGCATGTGCATCTTTTTTTTTAATTTCATGCTCGGCAAAGTTATCATTTATATGCCGATCTACCTATCTTGTAATCTTTCTGTCACAAAATGTCTGTCTTAAATTCTTTGTGTTTAGTCTTCTCTGCCTAGATATGCCACAGATTGAACTTCCTTTTGTAAATTCTCCTTGCCAATATCCATACTCAATCAAATTTCTATACAGGAAAGCTAATAAAGATTTTTTCTGCCTAAATAGCTTAAAGACACAAATGTGATGCTGAATAGCTATTATAAGACAAATGCAGATGGAGGAATTTGAAATGATTTTAGAGTTTTTTTTTACCTTTTGTTCTAATACTGAAACACATAATCAGATACAAAGCACTTCAGTGTGCTAATAACAGGGTTGCCAATATGTGTTAAATCTAACAAATCGGATATATGTTAAAGTATCACCTTCTTCTAAGGATTTTGAAAATGTTATTGAAATATTTTTGTTGTAGCTCATAATGGTTCTGAGTAAATTTATCCTGGTCATCACAGTAATTTTGCGTGATGTCCAAAATGGGTGAATGGTCAGCCAATGAAACAGATGGCATTTTTTCACCTGGTGAGTCTGCCAAAAGCACATCAATAGCAACAACTGTTAAAGGGATGTTTCCAGTGTAATGCCAAATTACTTACATAACCATATTCCCCAATAACTTACATGAAAAAAATGCACATGTCACATCACATTTAATTGTTTTGCCCGAAATTATTGGGCAGCTGGACTGCAAATCCAAATTTTGGATTGCAATTTTAGACCAATTCCATTGTGTGACAGGTCTGTAACATTAACATGGCACGAGTATTATCACAGCTTGTTTCATCAGAAATATTTTGCATAACTTTCCTTAGAGGGAATACATAGACTGGAACTCCAGGCTTGTTTTTTGTATATCTATCAAGGCACTTAGGCATACAACTCTGGCACCCTCCTCCCACCCCCCCCCCCCCAAACTCAAGCAATATATGGATCAAGAATATTATTGTGTCAAGAAGTTCCTACCTAACTGGGCTGTGGGAATAGCTTCAACCCAACAACAGCAGCAATTCATGAAGGCAGCTCACATCCAATTTCTCAAGGGAAATTAGTGCTGGACATTCAAGGCTGTCCTTTGCAGCAATGTCCACATTCAATGCAAGAATGAATGAGAATCAGATTTAATACTATAGTAAATATCTAGATAAGCTCACGTTTGCTGCTGTCTTAAGCAGCTTATGCCTAGGATTTTTTTTACAGCAGTCTCACAGCATTACATATACATGAGCAAGAGAACAATATGAGATTTTAAGAAAAACATTCTTGTAATCCAGACAAAATTCCTCCAGTTTATTTGATTCTGATGTCAAGCCTTCTTATTTCACAGGCAAGAAAATGCCAACAGAACAATGAAAATTATAATAATTTATTGATAAGAATAGTGTATTGATATTCATAAATAACTGTAAAAATTGTAGAAAGAGCCAACTGGCATATCACACTACTCCTATATAAATAAAACACAATCATTTTGTACCCCATCCAAAGCAGTATTTCATTTCTTTTGCAGCCTTTTGCTGTCAAATGGAATAATATTAATGTCTGAGGAATCTTTATGAATAACTAGAAATGGCTAACAAGAACTCCGTTTTCTCATTCGTCTGCCTACTCAAGCTAACAGATTGTGGCCAAACATTTCTGAAAAGGAAGGATTAGGACAAAGCTTGTGTTGAAATCTTTACAGAAGAAAAATAGACAGCATCCCAACCTGTGATATGGAAACATGTTCTTATCAAATCAGCAAACAGATTTTAAAGCAGTATTTTATTTATTTTAACATGTCATAAAATGGCAAACATAAATTTTCCTTAAAATGTATTACCATGTATCATTTTGCAATAAAGCATACAGACTCAGAGGAAAGTCACTTCAACCTTTCTGAGTATGTCTAATTGAATACTGGTTGATAAATAAGACTCCATATCTTTTTCCACTGCTGACAGATTGGGTTCACATGAGTATTAGAAATGAGTATAGATGTTATCACAAGTGTAGAACAGGTAAAGTAGGCTCCCAGGCTTTCAAAAGTGAATGGTGTATAGAGTAAAACCCCTTGAAAGTAAAAGAAATAAGGCCAATTTTAGAACAGAGGACCACACAGACTTGTTGGCATTCAGAGTCAATTATAAAATAAGATACTGGCTCAGAATTCCGTTAATCAAATCTGCTGGGTCATTCAATCATAGCTGATTCTTCTTTTTAAATTCCCAGCAGTTCAGTGGTCCTTTCGTACTCCACTGCCGAGACTTCATGTTCCTGTTCTGGAATGGCATATTATATTTAGAGGGAATAATGCAAGAATCCAAGACATAGCAAATGAATGGGCATTGACTGTTGTGTTTTCACTTTGGGATTGATAGAGTATACCTGCACTTCCAGCTTAGTTTGAATGACATCTCCAGTGCAAATACAATTATTATTGATTCTGTTCTGCTGATTTTGATTTTTGCTTTTTTCCTTAGTTGATCTTGTTACATTTTTGGGACTTTATGGCTTATGCTATGGCTTGCAGTAACGTTCTTGTCCTCTTTTATGAGCTTAACTCACAACTCCAGTGAGCTTGCACTCTGGAGTAACACTGCCCAATCCATAGATGATGCCTGATCTGCTGAGTTACTCCAGCATTCTGTATGTGTTCCTCTGCATTTTCAGAATCTGCAAAATCACTAGCATTTATGAGCTTGCACTCCAGGCCGTTGCTGTAGTACTTTGAGATGTTAATAAAGGCATCACTGTAATCCACTGCATTCTATCCCAAGTATTTCACAGGCAGTGGATATGCTTATTTTCAGTGCTCTTACAGCTTTGAAACTAATTCAAGGTCCTAAGTGTCATTAGTTAATACCTGCAGCATTGAGAAACCATCATCTTCAATCATCAACAGGAATTGGTTTTTTTGTATTTTGTTCAGTCAGTGGAAGGATCCTTATGGATTGTTGAACTAAAGAGGATTTCACTTGTATCCAAACTTAGGAAAGAAAATTGCATCTTTCTTTCACTCCTGGGGCAGGTAAAGACTCTAGGTTGGGTATATGAGATAACGGAACAGAGACAACCAAAACGATAGAGTCGGTTGGATTTGGAACAGCAACCCTGCAAAATGATTTTTACTAAGAATCAAGGTTGCCTTGGATTTATGCAGTTGTGCATGAATTGAGAAATCTCAGGAAACTAATTAATGTGTAAATTCTGTTCTTCTAATTTCTAAGTTTTGTTTTAAAGTAATTGTTGTTTTTGGTTTACAAAATGCTTTGTTCTCTAAGAATATCCATCAATCTGTCCTAGGTAATAAGATGCAAATTCACCTGATAATGCTATAGGCATTATGATGCATGCTACATTGGACAAAAGGTAATGGCTCTCTCCAAAATGTAGGGGATGAGAAGCCCACTGGTGGGACTGCCTAATGATAAAAACAGAATGCATATTGTGTCAACCAAAGAGTTGCAAGTGAGCGCATGGCTGAACTCACAGTTGACATTCTATTATTCAACAAAGTCATTTAGACCTGGGATTTTGCCAAGAAATGCAAATTAAACATACCAGGCCAACAATTATTCTTTAGACAAAATTCTTTTTCTCTTGAGACCCAAGTTATCTTGTGCTATAGAACAGACTTTGCACAGTTAATGTGTTTAAGATCCTCCTAGCAAGTAGAGGAATAGGAATAAGCTATGGTCCAATCACCAACTGAAGGAAGATGGGACTAATTGGAGGGTTGACAAGCACTGAACATCAGTCAGAATGGTTTCCTTTTGGGCACTAATGGGATAGGAAATATGGTGAAAGGGCAGCAGAGTGTATTTGAAAAAGAGGATTGGTCATGATCTCATTGACTGGCGAAGTTGGCTTACAGGGCCAGAGCTCCTGCTCACCTGTTCTTGCCTCAAATTCTTGTTTTCCTGTTCTAATACAATTTCCACAACTTTGGATCAGATTCTTCCCACACATTCTTACAGCTGAAGTTTAATTTCAATTGAACAAAATATTGTTGATATTATTACTTCATGAATACACAAAACATATACATAATCAACTGTTTTTGAGGACTGAGGTTAACTCCAAGTTATAGATTTTTAAAGATTAAAGATCAGCTTTACCTGTCACATTACCGTGGTACGGTGAAGTGCTTCAGTTGTGTCAAATCAAATCAGCGAGGATTGTGTTGGGCATCTCACAAGTGGTGCCATGATGCTGGTGCCAACATAGCATGCTCACAACCTACCAACCCTAACCATATGTCTTTGGAAAGTGGAAGGGAACTGGAGCACCTGGAGGAGACCCATCTGGTCAAGGGGAGAACGTACAGAAATCCTCACAGTCATACATCTTTACAGCACTGAAGGACATTATTTGCCTGTAGTGTATATTATTCTTAAGCCCGTCACTCCAGTGCCCACTCCATAGGCCTTCGACAGTAACTTGCCAAAGACTTCTGTCCTGGGCTGAAGGTTGATTGGCCTGGTGACCTCTGCTTCCACCACATGACTCCACACATCTCTGAGCAAAGATCCTTCCTCTTCCAGGGATGAGGTCTCTGGACCTTCTGTTAGTGTTCCTGTAGTTCTGGAATTCTATCAGGTTGTGGTTTCTAGCCCCACGCCAAATCCTCCTCCTTTTGCAGTCGGGACCATCCATGGCAGGGTTTATTGCGTATATGCTGGCTAAAAAAGCACCCCCGGTGTAGGACTGTTTACTCTTTTCCATAGATGCTGCCTGACCTGCT
Source organism: Hypanus sabinus (assembly GCF_030144855.1). Classification (NCBI taxonomy): domain Eukaryota; kingdom Metazoa; phylum Chordata; class Chondrichthyes; order Myliobatiformes; family Dasyatidae; genus Hypanus; species Hypanus sabinus. The sequence continues at coordinate 22,136,758 of NC_082725.1, read as the reverse complement.
GAGTTCCTCCACCATTTTGTTTGTGATTTAGGACAGACCTGTTGTTTGGCTACTTCACCTGCTTGTCCATGCACTTTATAAATGGATGAGTTTCTACTGCCACCACTTTTACAGGCAGTGGATTCCAATTACACAGCATGCTTTGCATGAGAAATTGTTTCTCCAACTGCTTCCTAACACCACAATCAATTATGTTAAATTTATATCTACTGGCTATTGTCCCTTCTGCCATAGGAAATAGGCTCCTGCTATTTATCCTCCTTAGGTTTCTTATAATCTTAGACCCTAAAAATCCAATGTCTTAAACTGTTTAACTGCACCAGCAGCCAAATCGTTGGCTTACTTATATAATTCTGGTGATAGTACAGGGAAAGCAATGTTGTTCATGATATCAAAAGGATATCCTGCACTTTAAGTAAAAATACCCCATTTCACAAAAAGGCACTTTGATACGTGAGGAAGATATGAAGCCAGGTAACACCACAAAACTGAATCAAAATATGGTGATTTTCTCCACATTATGTACAGTGGTGAGATTATCCATTCAGTGATCACATTGCAGCTGCATTCCTTCTTGTATGAATTTAACATTAATCTGAATATTTTTACAACTTCTGGAAGTGCCAGACTGAGGCTGAAAAGCTATTTGCATTCTACACCACCAGGCAATAATCAAGATGCATCTTTGTCAATTTTACACAATAAATACACTTTTAGCAAGAGAAACCACTGATGGGCTCGGGAACAGTTAATACCCTGCAACCGTCAGGCTCCTGAACCAGCGTGGATAACTTCACTCACCTCAACACTGAACTGATTCCACAATATGGACTCACTTCCAAGGACTCAACAATTCATAATCTCAATACGATTTTTTTTTGTATTTGCAGTTTGTTTTCTTTTGCACATTAGTTGGTTGTCACTCTTTAAGAATGGTTTATGATTGGTTCTATTGTATTATTTGATCTATTGTGAATGCCTGCAAGAAAATTAATCTCAAGTTAGTATGTGGTGACAAACAGTATATCCACTTTGATAACAACAAGTCAGATTGCATGCAAGGCGGTGATTTCAGGACCATGGAGAAGGAAAGCAAGAATAAGATAGTTATATTAATGATGTTTGTTTAATTTATCTTCTAATTAAGCACTTCAATGTGTTTTTAGTTGATCCTGTATATTTTATATTCACTATTTGGTTTTTAAATGTCTTTGGATACTTTTGGAAGTCTTTGGGTGTAGAGGAGGTGGGAAAAGGAATCTGACAACTTTGACAGATGGCAAAGTTATCAGCAAGACTTTATCAAATTTTTCCAGAGACAGTTTATGGAAAGTCTGTGAGAAAAAGAAAGGGGAGATTAAAGACAAAAGGAATATTAATTTCTGCCAGCTGCAATAGGATCCCAGCAGCAGTTTCATCTTCCCTTTCCCACCCCTATCCTGTTTTCTATAGGAACTGCTCCCTCCCTGGGTCATTCATCCTCTGCCACTTCCCCCTGCAAGAAGGAGGTGCAGCATTCGTCCCCACACCCTCACAGGGATTTAAATGGCCCTTTCTGGTGAGGCTGAGATTCACATTTGCCTCCACAAATGTCATCCACTGCATTTGGTGAACCTGGTGTGACCTCTTCTACGTTAGTGAAAGCTCAGTGTACTCAGGGAAATCATTTAGCAGAGCACCTTTCCTCTGCAATTACCATCCTGAGCCTTTGGTTACAAGGAACTCTTGTTTCAGCTCCCATTTCTATTCACACACTGACCAGCGTGGATAACTTCACTCACCTCAACTCTGATGGCTGGACTCACTTTCCAACACTCTGCAGTTCATGTTCTTGGTATTATGTATCTGTTTGTTTATTTATTAAACTGTTTTATTTTTGTTGTTTATTTATTATTTTTTATGTTTTCTCAGGTTGTCTTCTTTTGCACTTTGGTTGTTTGTCAGTCTTTGTATGTAATTTATCATTGATTCTATTGTATTTCTTTGTTCTACTGTGAATGCCTACAAAAAAATAAATCTCAGTGTATTGTATGGTGACCTACTGTATACATAATTTGATAATGCATTTATTTTGAACTTTGAAGTTACAGCCTTTTGAAAAATAGGCTCTATTTAATTATCATCGCCTTTTTCAGTCGCTTGATGCATGTAAGCTTCATTGGGTTCTAATTTTGGACCAAGGACGGTGACTGCAATGTTTGCCCAAACCATAAGACCTTGGGTTTTACTGATGTTAATCAGGCAAGTAAGCACATCTTTACGCTTTCCGTGGCAGCTCAGCTAATTAAAACAAAAATATTAGCTTACCCTTCAAATCCCAGGAGCACCCCAGAAAGGCTGGTGATAGGATTGTGATGGGAGAGTGGTAATCACTGTTACCTTCACTCCAGCGTGCTTCTAAAATGCAAACAAAACCTTGCCAGCTGGTACAATCTTCTCCCCACACTTTGGCCTCTTTTCCGCAAAAGCTAGTTCATGCATAAAAGAGTTCAAAAGCAGGTATAATATCTCTTGATTTCCATCTCTACACACTGGTTCCCTGAAATAGCTCAAACTGTTAGGGCTGGTATATCTTTGGCATACTTCGAGTGCAGCATGCCTTATTTAGCCTATTTAACAATTCTATTCTCTCAACCTCATTATCTAATTCACATGATAAATCCATATATGACAATCAGAAACCTACTTAAAATGGAAAGGTGCACTATATAGCCCATGTTAATATTGTTTAAAAGGACCATGGCAACAATTGAAAGCTGAATTCTAATAATAGCTTCTCTTGCAGAGATTTATTCCTTTGTATGTCAATGCATCAGCAGGAACTACTGTGCAAGGAATCTTAAATTCTCCTCCCAATGACATTGTAAATATAAATGAAAGCTAAGCCTTCGGATAAATGTCAATATACACTCAGTGGTCACTCTATTAGGTACACCCATACATCAGCTCGTTAACAAGACCTTAAGACCAAAAGATATAGGAGCAGACACAGGCCATTTGGCCCATCGAGTCTGCTCCACCAATTCATCATGGCTGATCCAATTTCCCTCTCAACCCCAATCTCCTGCCTTCCTTCTGTATCCCTCCTTCTCCTCTGACCTCTCTCATTACTTCTTCCGCATACCCTGACCAATCAAGAATCAATCAACCTCTGCCTTAAATATACATAAAGATTTGGCCTCCACAGCTGCCTGTGGCAAAAAATTCCACAGATTCACTACTCACTGGCTAAAGAAATTCCTCCTGATCTCGGTTCTAAAAGGACACCCCGAGATTCTGAGGCAGTGTCCACTGTTTTTGGACTCTCCCACCATAGGAAACATCATCTCTATCAATTTCATCTTTCTATAAATTTCAATGATGTCACCCATCATTCTTCTGATTTCTAGTGAATACAAGTCCAGAGCCATCAGACACTCTTCATACGACAAGCCATTCAATCCTGGAATCATGCAAATATCTAATCAGTCAATCACTTGGCAGCAATGCAATGTATAAAAGCATGCAGACATGGTCAAGAAGATTAAATGGTTGTTCAGACCAAACATCATAATGGGGAAGAAATGTAACCCAAGTGATTTTGGCTATGGAATGATTGCTGATGCCAGAGAAGGTGGTTTAAGTATCTTAGGAACTGCTGGTCTCCTGAGACTTTCATGCACATCAGTCTCTAGAGCAGGGATTCCCAGCTTTTTTGTGTCACGGATAACCCCTACCATTAAGGAGGGGTCCGTGAATCCAGGATGGGAAACCCAGCTCTAGCGCTTACAGAGAACGGTACAAAGAACAAAAAACGTTCAGTCAGTGACAGTTCTGTGGCAAAAATGCCTTGTTAATGAGAGAGGTCAGAGGAGAATGGCCAGACTGATTCAACTGGACAGGAGGTGACAGCAGCACAAATAACCGCATGTTACATCACTAATCTGCTGAAGAGCATCTCTGAATGCACAACACGTCAAACCTTGAACTGGATGGGCTACAGCAACAGAAGACCATGAACATACACTCAGTGGCCACTTTATTAGCTTCAAGCAGTACCACATAAAGTGAAAGTATTATTCAATTTCAGGTAGGTTATAGACCTTGGTCTGAAATTTATAATAAAATAATCTATTCACAGCTGGCTGGTGGAGTAGTGGCACCAGCTCTGGACTTCGGAGCAAAGGCTCCCGAGTTCGAATCCAGCCGGCTCCCTTGCATGTTTTCCATCTGTGCTGGCTTGAGTATCGAGCTAGCAATCGTAAAAGCAAGAAAGCCTGCTAAAAAAACGCCGTCACGACGACGTCCCAGTGACTCTACCTGGAGTTAAGGGCTTTCTTCTTCTTCTTCTTTTTCTTCTATTCATATGGAAAACTAGTGGAACCTGTGTGAAACAATTCCACAGGAGGAGGCAGAACTTCCCACAACTATTTGTGCGAGCATGTGAATTGTTCTTTATCAGTGTCACAATTAAGTCCAGTCTATATTTTGAAAATTAATTTACACCATGTGATTATCAATATTTACTACCAATCATTATTTTTCCTCACAATGAGTAAATTGCTGGACTGTTTTCGAAGGTCGGTTTAGTCAGCTGCATTATAGTGGGGTCTGGAATCACATGAAACTTAGACTAGATAAGGAGAGGAAGATGGTTTCCCAGCAACTGAACAATAACGAGGGGTATATAGTCTCCAGCTGTGGGGTAGTTTCTAATTCTACCCGTCAATCAGTCACCCAAACATCCCCTTGGGGATGGGGCATGAAGTATTGCAACCTAACCCTTTCTGCTGAGAACGCCAACAATTATTCTGTCCAAGAAAAACAGTCTGTGGTGGTTGTTGTCATCTTCTGACACCAAGGTTTAAACCATCAAGGAATAATAAGTGCATGCAAAGATGTACTTTGGTGCATATTGATGCTGTTTGCCAATTTAATTCAGAGATCCTTTTAGTATTCATCTAATGAAATACAAGCACCATACATTACATGACAGAGCAATAATTCCCTCCTTTTAAAAATGACAATCTTTCCAGCTGTCTGTTATTTTAGCCTTCTGAGTACTTAAGTGATTTGAAATCAATAAAATTTAGTTGGCTCCCTTAGTGTGAAACATATTGCCCTTTCATGTTAAAGTCATTATTGTAATTTCTTTTAACAGGCAGCTTGGAATGGTGAACTATTACATCCACCAAAGTATTATCAGAAGTTAAGGACTATTGAAGGGTAAACTTCATAAAATAACAGTAAAAATAAAATTTATGTCATATTTCATTGTATTTTCACCATGAACTCTTTAATGTATCAAAACCAACTCATTACATGGAGTCCACACAGGATGATGAGAGTTTAAGTTCATAGTTCAAAGTTCAAAGCAAATTTATTATCAAAGTATGTACAAGTTCCCTTGAGATTAATTTTCTTGCAGGAATTTACAGAGAAAAAGATAAAAACAAAAGAATTTTCATGGATAAACAGAAAAAAAATGACAATCAACCAAACTAGAAAAGAAGACAAACTATGAAAATGAAAAATAATACCAGGAACAAAAGTTGCAGAGACCTTGAAATTGTGCCTGTACGTGGTACAATCAGTTCAGAATAGTGGTGATTGAAATTATTCAAGCAACACGCACAAAATGCTGGATGAACTCAGTAGGCCAGGCAGTATCTATGGAAAAGAGTAAACAGTCGACCTTTTGGGCTGAGACCCTTCTTCAGGAGTGGAGAACAAAGATGAGAAGACAGAGTAAGAGGTGGGGGGGAGAGGAGGGTAGCAGGTGATAGGTGAAACCAGGGGTGAGGAGTGGGGGGAAGTGAAGTAAAAACCTGGGAAGTCTTTGGTGAAAGAGACAAAGGGTTGGAGAAGTGGGAATCTGATAGAGTAGGAGAGGACAGAAGGAAGAAAGGGAGGGAGGAGAAGCACCAGAGGGAGGTGATGGGCAGGTAAGGAGATAAGGTGAGAGAGGGGCTAATTACAGCTCTGATACCATATTTAAGTTGCTGACAACACCATTGCAGTTAGTCACATCAAACGTGGTGATGAATCAGCATATTGGAGGGAGATTGAAAATCTGGATGAGTGGTCTTACAATTACAATCTCTCGCTCAAAGTCAGAGAAGAAAAAGCTAATTTAAAGCTACCGACTCCTTCCACCTCCATTCCTCTAATGAGAACTGTCTCATGAACCTCCAGCTTCTTTCTCCTGTCGTCAATAATAGTTAAACTGCCTGGGCCAATGCTTTCCATGGATTCACCCTCCTGAAGCATGCACTCACTTTGGCCTCAGGGACAGAGATCTCAGGGTCATCGGAGGCTGTGGGGATTCACGAAGGTGCCTCCATGTTCTGTCAGTCAAAGTGAGCATTAAAGTCATTGAGCTCAGCTGGGTGCAAAACTTCAGTTTCATTTATGTTGCTCGGACTTGTGTTGAAGGAGATTCAAGACCTGACACAGTTGTAGAGCATCCTTCTGTGATTCAAGTTTAATCTGGAATTGTCAACTTGCACTTGAGATGGCCTTCTGGAGGTTGTCTATGGTCCTCTTATACATTCCTGGATCGCAACGTTTCCTTGCAGTTTTCCTTTGCAATGTTCAGCAATTCGGATCCATGAAAAGCTATGGCGATGTTTTAGAAAGAAGAAGAGATTTCACAAGACAGTAAAATCAAATTATCTTTGCTGCTAATTTATCCAAGTTAGGGGTTGGGAACCTTTCTTTTGCATTTTTTGTAATTGCCCCATCTTCTGTCCATCCATCAACGTCATATGCCTTTTCACTGCTGGGCACAATACAGTGTTTGTGAACTGGCCTTGATAACATGATGAAATGTACTTGACCTGTTCTTCGGCAAAAGAGTGTCATCTGTCAGCTCTGGCACTCCTGGCTGTAAGTCAAAGTTTCAAATCATACCTCAGAGGGTTCAGAGCTAAAGATCTAAGCTGCATTGTGCCAATCAAATCCTGCACTGCCAAAGAAAGCTGCTTTCAAATGAACGGTTACACTAGTTTACTCTCTCAGGTTGACATAAAAGGTGTTCATGATATCCTCACCAATATTTAATCCCAATCAATATAATAAAAACAAATCATATATCATTACCATTCTGTTCATAATCCTTCTACCTCTTTCTTCCTACAAAACACTCCTTAACACCTTCCTCTTCAATCAAATGTATGGCCATCCACTCTAATGTTGCCGAATGACTTGGTGTCAAATGTTACTTGGGGCTGGATAACATTGGAGTCACATTGAAGAGCAAAACGTAACCACTCAACACTGATAAAGATTAATAACTGCATGATAAAATGGAATGTCTGGCAAGTAATGGCTTGGTAATAAAGAAAATGTTCAATCTTTAATTAGGCTTTGATATATTGTCAACTATTGTACTTTTTGGCAGGGAATATGCTTGAACTTCCATAAAATGCATGCAGATTACCTGTTCCAGACAATAGTCCATCTGATATATTGCATGTCATGGGATATAAAACAATTCACTGTGGTTGTTATTTGGATGTCTTCAAGTTCAAGCTGATGTGGGAATCTTAGGCCTGGAAGAGAGACAGAAAGAGAAGAATATTACTCCTGAAATTGTCGAGTGAGCTGTCAGTGAAGGGAGTTGTGGTAGAGAGGTTTCATTACTGGGGTGCTAATATGGAGATGTTGACAAATAACAAAATCCTTCCACTGTGAAGCGACTTAAATTCAAACCTGAAGTAATAGACCATGGCCAATATTACCAACCACAAACTAACAGGTTAGGTGTTTCAGTAAACACGAGGATATCTGCAGATGCTGTAAGTTCAAGCTGAGGTGACCTACATAAACCTGTCTGGACATGCCCCTCTGCTGACTGCTCCTGTGGCTCCTCCCACAGACCCCTGTATAAAGGCAATTGGGGCACTGCTCCCCCCTCAGTCTCTGAGATGTCATGCTCCCTTTTTGCTGCTAATAAAAGCCTATGGTTCCCTTCCAGTCTCCGAGAGTTATTGATGGTGCATCACAAGCAACACACACAAAATGCTGGTGGAACGCAGCAGGCCAGGCAGCATCTATAAGGAGAAGCACTGTCGATGTTTCGGGCCGAGACCCTTCGTCAGGACTAACTGAAAGGAAAGCTAGTAAGCGATTTGAAAGTAGGAGGGGGAGGGGAAAATGCACATTTATGTAACAGTTTTTATATAAATCCAATTTAGCTTTCTTTCAGTAGTTTGTACAATTCCCAACATCATCAGATTATGTGCTTAATTTTGGAATCGACCAAGCCATTGAGTGCCTTAAAAGAAAGATGTACAAACAGTTTGTACATAGAGAAGTGAGGAGGTTTAGTGAGGAATTCCAGTGACTAAGGCTTTGCACAAATTAACCCTTCAGCAAAGGAGCACAAAGACAACCTCTTGCATTACCATGGGTTTGTTTCTGGTTGCATTTCTTGTACCAATGATTTGTCTTTTACAGACCTTCTCTTCACTGTCTTGTGTAATTTATGTATAATTTCTGTTCTGCGTGTTGGTGTTTGAATCTATGTGCCAGGGATGCTGCTGCAAGCACATTTTTCATTACACCTCCACTGCACTACTTGTGCATATGAAAATAAACTTTACTTAATGGCGGCTGAAGGTTGGCTCCTGATGATGCAGCATCTAAAATTCACACAGGCCCGGAGTTCGAAGAATGTAAATATCCCGTGAGGGTTATAGGCCAAGAAGAGGTTATAACAACCTGAGAAATTACTAGCAGGACTAGGCAGCTCAGCTTCTCAAGCTTGCCCTATTGGTCTCAACTCCTCTTCAAATTCAAGTTCCACTTTATTGTCATCTGTCTATACACATATACAACCAAACAAAATGGCATTCCTCCGAACCACAGTGCACCCACAATATATATAAAATTAAAATATTACCACAAATAAGTTAATAAGATATACTTCAAAATGCATGTGAAATCCACAGCACAGGTAAACAGTAAACAGCTCGCTGTCCTTGTGATGAGACCCTGATGGTGGCAGGATATTCATTAATCTCACAGTCTGAGGGAAGAAGCTGTTATCTAGACTGGGAGTCTGAGCCCTGATGCTCCTGTACCTCCTTCCTGACAGTAGTGGGTCAAAGAGATTGGGGCTGGCTGGTAGGGATCCTCAACAATGCTCTAGGACCTTTGTGTACAACGCTCCCAGTGAATGTCACAAATAGAGGGGAGTGTTCCTCACAACGGTTATTACTACCCTCCATAGGGTCTTGTGGTCCGACACTTTTCAGCTTCCGCGCCTCACAGTAATGCAGCCAGACAGCACACTCTCAATGATGCCAGTTCATCTTAACACTCAATTTCGCTTTCTTTCAAATATTTGTCTCTCATCATCTTCAGCATTTTTAAAGACCGCCTTCAGGGCAGACAATTCAATTGACTACGTATGACTAGGAATCACTACGCACTTCTGTTTTAAATGAACAGTCCCTTATTTTGTAGTTGGCTTCTGACTTTCCCACTGGTAGAAACATCCCTGTATTTACCCTGTCAAGTTCCCTTGGGATTTTCTATGTATAGAACATAAAACTGAAAAGTACACCACTGGAGAGGCCATTCAGCCCCTGATACTGTACCAATCTTAACACCAATTTATACTAAACATTCTCTTCCTGTGTATAATTCATATCCCTTCACATTCATGAGTAAAAGAAACCTCTTTTACTCCTCCCAACTGCTTGGTTCTACTACTGCCCTTGTTAACCCATCCAAGTAATTATCAGTCTCTCTACATGAATAACTTGCCCCACTTATCGTCTTTAAACTCCACCTCCCCACCTTAAAATCATGTTCTCTGGCGTTTGATATTTGAACATCCAAAGACTGTACAGCCTTTTTTTTTGTATATATTATACACTCTAATCAACATAGCATTCTGGTCAATTTCTTCTGCACCCTTTCTACAGTCTCCACATTCTTCCTATATTGGAGTGACTAGAACTGCACTCAATATTCCAACTGTTGTCTAACCAAGGTTGTATTGAGCTGTAGCATTACCCCACTGCTCTTAAACTCAATCTCTGGACTAACAAAGGCCAGCACATCATGTGCCTTTCTTGCCACCCTATCATCTGTGGTCTGACGAAAGCTTTAAACAACTGCAGCATGACTTCCTTCTTGTACTCCACACCCGGGATGTCTAGCCTCTCTTGTTAGGATAATCCTCTCGTCCCAGGAATTAGTTTGGTGAATCACCTTTGGACTGCAGAGACAGAAAGGAACAGAAGGTTTTGAACATAAGATCAGAGTTCTTTACCTTTTGTGTTTTACTTGAGCTGCAACAATTATTTTGCTCCCCTTGCATTTATGTATAGGAAATTACCATAATTTCCCCTTGGGGATGAATAAAGTATCTATCTATCTAAACAATATTAAACAATGCTTAAACTTCAGGGCCTTGATGTTTATTTATTAATGTAGAATAAGGAGAATTCTGGCATTTTTTCTCTGTCCGTTGATTAACTGAGCCATTCATAAATCATTACACCAGTTGGACAGCTATCTGCTATGCTTAATTCTGTAACAGCATAATCTTGTGGTTAAAAAAAATGAAGGGATCAGAGAATAATAAAGTCTTATAATTTCAGAATGTGCATATTTTGAAGTGTATATCAAATACAGAATGTTTGTATATCACTCATTCAAGATTTGAAATGTTTATGGAGACAAAAGTCATTGTTCTTCATTCTAGCAGAATTTTTTAAGTCATTTATTTCAAAGGATTCTAAACTATTCAAGACTTTTCTGAATATTGACAGAGTAAGTACTCTACCATTTAGGATGTAACAGTAAAAATGAGCAGGAAATGAAGCAGAATTAAATTCACAAATTACAGCCATCAAAGTACTGAAAGATGTTTTTAGCTATTTATGCTAAAGGTGCAGTATGGACAATTTCTTAAAGTGCTGTGGTTGAGACCAACACATCATCGGTGACAAAGCCCTGCTTCTTTGTTCTACATCTCTATAACTCCATCCTGTCTTTTTCAGACCATCATAAGGGAATCTTTACCCAGAGTGGTGTGGTCCACTCTCCTTTCTGAAATAAGACGCACTAGGCTCCTGTGTATTTTCTAATTCTGGGCATTGGATTTTATGGCTCCATGTCAAAGAAGAACAAAGCTTTCACACCATCTTTAGTTTTTGTTTTAGAAATCTGAACCATGTGCATCCCATGGACCAGCCTCCAAAACTCATGTTTTATTGTGGATAAAAGCTCTTTGTAGACTGTACTATTAACTTACAGCTAAAATGGGGTAGAATAGAGTACAGCAATAGAACCAGCATTTTGTCTCTGAAGTCTGTGCTGGCCTCAACCACAGCATTTAATAAAGGTGTCCAAAGCCTGCATTTTAACATCGTAGCAAAAACACCTTTCAGTACATCTTACCTCATTAGATCTGATGGCTGTAAGGTTTGAAATGGAATCTGGTTCATTTTATTGGAGCATAAAAATTGAGAATAGGAGTGGAGCTTTCAGCTCCTCATGTCTCCTACTCCATTCAGTAAGATAATACATGATTTTCTATTGATACTTTACTGTTTTAATCCTCTGTTGCTTAGTTCCAGAAACCTATCCAATCTCAGTCTATCATTCAATACTCAGTGACCTAACATCCACAGTCACCTGGGATAGGAAGTCCCATAAGTTTGTAACATACAGTATGCTCAGGAAATTCTTTGCCACCCCGACAGTGCTGGATGCAAAAGCCAGTTGAGTCCATTGTAGCTCTAACCGGAATAATTACTCGCAGCTGGGAGCTTCAGTTCCTGATAAAGACTCTGATCATGTTCAACACTCTTGATAACAGGGCTGCATGGTTGCACAATGCTTTTCAGCGCCAGCCATCAGAGTAAGGAGTTTGCATGTTCTTCCTGTGACCACAATGGTTTCCTCCTACATTCCAAAGATGTACAGGTTAGGATTAGCAAGTTGCAAGCATGCTACGTTAACTTAGCGACACTTGTGAACTGCCCCCAGCATATCCTTGCACTGTGTTGATTCTTGATGCAAAGGATGCATTTCACTGTATGTTTCAGTGTACGCGGTGACTAATAAAGTTAATCTTATAACAACAATAATGCATATTTTTTAATTTATCGGGACTAAATATCACAGAAGTAAGACTTTTCTCTTGCAAAGTGGTGGATGATAAACACCTCTTTCTGTATTTGTAGCAATAAAATTAAATAGCACAATGAAAAATTAGCTCTTGCCTTCATCTGCAATGTTTCACAAGAGTGCTCCGTAATTTAAGGGCCTAACTCACACTAGGAATAATTCTTTAAAAACTCAAGCAGGGCACTATCTTATTCAAGCTCCATTGTTGACATTACTGTTCTGAAACCTTCTACAAAGAAGGAACTAAGTAGCATAGTGGTCAGCACAATGCTTTACAGTACAGGCGAATCCAGTTCAATTCCCGTCACTGCCTGTAAGGAGTTTCTACCTTCTCCCCAGGTTGCCTCCTGGTGCTCAGGTTTCCTCCCACTGTCCAAAGATGTACCAGTATTGGTCATTGTAAACTATCGGCATGTCTTGAAGGACCAGAATGGCCTACTCTGCACTGTATCAATAAAAATATAAATAAATATATTATTGCAGTTTATATCATGCACCAGTGAGGAGACAGCAATGTAAACACATCCTGGTACTGAGTCAGAATTAGGTTTATTATCACTGAAATATTTGTGAAATTTGTTGTTTTGCTGTAGTAGTACAGTATAAGTTACAATAAGAAGTATCTAAAAATATAAATAAGTAATTCAAGAAAAGAGCAAAATAGCGAGCTAGTGTTCATGGGTGTTCATGGACCATTCAGAAATCGGATGGTGGAAGGAAGGAGCTGTTCCTAAAACGTTGAGTCTGTGCCTTCATGCTCCTGTACTTCCTCCCTAATGTGGTAATGGGAAGAGAGCATTTCCAGAATGGTGGTGGTCCTTAATGATGGATGCCGCCTTTCTGAGGCATCGACTTTTGAAGATGTCCTCAATGCTTGTGAGGCGAGGGCGTCGATGGAGTTGGCTGAGTTTACAACGCTTTGCAGCGTTTTCCAATCCTATGCTTCAACGCCTCCCGACCACACGGTGATGGTGAACACCCAGTTAGAACGCTCTTCGGGGCACATCTTTATTTGTGCTAAACTGAATGCAAAACATTTCCTTCTATTGATTGTCCATCTCTTAATGATCTTGATCAAGTAGAGGCAACTGGTCTTCTTGGACCAGTGCAGACGGTGCTCCCACAGTGCTCTTGGAGAGGGGGTTCTATGATTTTGTACAGCAGTGACGAAGAAACAGCAATTAATTTAAAAAAATCAGCAAGGAGCCTGGAATGGGAGAGAAAAAGCTGGCAGTAATGTTCCCCATGTGCCCACTGCCCCTGCCCTGAAGGGCAGTAGAGATTGCTGGTTTTAGAGATTATGTCTGAGTTTCCTGTGAGAATTTTCTAGGTGGCACACAATACAATGGTAGGGAAAGGCAAGTCCAACGACTTGGAAATAAATGAGCACTTTGAAACGTTTTCTCTGATCACCCAGTTTTAAAATCCTCACATAAGTCTGCAAATCCATCCTCTCCTAACTTTGTAGACTACTCCAGCCCTATAATCCTCCATTTCTGGCCTCTCGAGCTTCACGCCTTCCACTGCTATAGATCTGAGCTCTAGAACTCTCTGCCTAAATCTTAAAATGCTTCTAAAAATAAAATCTTTGTTATGTTCCCTAAAATCTACAACTGCACCATTTGGGATGATATCAGTCCGGTCAGGTCAATGTTATGCTAGAAGCTTTTCGTAAATGCAAGTTTCACAAAGTCCATGATTAGATCCAGCAGGTATTAATTTCCTCTAAGAGCTATTGAAAGGCAAATAACAGCAAATGCCGGAAATACAAAGAAGTTTCTCACCGCTGCAGTAAAGCAGCCAGCATTATCAAAGACCCAGTTGCCATAGGCGTCCTTGCTTCTTCCCTCTCCCATCGGTCAGAAGATACAGCAGCCTGAAAGCACGTACCACCAGGCTCAAAGACCGTTTCTATCTACTTGCTACCAAATGTCTGAACAGACCTCTTGTACTCTTGGCCTCGCAATATACCTCGCTATGGTCTTGCACTTCATGGTTTACAAGAAAACCGAGGTAGCATGCCTGAATGATTAGCGCCCTGTCGCACTCACCTCAGTTATAAGCAAAAGCTTTTAGAGGCTGGTTAAAGACTACAACTGCAGCATGCTACCACCCACACTGGACTCCCTACAATTTACCTACCAATGACACCGTAGCCACAGCACTACACACTGTCCTCACTCACCTGGGGAAGACATGCATATGTTAAAATGCTGTTCCTGGGCTCCAGGTCAGCACTTAACACCGTAATTCCCTACGGACTCAACAAGAAGCTCAGAGACCTCAGCCTGAACCCCACCTTCCTAGACTTCCTATCCGATCACCGACAGGTGGTAAGGATGAGCTCCCTCACCTCTGCCCCTCTGACCCTCAACACAATTGCCTCCCCAATGGTTGTGTTCTGAGTCCCTTTTCCTACTCCTTTTTACACCCGAGTCTGTGCTGCTAAACACAGTTCCAATCTGCTGATCAAATTTCTAGATGACATGACTTTGACCGGCCTTATTTTAGTAGTAATGAGATGTTGACACCCTGACACAGTGGTACCAGGATAACAATCTCTCCCTCAATGTCCGGAAAACAAAAGAGATGATGGAGGATTACAGGAGGAACTGAGACAGTCTCAGCCCGATTAACACCAATGGAACTGCAGTTCAGAGGGTACGTGGTTCCTTGCCATACACATCACTGATGATCACACCTGGACGGTAAACACCGGCTTTGTCTCTTCCACCTCAGGTGACTGAAGAGGTTCAGCTTGAGCCCCCAAATCCTCCAGAGCTTCTGCAGGGGCACCACCTGTGGTGAACTACATATACCTGTCTGGACACGCCCCCTGCTGACTGCTCCTGTGGCTCCTCCCACAGGCCCCGGTATAAAGGCGATCAAGGCCTGAGCCCGGCCTCTCAGTCTCTGGGATGTAGTATGGTGGTCAACCACTGCTTGTTCCTTCTTCCAGTCAATAAAAGCCGATATCTCACCTTTGCGTGTCAGAGTGAGTTATTGATGGTGCATCACCACCGACAACAGACTGACTGCTGTATCACCACCTGGTACGGGAACTGTACCAACCTTGATCGCTAGGCTCTGCAGGGAGTGGTACGCGCAGCCTAGCACATCTGTGGGTGTGAACTTCCCTCCATTGAGGACACTTACAGCAGCAAGTGTAGAAAGAAGGCCTGGAAGATCATCGGGGACACCAGTCATCCCAACCACAAACTGTTTCAGCTGCTTCCATCTGGCAAAAGCTACTGCAGCCAGGACCAACAGGCTACGGGACAGCTTCTTGCTACAAGCCATTAGACTCTTAAATTCACATGTCCGTACATTGCAACACAGTCATAACGCAAAGATTTTTACTCCCTCATGTTGTGGGGTGGACGTAAGATTTTTAATTAAATTCTAATTCTAATTCTGCACCGCACCTTTTGATAGCATTTACATTTTATTCTGCATTGTTAATGTTTGACCTTATTCTAGCGCAATGCATGGTGTAATGTTTTGGTCTGTTTGAACAATATATAAGTCAAGCTTTTCACTGTATCTTGAGACATACTGCAGTAAACCAATACCAAACTCGATGCCAATGAAAACAGAAGATACTGGATGTTCGCCTCGAGTCAGGCGACATCTGTGGAAAACAGAGTTAAGATTGCAGATTGAAAACCTGGTGTGAGCATTATAATGAAACATTAACACTGAATATCTTCCCAAGGTTGCGATCAAACTGCCTGAAAGTTTCCAGCAGTTGTTTATTTTTGTTTAGGCAAATGGACAATTAATGCCGTAGAGAGAAAAGCAAACAAACTCAGGTCTGAGTGTGAAACTTTTCACAGCAAGTTACTGTGTAAATTACCCTGGTGGATAATGGGAACAACAGGATGAACTGTGAGCTCAGATGTCAAGCCACAGAAGCCCAGGAACCTCACATCTCAAACAACATAGCTAAAAGGGCTGGTTAGGAATCCCCTGCCCGTGACCCAACAGCTGAAGACCAGTGTCTCCAAACTTGATTTCAAAGACAACTTTACTTATTTTTCAGATCCCAGCTGGCAGAGGGGAGGTGGGCAATTTGAGTTCCACTCTCAATCTTGGAATGGGAACACAGTGCCTGTCCGCTTCCAGGGGAGCTAGCTGTTTGATTTTTGGAGGATGGAGCAGTTGCAAAGCTGACTGGTGTCAAGGTTAGCAGGCTGCTGCAGTAAAAACCACTAATGCTGGCCAGAATCTGGGCTTTTGCAGGTTGCAGGAATGGGGGAGGTTATGGAAACTCTCAAAAAGCATGGCCCTACAGTTGGGAGTGGGAACAGGTCTGTTGAAAGTCGAATATCAGGAAGTTGAATTGATTACTTGCCAAAAATCACCCTCTCCATAATAAACACATTGCAATAGGCATGAATAATACATAGGCTGGACCTGCACCTGAGGAAAGAACCTTTGGATTAGCTGCTACTAAATGATACCTCATACAAAATTGCTTATCCTTAGTCAGCATCTTAAATATGCCCCCTTCACCTTGAGAAACGTGCCAAGCTCATTTCTAAATCCTAAGAAACATCCATTGCCATAATCAAGACCGCTTCACTGAATTACAGCTACTGTGATCGTCCACTAAACTTACATATACCAATGATTAAACCGAGCAGAACCCATGAAGAAATTATACAATTACAGGATGTATTTGCACACCTACTTGAACATGTATTCCTGAATCACTCACTGAGAAAAAGGAATAATATTGCAGCTGTAAGCAATCAAGTGGCATAGTTCAATCCTGAAGGATTAAGAAGGCAATATAATTAAACATTAAAGAAGTGCCTAAAATCTTCAAAAATGAAACTGTGTCGCCCCATTTTTCCTCCTTCCCATCTACACTTTCTTTTAATATTGAATGCTGTTTTAATAGGTTTCAGGATTGTTGAAGTGCATAAGAGGGAAATAAAGTTGACATTTAAAACATTGCTTAATTCCAGACTGACTGATATGAGATAACAAGCAGCATTGATTCACCACAAACCACAAAAAATCTTCTTTTAATGGACTCTGCTATTATTAAATTTCCTGGTCTGAAGATCCATCAAAAGCATCTGTGTCATTACAAAGATTCAGCCATATCCCTTCTCCTGATACATTGATGAAACCACTGAAAACATACAACTCCACGGGCACGCAGTCTGGCAATTGAGTTGTTATACCTCACTGCCCCCTGGTGGTGATTAGTGACATTTAACCAAAAGAGGGAGGACTCTGAAAACAGAAAACGCTGGAGACAGTCAATGTGTCAATAAGGAAGGGGTTTGGATTGATGCATCATCCTTCACAACCTTTTCCATACCTCCTAAAGCTCTGTAAGCCAGTGAGGAATTTTCTTAGGTGTAGTCACTGTTATCATGTAGAAGACGAGGCAGCAAATAAGCAAAGCAAGACTCCACAAACGGCAATGCTCCATTTGCTTTGTTTTAGTAATATTCCAGGACACTCTGGGTCCAATAGTATGGTGGTTATATTACTGAAGTGGTAATGACGGCTGGTTATTCGCTTGCAAAGATCAGGAGGGAAAACAGCATCGCTGTCGGATTTTTCTTCCCGCACGTTTATAGTGAGGGTCGGTGTGCACAGACCAGTTCCACTCCTTAGGCTGGGGGACGTTCCATAATGGCTCAGCGAACTGTAATGACTGTGGCGACTGCCACAGTTTTACTCCTAGACAAACCGCCCGGCAAGGCTGAAGATTCCCGTCTACGCGGCTTTGGAATCAGTGCTGCCAGCCAAGGCTGATGACACTGGGCACTCAGTCACGGTATGATATAGCAAACTCAGTAAGAACAGGGACGCTGAGGGAAGGTGTTGCTATGGGCACAGGAGTGCAGGAGAGGCCATATACGATTGAGCTCCTGCAAGACAAGCCAAACGGTGGTCCTGCGGCGATCACCACACCTGGAAAGGAGCAGCTATGGGAGACGCTTCACCTTCCATAAGTGAGCAGCACATCACCTGTCCCCAAAATGGTAATTAACATTCCTTCACTGGGGTTCAAATCCCAACATTCCAGCTGAAGTCCTCCTGATTCTCCTTTTGCCGCAACCGCGGATTCGGCAGCGCAGTAGACACGGCAATTGCGCTTGTGTCAGCTAATTATTATAGTTATAACTCCATACTTGCCAACGCAGTGCTTGTCAAGACTTGGATAAAGCACCACAATGTTTCACTTTTGTTTGCATCGGCCTCGCCTGAGAAATTGGATGGTCGAGTCAACTGACTCTGAAGATTAGCAGTATTCTTTTAATAATTAGATGCTCTTTTTAGCTGCAGTGTAGGCTTCGTTTCCTGTTTGAGAGTTTTAGTTAATGGCCCTGTTTGGCCTAGCGTTTATTGTTTTATTTTACCTTTAACACTGTTCACATTAAAGTTTTGTGAACTATCGACCCGCTTCAATGTCTCTCGCTCCGCACTCGGGCCACATCCGAACCCGGTTGACAGATTTATTCATCCATTTATCACATGTATATTGAAACATACAGTGAAATGCATCGTTTGTGTTAACAACTTACATACTGAAGGATGTGCTGTTAGCAAATACTCCCATGCCACCACAGTATGGTCACAATGCTTGGCAGAACAACACAGAACGTGGCAAGAAACAAGCTATGGATGTCCTTGGTCACATGCCCACTTTGCTGCCCCTCGGGTGCAGAGCAGAGGCCTGGACTCTGGGGTATCTTTCGTCACCTGGCCATATCACTGGCCTCCGAGCGCAAGGTGCGGAACCGAGGCCTAGACTCCAGACTGACTTTTAAGGCTTTCAAATCCCTATCTCTAAACCCTAATCTGACATCTAACTCCCATCTCTTAGGAATGCAGCAAGTCAGGCAGCAACCTGAAGAGAAATGAGAGAAATGTTTTGGGCCTAAATTTGTCATCAAGACAGGAAAGGAAGGGAGCAGAGGCCAGAGTAGGATGGTGGGGCAATGGGGCAATGGGGCAAAGGGAAATGTGATGGATGAAAGCAGGTGAGGGGGAAGGTGGGAGAATGAAGTAAAAACCTGGGAGGGGATAGGTGGAAGATGTAAAGGACTGAATGAGCATTGATTTCTCTGATTTCCAGTAATTTCCCCTCCCTCCTTTCTTCTCACTTTTTCCTTTCGTCACTCTGGTTGTCCTCTCACCCTTTTTTCCTCTCCTCACTTGCCTATCATCTCCCTCTGGTCTCCCTCCTCCTTCCCTTTCTTCCATTCTCTTCTCCTACGAGATTACTGCTTCTTCAGCCTTTCCACCTATCTCCTCTCAGCGTCATTCTTCCTACCCTGCCCACCCATCTTCCACCCCACAAAGCCTCATCAATCACCTACCACCTTGCACTTCTTCCTCTCCCCCAACTTCTCATTCTGGCATCTGCCCCTTGATTTTCAGTCCTGATGAAAAATGTGGGCCTAAAATGTTGACTGTTTATTCTTCTCCATAGATGCTGCCTGACCTGATGAGCTTCTCCAGCATTTTGTATGCGTTGCTCTATAATTCCAGCATCTGCTGAATCTCTTGTGTTTATGACTAAGCCATACAGTCCAGTTATTGTATAATATATTAAATAAAGATTAAAATAGGAGGATCATTTCTAACTACTCCAGCTAAAGTCATAATAAACTCACCCTTATAAATATTTACACACTGATGACTTATTTCTTATGTTGGAGAGAGATCTCTAATCAAGCCTGATATAGTTGTTCTCACAGGTTCAGAACTTGCAACCAATAAGCTAGACTTTTCCATTAAAATCAAGGTACGCTGTTAAGGCCATGTCCTTTAGAGTAGACTCTAGGATATAGGTGCAAAAAGGCAGCTTGGAACTGAGATTGGACTGCATCCGATCGATGATGAACTGCAAAGCTATTTGCTAATTCCCACTTCCTGTCCTCCTGATCATGTTCCTCAATTGTGTTCCTCACACCGAACAACGGTTGAAAGAAGCACTGACAGTACAAAGAACATAAATTAGGATCTCAGGGCATTTCATGAGTGTCTGTAGCGACACTGCTGATTGAGCTAATGACATAGTTCCCGGACAAAGTCAGTGGAAACAGTTTGTCAAAACAGCTGAGCGGACAGGAAATCAATGGAATACTCCCCTGCTGCCTGGATGACTGCCGTTCCAGTAACACTCCAAAACAGAACAGAACATAGCAAGCAACAAAACAACATCAGCAAAACAAGCCCCTTTCTGTCCACCCACACATGGACAGGCCTCCAGCCTCCAGTCTCTGGGCTTTGACTACTGCGCTTCAACTTCTGGCCCACCAGTCGGCCTTTGGGCTCCAGTCTTCGGTGTTGATCTCCAGGGAAGCCAAACATGGGACTTGGAGCTTCAGGCTCCAACTGACTGGACATCATGCCTCCTTCTCACATGGACTCCTGGTCGCTGCCTTTGAGCGCAGAGTTGAAACCTGGTCTGCAGATGCCCTTTGACACCCGACCACCTCACTGGCCTTCAAGTGCGGAGCAGAGGTCCAGTTTGTGGATGTCTTTCATCGCTGACCACACTGCTGGCCTTTGAATGCAGACTGGCGGTCCAGACGGTGGACAACCCTCATAACCGAACACATCGCTGGCCTTCAAGCACAGGGCGGAGACCTGGACTGCAGGATGTCATGCGCCACCTGTCGATGTCACTGGACTTTGAACAAAGTTTGTTTAACTAGCACACCATCCACCACCAATAGTTAATGACTGTGCACTCCACACAAAGCAGGCATAGCAATTACTCAAACAGGCTACTCGAAACCCTCCTCAAAAAACATTTGGTCACCACCCTAGTGAGTTCCTTTCCAAGCTGCATACCAACTTGATTGTGAAATGCTGTACCATCGTTGTCAGTGGGTATAAATTCTAGAATTCCTTACTGACCAACTCTGTGGGAATTTCTCCACTCCGACTGCTGTAGTTGCAGAGGGTAGTTCATCAACCTTCTCGGGGGCAAGTAGGAAAGGACTTTGAATGCTTACCTTTATTGTAAAGCAGACATCCAATACATGCCCGAGAAAGAATTGTTAAGTATCTCCTTGAGCTATGCCTTATGTGTTGTTTCCTTCAAGAGCTTAAAAACTTCTTTCTTATGGAATTAAAAACAAATAACCACGATTCTAGAGCAGGACTTGAAACAAAAACTTAATTTGAGTATGCCACTCACTAAGCCACAGCTGGCAGTCTCTTAAGAGCTCGCTCCGTAGATGCTCCCTGACCACTGAGGTTTCTCTGTTTATATTTCAGAATCCAGGCAAATGCAGTTTCCCTTTTACATGAAAATTGGTAACTTTCTAGGAACTCTTATTTTGTGGTCAAACACTTTTAGTATTGATCAACTTTCACCTAGGATTGGTCTATCAAGACTGAAAATTCCAAAAGCTTGCAGGTTTTTTTCTCTGTGTGAATAGTACAAATTGCATTCAGAACAGATATTATTATGCACTGAAGTATTAAAGTCAGTATGCTAGGCTCTCCAATGGCTCACTGATAAACTAATAGTTCACTTTTTGAACTGAGTTCTGATGAGGAGTCTTGGCCTGAAAGGTCAGCTGTTTATTCCCCTCTCTGAATGCTGCCTGACCTGCTGAGTTTCCCTCCAATATTTTGGTTATTAGAATTGTTAAATTAGGCTGCGCATTCCAGTGGATGCCGACTCCAACGTCTGAGCAACAGAATGATAGCATACCCCTCTGCACGTGATCATCGGCACCAACATTCACATTTCAAAGCAGTAAATTAAATCACATTTCGGCAAACTAGCCACATGTTGACAACTCAAAATGGCTAAAAATGTTTGGCACGTGTATTCCAGAGTAAATGATTATTCCTCCCAAAGAGTCTCATAAATCTTGAATTGAAAGCACACACGTTATAATTTCTATTCTCTTTCTGTGTTTCTATTAGAGCATAGAACGTAAAACAGAATATTACAGCACAGGACAGGCCCTTTGGCCCACGATATTGTGCTGACCTTTTTTACATACACTAAGTTCAATCTATCCCTTCCCTCCTACATAACCCTCCAGTTTTCTATCATCCATGCTCCCCCCTAAGAATTTCTTGAATGCCCCTAATGTATCTGCCTCTACCACCTGGATATCTGTATCTCCCTCTTCATCTGGGTCCTTGACTTCTCCATCAGGAGAGCAGAGTCAGTGCAGATTGGAAGTAACATCTCCCCCTCACTGACAATCAACACCAGCACCTCGTGTTGCATGCTTAGCCCACTGCTCTACTCTGCCTGCACTCATGACTGTGTGGCAGGGCAGTTCCAAGCACTAACCACTCTCTCTGTGAAGAACCTACGGTCCCTCTGACATTCCCACTATATTTTCCACCAATCACATTAAAATGATGACCCCCCTTGCTAGCACTCTTCATCTAATCTATCTTTCCCTTTACTTCACTTTCTGTCCTAGTTTACATTCTCTTCCTTAAGCTTTGAGTGATCATTTGAGATGTTTCTACCTGATTAGTTGAAGAACCTCACTATTCATTTTCAGCTCACAAATGCCATATTTCTCACAGAGTGATGCATCAGATCTGATGTCAGACTGGAGCAAGTCCCTGCCCTAAAAAGCTTCAGAAAGTATGTGGGTAGCTGTCAACATACTGAGAAATAAACACGTTTTCTTCCTCACCAACCAAAGAAGCAGGGTCATGCAATACACTGGTTGCAAAAACATTGAAGGGAAAAGCGTACCTTTATATATGTGTGTGTGTATGTATGTCTATTTTTAACAAAGCATTGTATTGCTCTGTTACTATAAACAAGCAAATTAATTGGAAATGAAATTGTGATACTTGCACTGGGGAAAACATATTCTGTAGGAATTAGCATAACATGACTAAAGATCAAATACAAAGCTCTTAAAATCATTAAAAGTCCACAGTGAACAGTTCTTTTGTTAAGGCTTCTCAACCAGCTTTGAACTATTGATTACAGCTCAGCATTCAACACCATAATCCCCTCAGCACTAATTAAAAAGCTTCAGTGCTGGTTCCTCTATCTCTCCCTCTTCTACTGGATCCTTGACTTCCTCATTGGGAGAGCACAGTCAGTGCAGATTGGAAGTGACATCTAATCCTCACTGAAAGTCGACACCAGCACCTCACGATGCTTGCTTAGCCCACTGCTCTACTCACTCTACGCTCATGACCATGTGGCTAGGCACAGCGCAAACGCCATCACCGATGACACTACCATTATTGGTAGAATCGCAGATGGTGATGAAGAAGCATACAGGCATGAGATAGATCGTTGAGGGTGAGGTTGTTGTTGTGACTACAATCAAATACTGCAGCAACAACCTCACACTCAATGTCCGTAAGACCAAGGAATTGACTGTGGACTTCAGGAGTGGGAAGTCAAGAAAACACACACCAATTCTAATCAAGCGGTCAGCATTGGAAAGGATGAGCAGCTTCAAGCTCTTGGGTGTCAGTATCTCAGAGGATCTATCCTGGGCCCAACATGTAGATGCAATTATAAAGAAGGCAACCAGCGGCTATATTTCACTAGGAACTTGAGGAGATTAGGGCTGCCACCAAAGACCCTAACAAATTTCTACAGATGTACCATGGAAAGGATTCTGACTGGTTGCATCACTGAATGGTATGGAGATTCCAATGCCTGGGAGCAAGGAAAAGCTGTAGAGGGCTGTAAACTCAACCAGCTCCATCATGGGCACTAGCGTCTTCATCACTGAGGACATATCCACAAGGCAACACCTCAGGAATGTATCATCATCAGGTGCCATACTCTGCCAGTCCCTCAGCGATCAAGAAGGTAACAAACATCGTTAAGCACCCTCACCACCTAGGACATGCCTTCTTCTACCATCAGGAGGAGGTACAGGAGCTTGAAGACACACACTCCACATTTTAGAAACAGCATCCTTCCCTCCGTCGTCGTATTTCTAAGCAGTCCATGAACCCATGAACACTTCCTCACTATTCCGGGGGGAGGAGACTTTTCCTTAAATGTTGAGTGTGGATCTTCAGGCTCCTGTACCTCCTCTCTGATGGTAGTAATGAGAACATGGCATGCCCTGGGTGATTGATGCCATCTTCTTGAGGTGCCAATTCTTGAAGATGCTCTTGACAGTGGGTGGCCTTGCCCGCGTGATGGAGCTGCTGAGTCTACAGCCTTCTGCAACTTTAATTGCCTTAACTTCTTGATCATTACATTTCAGTTTTAACTGAAGAAATATCTGAAGAAATATATCCATGTAAATTTTAACTCCATGGCATAAAGTCTGAATTTAAATTACTTAGAAACAGCAATGCAATAGTTGTTCTCATAAGCATACATGTAGGATATATTTATATTACATTTTAGTGTCAAATAGTAAGCTTTACTGGATCTGCAGCAGTTTTTGCTCTTCCACAGCGTTACATATTTTTGGAGTTTCTCTGGCTGTGACAGTTTATTTGCCAGGGTATTGCATTGCAGAGGGAACCTAGGTGTCAAGAAAGAATCTTGAACATCAAAGTTAATCCCAGTCAAACATCTCCCACATACAAATCCATCATTAAACACAAGCAACGGACTCAAATATAATGGCACTGAGACCTGGCAAACTCAAAATATCATAGCCCAGATCTCCAGGTTCACCTGTCAAATCAGTCCATGTGCTGCTCTTAAATGGGATCAATTTTATGAAATGGACGCTGCAACTTTAGATTATTATTTATTTTACCAAGTTCTGCATTCCCACAGGCAATTCAATCTCAGATGCTGCCACATTATTCTGTTAATGAAGTGAAGCGGCACCTACTTCTACCTTGGGTAGCAGAAGAAATAGATTCAATTCGTTCTTTTGCACAATTGATTTTCTTAATGAGTATACAAATCAGTCTTTCACATGTTCACCACAAGATAAAACTGGTTACCTGCAGTGTGAACATCATTCCTTCAGTGTCACACGTCCTGGGGAAGAACGATCAGAGGATGCTACAGTTATAAATCTGGATCTCCTCAGATACAGTGTTGTCATTCACCTTTATAAGTAGTAGAAATACAACTTTTATGATTCATGCTGACATTTATCAACTTGTATAAAACAGCAGTGTAATAAAACCAGCTTCTCAGGATCTGGATTATTGCCTTCTGTACCTGACTTCCTTCAATCATATTGAAGACATGTGAAACTTACACCAGAGATGCAGACAGGAGCACAGTGATTATGTTACAAGACGAGTGAATCTAAAAGCCTGCAATAATGGTTTTCAGTTCCATGTCAACACACACACACACACACACACACACACACACACACACACACACACACACACACACACACACACACACACACACCTACCTACCTGTAGGAAAACAGCAGGACAGACAGCATCTATGGAAATGAATAAACGGTCACTGTTTTTAGGCCGAGACCCTTCTTCAGGAGTGGAAATGAAGGGGGAAGATGACAGAATAAGAAGGTGGGAGGAGGAGGAGGATAGCTAGAAGGTATTAAGTGAAACCAGGTGAGTAGGAAAGGTAAAGAACTGGAGAGGAAGGAATCAGAAGGAAAGGACAGTGGACCGTAGCTGAAAGGGAAGGACGAGGGGACCCAGAGGAGAATGACAGGCAGGTGAGAAGATGTACAGGGCCAGTGTGGGGAATAGCAGAAGAGCGGAGGGAGAGGAAATTCTTTTTACTGGAAGGAGAAATTGATGTTTATGCCATCGGATTGGAGGCTACCCAAACAGAATGTAATGTGATACTTCACCACCTGTGAGCACCCTCAATGTGACACAAGAGGAGCCTATGGACCAACATGTCGGAATGGGAACAAGAATCGGAATTAAAATGTCCAGCCACCAAGAAGATCAGCTTTTGGCGGATGGAGCAGTGGTGCTCAACAAAGCGATCCCCCGATTTAAGTTGGGTCTCACCAATGCAGAGGAAGCCAATAGACGACCCCAGCAGATTCACGGGTGAAGTGTTGCCTCACCTGGAAGGACTGATTGGGGCCCTGAATGGAAGTGATGGAGGAGGTGAATGGGCAGGTGACTTGCATGAATAAGTGCTGGATTCATGGACCAAGTGATCCCTGCAGAAAGCGGGAGGGGTGGGAAGGTAAATATTTGAGTGGGGGTAGAATTCCTTTAGAGGTGGCACAAGTTGTGGAGAATGCTGTGTTGGATGCAGAGGCTCATCCGGTGCCAGGTAATAACAAGAGGAACTCCATCATTGTTAAGACGGTGAGAAGATGGGGGGAGCACATATGTTCAGGAAATGGAGAAGCTGCAGATGAGGGCAGCATTTATAGTAGAGGAAGGGAAACTCTGTTCTTTGAAGAAGAAGGACATCTCTGAAATCCTAGAAAGGAAAGCCACATCCTGAGAACAGATGCGGTGGAGACAAAGGAACTGAGCAAAGGGACTAGTATACTCACAGGAGGTCAGGTGGTAAAAGGTATAGTCAAGGTAATGGCAGGAATTAGTAGGTTTATAAAAGATCTCGATCAACAGTTTGCCTCCAGAGACAGAAACAGAGAGACCGAGAAAGGAGAGAGATATGTTAGAAATGGACCAAGTGAATTTAAGGGCAGGGTGGAAGTTGGAGGCAAAGTTGATGAAATTGACGAGCTCAGCATGGGTGCATGAAGCAGCACCAATGTGGTCATCGATGTAGTGGAGGAAGAGTTTGAGAGCATTACCACGGAAGGCATGGAACATGGGCTGCTCTATATAGCCAACGAAGGGGCAGGCAGAGCTGGGGCCCATGGGGTTGCACATGACTACTCCGAGAGCCTGGAGAAAGTGGGAAGAGCCAAAGAAAAAATTGCTGAGGGTTAGGACCAGTTCTGCCAGACATAGGAGAGTGGTAGTGGAGGAAGACTGGTTGGTTCGTTAATAGAGAAAGGACAGAGATCCATATTCCCATGATAAAGGAGAAATTCATATTTTGATAACTAAATAAAATCTTGAAGGAAGAGCTGGCCTTGTTAACAATGATAATGAAACACTAGGGGTTTTTTTCCTAATAAAGAACTCCTTTGGTCTTTTGGCTTCAAAAAAGGAAGTCTGATGTCTACAACCAAAGTTCAAAGCTCAAAAGTACAAAGTAAATTTATAATCCATAATACTCACAGTTTATGTCACCATATACCAATCTGAGATTCATTTTCTTGCAGGCATTCACAGTAGAACAAAGAAATACAACAGAATCAGTGAAAAACTACAACAACTGAAATGAACATGCAAAAGAAGACAAGCTGTGCAAATTTTAAAAACCATAAAAAATAAATAAGTACATAAATAATACTGAGAATATGAGTTGTCAAGTCCTTGAAAATGAGTCCATAGGTTATGAAATCAGTTCAGTGTTGAGTAAAGTTATCCTCATTGGTTCAAGAGTCTGAAGGCTGAAGAGTAATAAATGTTCCTGAACCTGATATGGATTAATTATGAACACATCCAGAGTAATGTGGGTGATAATTAACTGAACATAGCCTAGGCAATACAGTTGCCCATCTTTATCATAGCTGATACATAGCAATTCAATGCAGCAGTTCACCAACTAGTACACGTGGTTCTTTGAATCAATAGTCCCATAGTCCCAATAGAGTTTCCTCTCACTGTATTCTCCATATTTTTCAATCTTCTTATTGTACTTGGCTGTTTTATTTTCTCTCTCTCTCTCCCCCCCTCCCCCCACTCTCTCCCTCTCCTCCTTTCCCTCTCTCCCTCTTCCTTTCTCTGCAAATCCTTTTCTCCCTCTCTTTCTCTCTCATACTTTCTTACCCTCACTGCAGCTGCCAATCAGCTTCCATCCAACTAGACCTCAACACATCAAGAGCAAAATGATCAAGTCCACCTTGGCATTCACACCTGTCATCCTGAGACAACCACAGGAACAGCGAATGAATGCTGTGTTTTTCCATTGCTTGCTTAGTTCTAACCAATCAGCCCTACGTGCGTGATGTAGGGGTTATGAAACCCAGCATTGTTAAATTTGCAAAGCTGAATACAGCAGCTACCGCAGCACCCATTTAACAGAAGTAACCAGTGACGTATTTCTCCCCTGCTGTAACATGTTCTATCACGAGAACAACACTTATAATCATGAAAACTAAAGGAGGGTAAATAGTGACCAATTGTTCATTATGATAACTTATTCAGACAACTTAAACATTGAGTAACAGAATCAAGAAACGCAGAAAACAAAGTTGACGTAAAGTTCGAAGTTCAAAGTAAATGTATTATCAAAGTACATATATGTCACCAGATACAACCCTGAGATTCATTTTCTTGTGGGCATATATAAATCCATAATAAAATCTATGAAAGACTGCACCAACTTGGGTGTTCAACTACTGTGCAAAACAAAACTGTAAATGCCTAAAGAAAGAAATAGTAAACAAATAAATAAATAAATAAATAATGAGAACATGAGATGAAGAGTCCTTGAAAGTGAGTCCATAGCCAGTGGAATTATTTCAATGATGGGGCAAGTGAAGTTGAGTGAAGTTATCCTCTCTGGTTAGGAGCCTGATGGTTGAAGGGTAATAATTGTTCCTGAAACTGGTAGTGTGGCTCCTTAGGTTCCTGGTCTTCTGCCAGCGAGAAAAGAACATGACCTGTGTGGTAGGGGTCCCTGATGATGCATGCTTCGTTCCTGAAACACTATTTCATGTAGATGTGCTCAATGGTAGGGAGGGCTTTACACTTTTTGTACGACCTTCTACACAAGAGTATTGGTGTTTCCATATCAGGCTGTGATGTAGCTAGTCAATAAACTCTCCACCATACACCTGTAGAAGTTAGTCAAAATTTTAAATATCATACTGAATCTTTGCAAACTCCTGAGGAAGTAGGGACACTGCCATGCTCTCTTTGAAATTGCACAAGCGTGCTGGGCCCAGGACAGACCCTCTAAAATAATAACACCGAGGAGCTGACTATTGACTTCAGGAGGAGGAAACTAGAGGTTCTTGAGTCAATTCTCATTGGAGGATCAGAGGTGAAGAGGGACAGCAACTTTAAACTCCTCGGTGTTCATCAGCAAACTTGAATAAGGCATTGGAGTTGTGCTTAGCCTCAGTCATAAATGTAAAGTGAGAAGAGCAGGGGCTAAGCACACAGCCTTGTGCTGATGGAGATTCTGGAGGAGATGTTGTTGCCAGTCCAAAATGACTAGGATCTGCAAGAGAGGAAATCGAGATTCCAATTGCACAAGGAGGTATTTAGGTGAAGGTCTTGAGGCTTACTGATTAGTTTTGAGGGGATGACGATATTTAAGTTGAGATGTAGTCGATAATTACTGCATCTGGAGGCACTGGTATAATTGAAGCCTGCTTGAAGCAGGCAGGTACTTCACACTGCCGAAGCAAGAGATTAAAGATCTCCGTCCACACTCCAGCCAGCACAGGTCTTTAGTACTTGGCTACGAACCCCATCTGGGCTAGATGCTTTTCGTGGGTTCCCTTTGCTGAAGACAGTTCACACAACAGCGTCAGAGACTGAAATCACAGGATACTTGTGGACTGAGGGAGTTTCCGATGGCTCCTCCATGTTTTGACGGTAAATGAACAGAGAAGGCATTGAGATCATCTGGCAGCGAAGCCATGTTGTTGCCTATGTTGCTTGATTTTACTTTATAAGAGGTGATAGCATTCAGCACCTGCCACAACTGTCTAGCATCCCTCATTGACCCAAGTTTAGTCTGGAATTGCCACATCGCTCTTGAAATGGTTTTCTGTAGATTGTACCTGGATCTCTTGTAACTTTCCTAGTCTTTGATCTTGAATGCCTCTGACCTGGCCCTCAGCAGATTGTGAGGTTCATCCAGGGTTTCTTGTTGGGAAATACTCTGAATGATTTTGTGGGGACACAGTCCACTACATCTGTTGTGATAAACAGCCAGTTGTTTCGTAATAAATGAATAATTTCCGATAAATTCCTGAGAACACAATAGGGCCACAGAAATTTTAACCACGTTCAGCCCATAAAAGATTCAATAGAAATGCAAGTCTGTCCATTAGCCTGTCCCACCCACTGTCACTGGACTTCCGTGAATTCAGCATATTTTGAGAGCAGATTTGTTATAAACCAAAAATGAATAATTTCAATTTGCTGCTGCTCTTTCAGAGAAGAAAGGAAACACTGTACCACAATCGCAATCTCTTTGTTATTTCCTTGAAGCAGAGTGCTCTCCCATCTTTTTTTCTGCTGTTCTAATGACTGGGAACTTGCCTTGGGCCCAGTGCCTACATTACTTCCTCAGTACACACCAATGATACCACAACCCTCATTCCCATTGTGTCAGCTCCGATGCACTCCTCAGTGATGCAGCTTAAAAGCTTTATGGGTCAACGTTAAACAACCTGCAAAAATAGTGCTACAACTCTGTGATGAATGGAGGTCAGTCCAGGAAAACAAATAGCTCTCTGTCTTTTTTTCTTGGACGACATATACGGGTTCTGTTGTGATGGAAACATGCATTCATGTGGAAACACTTTTTCATTTCCCAAATTATCAGCTCCTTCCTCTGACTGTAAATCCTTTTCTTAATCACATCAACATAAAAAGAGACAAACTAAGGAGTCCTAAACTGAAACTATTAAACAGTATTTATTAACATAAATAGTATTTGTACCTGTGAACCCTTAACATTATTGTTAACTATTAGTTATATTGATGAACGTTTCCTATGTATTCATAAATACATAAGCCCATTCAACCCATCGAGTCTTCGCCACCATTCCAGCATGGCTGATTTATTATCTCTCACAACACCATCCTCCTGCCTTCTTCCCATAACCTTTGAACCCCCTTACTAATCAAGAACCAGTGAAACTCCACTTTAAATATACCCAATGACTTGGCCTCCACGGCTGTCTATGGCAAACTTCACAGATTTGCCACTCTCTAGCTAAATTTCTCCTCATCTCTGTTCTAAAGGAACATCTCTCTATTCTGAGGCTGTGCCATCTGGTCCCAGACTCCCCCACAACAGGAAACATCCTCTCCACATCCACTCTATCCAGGCCTATCAATGTTCAATAGATTTCAATGGGAGTCCCCAACCCCATTTTTTATTCAGAAAGCAACCAGAGTACATCTTTTTCTGATTTACAGAATGTGAGTGTCATTATTAAGGTGGACCTCTATTTAATTAGTGTCTTAATGCCCACGAAAGAGGATGGTTCAGAGAAAAACACTTTTCTTAGAAGTTCTGGCCATCAGGACAGGTATTCACTTTTTATTCTTGATTTATTTCATCAGTTGAATTTAATATCCTCAGCAGAGGGATTTGATCTTATTTGTTCAATTTGGACAAGTTTTCAGACTGGACTGTAAGTGTCCAAGTATCTCTCAGGAATCTGCAGCACCTCAGAACTTACAACCTTTCAGGTTCATGTGATTCTCTAACATGACCTTTTACACATTCCCGATTCTCACTGCTTCATTTTGACAGCTTGTGCCTGTGCTGGAAAAAGCAAGGGTTTCAGAAACTGTTCAAAAGTTTATCCTTAGTCAATGGTTCTTAAAGAAACCTGTTTATCACTTTGAGACAATAGAGACTGTAGATGCTGGAAATGAGGAGCAAAAAAACAAAATGCTGGAGGAACTCAGTGGGTCAGACAGCATTTATGGAGGGGAATGAACTGTCAATGTTTCCCGTTGAGAACTTGAAGATGGTAGACATAGAAACACTCATTACAGTTCAATAATTAGCTGGACATGCACCTGAAGAACCACAAGATTAGGGATGTAGTGCTAGAAGTTGGGATTCATTTGGGCAGATCCTTGTCAACTGGCACGGACATGATGGGCTAAATGGGTACTTTGTGTGTTACAAATTTTCCTATATTCTATGATTGATGTCTATAGAACATATTTAGTGTAAGTGGCAACATGGTATCATAGTGGTTAGTGTAACTTTTTACAGCACCAGCAATCTGCGGAAACTTCCCGCCACTGTCTGGAAGTAATTTGTACATTTTCCCTGTGGCCCCATGGAATGTCCTCCCACATTCCTCATGTTGTGGGGCCTGAGGACATTACAGTTTTCAGAACGGGGTTTGGGTACTCCCAGTCTAATCTGCAAGTATCCGAGGTTTTCGGAATGTGCAACTACTAATCAGGCAAATGGAATTAAATCATGAACGGATAGGATAATAATTGGAACTCCCCTCACAAACAAGGGAAAATCTGCAGATGCTGGAAATCCAAGCAACACACACAAAATGCTGGAGGAACTCAGCAGGCCAGGCAGCACCGATGGAAAAGAGTACAGTTGACATTTCCTGCCGAAGGATCTCAACCTGAAACGTCGATTGCACTTTTTTCTATAGCTGCTGCCTGGCCTGTTGAGTTCCTCCAGCATTTTGCATGTGTTGCTTGGAATTCCACTGAGATTGTTTCTACATTATTAATAAATTCCGTCACCCCCCCCCCCCCCCCCACATGGAAGGACTGAGTATGAGCTGTCACTTTCCTCGATGCTGATGGAGGGCATTTTCAAAATTCCAAGACATATGATGCTTATCAGGGTAAACTTAGCTTATCTTAGACTCCTTCAGTTTTTTTGTATTTGTCTGTCTTGTTGCTGATTGGTGGGTGAGCAATATGTTACTTTTTTGGCCAAAGGAGGGGTTGAGGATTTGGAGTCTGATGTTCCTGTCGATGTTTTGCTGTGTGGGGGATTTGTTGGATTTTTGTGTGTGAGAGAGGGGTTTGATGTTGTTGTTGCTGTTTTTTTGCATGGGAGGGGCTTGGGGGATAGGGATTTGAAGTTTTAGCCCCTGCGTCTGAGTAAGCGATCTGTTAGTTTTTGTGCGAGGGAAGGCTTGGGGGAGTTGGGGATTTGCAGTTTTCATTTTTCTGTTTTGTCTGGGGGAAGGTTGATGTCTTTTCTTTCTACAGCCTCCATGATTTTTCTGTATTCTATGGCTATCTGGAGAAGATGAATCTCAGAGTTGTATTCTGTGTGCATACTTCGATAATAAAAAGGACCTTTGAACCTTTCATTTGAGAATTATTCTGTTTCCATAGCTGTTCACATTCAGATTCATTTACTCATCACATGTACAATGAAATATACTGTACAAAGAAATGAGTCATTTGAGATTACAACCAACACAACCTACAGATGTGCTGATGACAGCCCGCAAGTTTGACCATACATTCCCATGCCAACATACCATTCCCACAAAGTTCAGCAGAACAACAACAGCAAAGTAAGCCCCTTTTTCTCCCTTGTTTTCCACCCATCCTCCCACATCATACACACAGACAGCTCTCCAACACCAGCACTCGCTGCGTCCAGGCCTCCAGCCTCCATTGAACTCACAGACATCAGCCCGCTGACATCCCCAGTGGATTTGCAGACTCGCAGATGCAAGGCTTCAGCCAATGGGCCTCGATTTCCAGACTTCCGATTGACCTACGGGCTTTGATTTGTGTTATCAGCTCCTGGACTCACCAATGACAGGACCCCAAATTTCAGGCCTTGAATTCTGGACTTGCCAATGATAGGACATTCAACTCTAGACCTTGAACTCCAGACTCACCAAGTCATGTAACCATGGTATCAACGGCCTTTGCATCTCCTACCCACGCAGATCTTCAAGCCATCATCCTTACTCATCTTCATCCACGGTGCTTACTGGCCCAGCTTCTATCCATGGAGATGTCCTTCATCTATATCGTTGTTGACCTTCAAATGTAGATCTCTAACTCCCCACATATTCCCTGTCCCTAAACCTTAACCTGACTTCTAACTCCTCACTCTGTTTCCAAAACTATCCTCACCATTTAACAAACACAACTAACCCTAACTAACGACCTTGACAGAATCTTAATTTTGCACAATCTTGACCAGAATTCATTGTCATCTTGACCAGAGTCTATCTGTTTAAACTTCTGGAAGTTAAAATTGTAATAATTGACACAGTGGTGTTACTGATGTGTACTCATCAGTGTAAAATATTTCAAAACTGCTAAAAGGAACTTCTTAGCACCTTGGTTATAACCTTCAGTCACACATTCTGTAAGGTCATAGAGATTACACCCAGACACAAAGTACACCTTTCTGCCTTTCCTCTGTCCCAGTCATGTATCATAATTCAAACCTGGTTGTAACCCAAAATGCACGATTATAAATTTTTTATTTCTTGTCGCCAGTCATCTCCGTGGCCTTGCTGACAAGGTATGACAGCTTAGTGCCAATTAGTGCCATATTATGGACAGAATTGTGCGATATGTCAACTGGGTTGAGATTTGCCCAAAATCACTTCATATAGGTCCCTGGCAGCCAGCAGATAGGGGAAACTTTCATCATAGCATACTCACAGGGTTTGTTGTACTCTCATTCTAAATCAAAGAAAATGTCTCTGAAGTCATTTGAGAAACTCCTTCAAATTAATTGAGAGCTCAGTGTTTTTACTCATCTTATGACCTCTCTTACATCAAATGTGATTGCAATACTATTGTTCTGGCTTAGGAAATGGGAAATCAGTCATTCTGTTCAATCCCAATTGCAAACCTGTCTTGCCTACTTAACAAGGATTTAACTCCAAAATGCTTCATTGGCTGTAAGTTGCTTTACACCTGCAAACGGTGCAACATAAATACGAGCTTGCCTTTAGAAATAAAGGATCAATGTATGAGGGAGGTGCAAGGAACAGAAGATGATGGAACCCAGAGCAGAAGGACACAATACTGGAAGAACTCAGTGGGTCAGGCATTATCTGTGAAGGGAAATGGATGATTAATGTTTAGAGTTGAGACACCTGGATAAATGTGCATTTTTTCAATATTTTCACAAAAGATATCTGTAAAATTTTCTCTAAAATATGGTGTTAATTGATATGACAATGGACACAGCACTTTCCAGGTTGTGTGACTTCATTAGAGACTATTAAAGTCTTAGTTTGCACCATGAAACATATCAGGCCACACATGGCTCTCCATCCAAACTCCATGCACTCACTGGTCATTATCCATTGGACCTTCCCCCACTCTCTATCCAGACCATGTGCACCTACCTCTCCCAAATGGAAAGCTGAACATCCTAGTTGATAGACCATTCACATCACGGAGCTAATTGGAGAAGGCTTCTTACACCTCTCTCCATCCATATCACACTTTTCTGTTCAGAAAATCTCATACTCTTACCTACTTGTCCCCCTCTATTCAACATTTCCAACCTCTTTGTCAACCAGAACAAAACTGGATGGTCCGTCTCCATTATTTAAGTATATCCTTTTGATTCTGTTTGCATTATATTTTTAGTGCCGATTTCTCTGTATTTGATATTTCAAATGGCCATGCTGGTTGCAGTGACCTCCCCTTTCCAAAACTTGTCCATGGTGCTGAACTCAAGCATTGTCAACTATGTTTCAGGTAACCAATAAACAGTAGCCAAAGAAATAAAGTGCACACCTTGGTCCAAAATACTCACTGTTTGTTAACACAAAAGATCTGCAGATGCTGGAAATCTAGACTAACACCCTCAGAATGCTGGCAGATCAGGAAACAGCTATGGAAAGGAATAAAAGTCAAAGTTTTGGGCCGAGACCTGTTCTCTGCCCAAAGCTTCAACTCTTTCTTCCTTCCCATAGATGCTGCCTGACCTGCTGAGTTCCTCCAACAGTTTGTGTGTGCATTACTGTTTATTCACTTGATTATTTCACCAATAGAGAGAGAAATAATTTACAGCAAACATACATTAACATGTGAGTCACAGCATTGCAATCAGTTACCCATTGTAGATTTGCCATTCAGAAATTCCATTGGCAACACTGTCTCAATAAAACATTTCACAGCAGACAGTGGATTGTGTAGCAAACTGTCACCAGACTCATAACTGCTGAATGTGCTTGAACAGCATAAGAGAAAGAAAAAGAAGCTAATGCTATAGCAATCTCCATATAAAAGCAGGATAAGTTCTGCTGAAAAAACACGGTGCCTGAAGGATAGTTATGTCCAAATACCAATGTGATTGGTTTACAACAACATGGTCAGTCGGCATAATTGACATGAGAATTAGCCAGGGATCACTGCATTGCTTAGCTATAACAATGCCACAATAAGTAGCTTTTTCCAATTAGGTCCATGATGTTAATGGTAAATCAGCATTAAACATGGATGGTAATCTATCTCAACTAAAAATAACAAGATCAGCATAAGATTCCTACTCTCTCTAAGGTACTGGAAAATTGTCAGAAATTCCAATACAACAAGGGTACTCTATTTAATTAAATAAAAGCTGACAGTGACAGGATCTTTCCTACTATGACATTCCTTAGAGAGCCAGATGTGTTTTGGCAGGTACTATACAAACAATTCTTCGCAACAACCCAGAAAGTAATTGGTCATAAGATATAACCCTTAATATGATTCCATCCTAAAATAGCTAAAATTGTTGCCAACCAGTACTGCATATAACAGACAAGTTTATAGTTTTACAATGGCCTCAGTGATATAGCATAATTGCCCACTAAACAGGGCTTTGCAGACTAAGAATTAAACGTTGATACCTTCGTTAATTAAATGCATAAAAGTCTACTCCAGGCAACGATTGGAGACCTGTTAAAATAAAATCAATTACTGTATATGTTTAGCAACTGCAGACTACTAATACATTATTTTCCACGAAGGATCAAATTAAGAAATATTCTTACACTGTGGAAGCCAGGTTCCAAGTACTTAGTTAATCACATGCCTTTAGACAGCAGTATTATCACTTCTATGCTATAGTAGTGTTAAAATGAAGGACTTCTTGCACAAGATTTAAAATGTCAATCAAACATCAGGTTTGAGAGAGCTCATTCTGTTTCCTTTATTATGCTGACCACTGGTGGCTGCTCATCTAATATTTTTCAACTTATTTCATTCATTTCTTCCAATTATAGTGTTCTTCTGTACACTTGTGTACAGGAAATTACATTAAACAATCCTGCATCTCGAATCGGTGTTAAGTGGGCTGCACCACAAACATTGTTTTTAAAATTGTCTTGTTTCTGTTATCTGACAGTAACACAATATAAAAAACATTCATTGGTATTTCTTACTTCCACTTTTCTAAATGTCTCCCAAGAACAGTTCAAATGATAAAATTATGAGAACCAATATTAACTGTTAAAATACATTTTGTTGGATTTTCACTTTTAGTGGGTGATCTACTAACTCCTTTTGATAAAATATCTCGATTTCTCTCTACCTCCTGTCTCCCTCCTCCAATCCTCCTCTCTTTTCTCTTTCTTGCTCCCCTTTTCTTCCTCCTTCCCTCTAACCTCCACTTACTTTTCCCCCTTGTTCCATGTTCTCCCTTTTAGTTCCTTACACTCTCTCCCACTTTTTGTCCTCTCCCTCATTCCCTCTCTCTCTCTCTCATTCTCCTCCACCTCCTCTATTCCCCTTCACTCTCTACCTCTCTCTCTCTACCCCACTCTCTCTGTCTCTGCCTCTCTCTCTCTACCCCACTCTCTCTCCTCACTCTCTCTCTACCCCACTCTCTCTCCTCACTTTCTTTCTCTCTACCCCACTCACTCTCCTCACTCTCTCTACTCCTCTCTCACCTCACTCTCTCTCTCTACCTCACTCTCTCTCTGTCTCTGCCTCTCTCTCTACCCCACTCTCTCTCCTCACTCTCTCTCTACCCCACTCTCTCTACCTCTCTCCCTCACCTCACTCTTTCTCTCTACCTCTCTCTCTACCCCACTCTCACCTCACACTCTCTACCCCTCTCTCTCACCTCACTCTCTCTCTCTCTCTCTACCACACTCTCTACCTCTCTCTCTCATCACTCTCTCTCTACCCTCTCTCTCTCCTCACTCTCTCTCTACCCTCTCTCTCTTCTGCCTCCCCATCCCTTCATGTTGTCTCCCCTCTTCCTTTCTCCTTTACAAAGGCTCCCCTTACCAAGCAGATTCCAACAGAAAGAGGTGGAGTCAAGGGTGTGTACTTGCAGTACTTGCAGACTCCAGCAGATCCACATCCAGCCTGTATCCATCACTGAGCCATCAAGTAGAAGCACCAGGCATGGGTTGAAAATCTAAGCACTGGAATTCTTTCCCCAAACATCCAACATGGGCACAACCCTGCCCACCATTAAGGACATCAAAAGGGTGCTTTGGTTGTGTTGCAGTAAGTGCTATTAGAGCTTGAGCCGACAGAGTTCGTAGTTCAAACCCAGCATCCTCTGTTAGGGGTCTCTGTACATTCTCCCCATGGCCACTTGAGATTATTCCAGGTGCTCTGGTTTCCTCCCACAATCCAGAGATATACCAGGTAGGTTAATTGGTCATTGTAAATTGTTCTGTGATTAAGTTAGGATTGAATTGGTGTTGTCCAGAGTGGCACAGCTGGAAGGGCCTATTATTCTGTGCTATATCTCTGAATAAATAAATAAATATATATGAACAAATAAATAAACACAATAAAAGGCAGCAGTCGTCATTAAGTACCTTCACCATGTGGGACATGCCCTTTTCTTAAACCATCATTGAAAAGGAACAGGAGACTGCGGACTCAATGTTTTAGGGACAACTTCTCCCTCCCCGCCTTCAGATTTCCGAACAGTCCATTAACCCATGAACGCTAACTTGTTATTGTTCTTTTGTACTATCTGTTTGTTTGTTGGAACTTACAGTAATTTTTATGTCTTGCACGGTACTGCTGCCACAAAACAACAAAATGCATGAAAGCAGCGTCCATCATGAAGGGCACCCTTCATTAGCATCGAAAAGGAGGTACAAGAGCCTTAGGTCCCGCACCACCAGCTTCAGGAACAGTTATTACCCTACAGCTGTCAGGCTCCTGGACCAACATCGAAAACTTCACTCACCTCAGAGCTGAACAGACTCTACAACATATTTTCTCATTTTCAGGGACTCCACAACTAAGTATTACTTACTTATTTTTTTATTATTTGCACAATTTGTCTTATTTTTATTATTTGTACATTGGTTGTCAGTCTTTGCTATTTATAGATTTTCATAAATTCTATTATATTTCATTGTTTTCCTGTAAATGCCTGCAAGAAAACAAAAATCGGGATACTATTTGGTGACATAGATGTACTTTAATTTGAACTTTGAACCTTGAACTTTGAGAAAAGTTGAGGTACGCTGAAGGGGGAGTGGGATTAACCAGCTGGACCAAAATAAGACTGCCCAATTTCAGAAACTCATTTGCTTTGTGTCTCTTCTACCTCAACTTTGAAAGAAAATAAAACATTGAAGTATTTCAAGCACATCTTGTGAAAATGAGGAAAGCAGATGGATGTTCAATTCAATTAAGACAATTAACATATAGATCTCCATCAGGGAGCTTGATTTCAGTATTAAATGGGACCAATTGTTTTAATACAATTGTCAAGTCAGTCACATTTGCCAAAAACATTTAAGGCAGTGCACCAGCTCCCTAAGCAGCAAACTGGAAAAGATTTGCTGCAATATCCCCTTTGTAACTACATTGCACAATGTTTGTTTCAGAGTCAAGGAAGCAGGTTAATTGCTCCATCTCCTATTTCCAATTTTGAGAGCAATGTTGGAATTTTTTTTTTACTTTCTTTACTTACTCATGAGGGGTCTTAAAGGGACAGCTTTGTTTTGGATGTAAAAATGAGAACAATGGAACTTTTCAAAGAATAATCTATCTCTGCATTTCTTCTATCCTCATGTGCTTCACATTGGCAGGAGACACTCACCAAGGTTTCTCTGATGGCTTCTCCCAAAAGCAGGGTCTCTACAATTGGAGGGTCATCAGAAGCTGGCACATGGTGACATGGTTACCAACATGTCTCCCTACAAATAAATCACCATCATATTGTTGGAAATATACCATCATTCCTAGTAACCCACTAACTTATTATAAGATGGAGGGGGATTTAAAGAGGCTTCAAGAAAACATAGACAAGATAAGTAAATTGTGAGAACATGCCTGGTGAAATGTATTGTAGAACAGTGTGAGATCATTCATTTTGAATTTACCTTAATGAAGTGCAGAATATGTGTAAAATAGTGAGAGATTTCGTAGTGTTGATATTAAAGAGGACTGGGATATGCCAGGACACGTGACATCGGAGGCTAGCAAAGATGGAATAAAAAATCAAATTGTATGTCAGCTTTTATAACGAGGATTTCAGTACCAGAATCAGTCTTGTCGCAGTCATATAAAGTGTGCA
This sequence comes from Hypanus sabinus, assembly GCF_030144855.1. NCBI lineage: Eukaryota > Metazoa > Chordata > Chondrichthyes > Myliobatiformes > Dasyatidae > Hypanus > Hypanus sabinus. Next base: position 22,096,464 of record NC_082725.1, on the reverse strand, counting down.
CAATGAATATTCAGAAGGTTGTAGATTTAATTCTCTCATGAAGAATCTGAACACAAGAATTCTAGACTGGCACTGTGGTGCAGTATCGGGGAAGTATTGTGTTGTTAGAGTTATTCTTTCAGATGGTGAATAAGATCTAGGTTTCATTCTCTCTTCCTGGTGGAGATATATTGCTGCTGTTGTTCAAGAAGAGCAGGGGATTTCTCATGTCAAAGGAGTGTGAGGACTGTGTTGATGCCCACAGTGAACAAGGAAGAAAAGAATGCCATTATAAAATAAAACAAAACAGAAAACCATCTGTTCAATAGTGTTGTGTAAGCTTTTTATAAGATAGTCTAATTAATTTAATTCCCATGTAGTTCCTCTTTCCTCTATTATTGTTTCCCTTTAAGTATACTTCCATTGTTTTTATGAACATTATCAGACATATAATGATTTGGAAGCAATTCACTTGCATTTGTGCCATTCCAGTGTACTACATTTGCCACTCACGGTACAGTCTCACCTACACTGGAAAAACTGAATGTATATTGTGTGATCACTTTGCAGAACGCAAGCTTTTAGTCCCCATCAATCAACTCACTGTCTAACTCCCACTCTGACATATCTGCCTGTGGTGACCAGCACTTCTAAATTGAGGTTTAAGACAGGCTTGAAGAACAGGACCATGTCCTCCACCTAAGCTTATTGAAGCCTTTCAGAATTCAATGTTGAGTTCTCCAACCTCCAATAGTTTGCTTTCTCTACCTACGAATAAATTCATCTCAGGCTACCAGGTATGATTTTTAACCGACATTTCACTGACAAACTCTGCCATCTTCATCAGGGATGATGTCTAGGCATGGCGAGTCTAATGGTATATATACTCCATCGTCCATCCCTTCTGATTGGTTGGTCCTCATTTAATCTGGTTTCCACTGGCCCACCTTGTTTCCAATCAAATTACAGTTCTTACTTAGAGTGAGATCTTCATCTTTGTTAAAATTCTTTTCCTCTAGTTTTACCTCAGTGGCCTCTTTTACCAGGCAGCCCCAAAAACCTTTGGTGTAGCCATACATGGCATATGTTGGAAACCTGCGTCAAGGAGCATATGAGGTGTATCCATTTTGGTTACCCATAGAAATTGCTGGTAGCAGAACTTTGCATTTGTATTGGCTATAGAATTGACTGTGACGGCTCAAAACTACTCTGCCATGCCAATGGTTTTTGGGACCACCCGGTAAAGGAGGACATTTAAATAAAACTAGAGGAAAACTACCTCAAAGTTCTACGTTCAAAGTAAATATATTATCAAAGTACATGTATGTCACCATATACCACCCTGAGATTAATTTTCTTGCAGGCATACTCAATAAATCAATAATAGAATAATAACCATAATAGACTCAATGAAAGACCATACCAACTTGGGTGTTCAACCAGTGAGTAAAAAACAACAAACTGTGCAAATGCAGAAAGAAAGAAATAATAATATTAAGTAAATAAGCAATAAGTATTGAGAACATAAGATGAAGAGTCCTTGAAACTGAGCCAATAGGTTGTGGGAACATTTCAATGATAGGGGCAAGTGAAGCTGAGTGAAATTACCCCCTCTACTTCAAGAACCTGATGGTTAAGGGGTAATAACTGTTCCCGAACCTGACAGTGTGAATCCTGAGGTTCCTGTATCTTCTTCCTGATGGTACAGCAAGCAGAGAACATAACCTGGATGGCGGAAATCCTCGAAGGTGGATGCCTCAGTCCTGCGACAGCGTTTTGTGCAGATGTGCTGAACGGTGGGGAGGGCTTTACTGTGATGGAAATAGAGTTAAAGTACTTGTGCTTGAAGACCCTTCGCCAGAAACATTGTCTAGTATTAGAAGATAGTCTTGGTCCACTATAATAATATACAGTATATCAAAATAGTGCCATGTATAATCTAAAAAATTCTAAAAATTGTACATCAAAATAGTACACTAGGTTACTTCCTGGGATGAGATACTTTTACTATAATGACAGCTAAAGAAATTGGATTGTTCTTTAAGTTTCAGACGAATGAGGGATGATGTCACTTGGAAGATATAAATTCCTGAGGCAACATGACAGGGTAGATGTTGAGACAAAGGAGAGTGCAGATGATGGAAACTGGAGCAATGAGCTATGGGAACTCAACGTGTCAAGCAGCATCTGTGGAAAGAAAGGAATTGTCGACACTTCAGATCTAAATCCCATGTCAGGGTAGCTGCTGAGATGTTCAATCAGCAGAAGAGACTCAAGAGAGTAACATTTTTACAAGGTAATGTGGCCTTTATTGAAAACTCCAAGCACAGTTAAAAACAATTAACTTGATGGAGATCAGCGCACTCCAGCTCAGCTAAATATTGCAATACCAGGACCCACTGTGACATCCTTTAGCACCTCTCCAAGTAAATTTCTATTACAACAAAAGTAAAGAAACAGTAGCTAAAATGTCTGCACATATAGATCTTGTCACCTTGCTTCACAAAGAAGTGTCATACCTCACGTGCTTTCAACTCTAAGGATAAAGCCAAGCACACAATTCTCCTAGCAAAAAAATGGCAATGTGACTGGTTTAACTAGACATAGATCTCTTGTCAAGGTTCAGATTTTAACAATGGCTAGCTAATTTGATGAGAGTAATTATTTTGGTGTGCTGTCAGAGCAAGGTGTGACAGCATAGATCACTTCCCACTTCCCAGCCTCATTCCTTTATTCTTTTTGAAATTAAATTCCATGTTCTTTGTCATCTGTCAAAATCATCATTACTGACTCAGAGCGAGAGCCTAATTTCTGCTAATGCACTTTCATTTCATATTTTTAAACAGGCTTCCAATTTTAATCACAAATAGCTGATTCTTCCAGCAAAGACCTGACAAAAGCAATAGAACACTGCTTAAACTGTGGCAATATTAAAAGGCTGTTACATTGATTAAATACAAAAGCAATGTCTTCACCAAATGAGAAATGCAAGCTTATTTTACATTTTAATACAATTTTCAGAAAATGAACGATCACAGAGGCCATCAGCTGACCAGAAAAAAATGTCAAAATAGTCTAGAATTAATGTTACATTTTTTCATGTTGATTAAACTCTCAAAGTATTAGCTGTGGCTCAGTGGGTAATGCTGTTAACTCTGACTCTGAAGGCTAGTGGTTCAAATCCCAATTCAACAACTTGAGGCCATAATCAAAGATGATGAAAGCATTAATTATGACCAGCTTTAGAGTGGAGGGTTTACTGTTTCCCCTCACCGCGCCTTGTGGTGCATCAGGCAACTTCCTCGCCGTTTCTTCAGCATTTGTGTCTGTTTTTTATGAGGCAGAGTCACTGACTCGACGCTCAGCCTAGCACAGATGGAAAGTCTGCAAGAAACCAGCCAGATTTTCACCCAGGATCACTCGCCTCGAAATCCAGTGCTGATGCCACTACACCACCAGCTAGTCAAAGTGAGTGGGGTACTTACGTAAATATAGTAGACCAAGCTGCAATGGATTCTCACAGGTATGGCAGATAAACTCAGAGCATGCATTGGCTCATGGGATTGTGATAGTATAGATATTAGAGGAATGCAGTTGGAGGCCAATGTTGCAGAGCACTAATGTGACAGTGGAAGAGGTAAGAGTGAAGGTAGAGATGCACCATCGATTAGGAAGAGCAGCAAGGCAGAACTCTTAAGGAACTCTTAAGGCAGATGATACTAAGGTAGGTGGCATTGTGGATAATGAAGTAGGTTTTCAAAGCTTGCAGAGATTTAGGCCAGTGGGCTGAAAGATGGCAGATGGAGTTTAATGCTGATAAGTGTGAGGTGCTGCATTTTGGTAGGAATAATCAAAATAGGACATACACGGTAAATAGTAGGGCATTGAGGAATGCAGTAGAACAGAGTGATCTAGGAATAATGGTGCATAGTTCCCAGAAGGTGGAATCTCATGTGGATAGGGTGGTGAAGAAAGCTTTTGGTATGCTGGCCTTTATAAATCAGAGCATTGAGTATAGGAGTTGGGATGTAATGTTAAAATTGTACAAGGCATTGGAGAGGCCAAATTTGGAGTATTGTTTACAGTTCTGGTCACTGACTTATAGGAAAGATGTCAACAGAATAGAGAGAGTACAGAGACGATTTACTAGAATGTTACCTGGGTTTCAGCACCTATGTTACAGAGAAAGGTTGACCAAGTTAGGTCTTTATTCTTTGGAGCTTAGAAGCTTGATAGAGATATTTAAAATTATGAGGGGGATAGATAGAGTTGACGAAGATAGGCTTTTTTCCATTGAGAGTAGGGGAGATTCAAACAAGAGGGCATGAGTAGAGAGTTAAAGGGCAAAACTTTAGGGGTAACACGAGCAGGAACTTCTTTACTTAGAGAGTGGTAGCTGTGTGGAACGAGCTTCCAGTAGAAGTGGTAGAGGCAGGTTCGATTTTGTCATTTAAAAAAAAATTGTATTGGTATATGGACAGGAAAGGAATGGAGGGTTATGGGCTGAGTGCAGGTAGGTGGGACTAGGTGAGAGTAAGCATTCAGCATGGACTAGAAGGGCCGAGATGGCCTGATTCTGTGCTGTAATTGTTATATGGTTATTTGGAAATTTGGAGAGCAGAAAGGGACCATGAGAGATCCTCTGTAAATAAGATAAACTAAATTCCTGGATGATTCCTTAAGAGTAAAAGCATATTGGAGTCATAGGAAATGAGGTAAGATCTAAATGACTAGCTTTAATAATGCTGTTTACAATGTTAATACATACTGTGATTTATGTATTTTTGCACATTTATTCCATATCTATACTTCTAATTGATATAATTGATAAATAAATTCTTTATTCTTTCTAATTATTGAATATCATTGCTTTTGTTAAACGTCACACCAACACACCACAGCAATTTCCTAGCACATGCAAATGTATATGGTGAATAAAGTTGATCCTTGATCCTTGACTGCTTCTCAGTTGTATTTACTACATGCTTGAGGGTAGGGGGGGTTGGAAGAGTGATATTTTGGAGTATATCAACACAACGAAGGAGGAGGTGTTGGAAATGTAGATAGATCACCAGTTGTATACTGGGATGTTATGGGAAGCAAGGGAAGAGATTGATGCAGGCCTGGCAAAGATCTTTTCAAGTCTGTAAGCTACATATTGGAAGACTTGTGGAGAGCTGATCTTCCACCTTTATTTAAGAAGGGAAGCAGGAAGCAGTCAGGGAGCTGCAGACCTTGATAACTTTTCCATGCAAGGAACTGTGTCAAGCTGTATCTTTCAGAGCAGCATGGCCTGTGGCATAAAAATGGTTTGGAATCCCTGTTTTAGAGGGAAGGGATACCAATGGTCTCCCTTTCACTTTCTCTCTTTCTCTGTCTCACACACACCCTCTCTCACTATCTTTCTATCTCTCTCACTATCGCTCTCTCATGCTGTCTCAAGGTGTAGTTCCCCTTTTATAGATATAATTACATCTAGAAAAGAATGTTTTAAAGTAGCCAAATCATTATCTGAGGCAAGACCCTTGATTCACCCTATCACAAAACCTAGTCACTGTTGAAATGCAGGAAATGTGACTGACATTGTTTTTATATAGCTAGGACTCAATGCACAACTTAATATGTACTGATATTTTATTTGAACATATGTAATTTTGTTTCTATAACATCATATTCAAGCTATGCTGGACATAATCCTGATCTGAATTGCATCACCTATCAAATATGCATTTGCTTGAAACAATTGTGATACCTGAGCAGAACTGTATTACAGGGTCGCATCTTTAAAAACACTTAATTGCCTGTGATTATAAAAGGATAGAAATTGCAAGTTTTTCTTCCATCTCTAACTTTTCTCAAAGTTGACTTGTTTATTCGAATGCACCACATCCCACTCATAGGTCAATTCCTCCAGTATCAAACTGACAGAGAAAATAAAATTTCCGTCATGATTGTAATAACAGTTGTGTCAGGCCAATTTTTAAGTTATTAAATTAAGAGTCCCTGTTCAGAAGTGTTTCTTCTGAGAATCATTCACCAAGAGATTGTGCTGAGGAGCTGAACACAAAATATTTTAGTGTCTGTGTGCTGGCGTTCCATATTAACTTCAATTCAACTGAATCTTGAAAGCTGTAGACAACACACAGTTATTATTATATCACTGGTCTAGTCCAACTGATCTGTGGGTGAATTTTTCTTGATTGTTTCAAAAGTTAAATGAACTGAATGGTTTCCAAATATGCAGGACTATTCTTTGACTCTAAAATACAGAAATCTTTGAACCATCAGGACCTGACCATGATCTTTAACTTGGATATACCTCAGACCTCAGAATATTAAGGCATGTATTAGGATTGGGATTCATCACAGTGACCACCCACCTTTCTGACAAGCTAACTCTTCTTAGCTTGTTAAGATGGGTTAAAGAATACAACAATATTTTTCCGCTTATATACACTATTCAATTTATTCTGTTACACAGCCCCTAATTAAGTCACAATGGAATATAATGGGCTGAATTCAAAATCTAGGCCAAGCCTAAGGAAAGAAAATTATAACAAGGGCAATTCGCTTGCGTCCCTAGTTGTTAAAAAAAAAGATCCAAATCTTATGATTCAAAAACAAACAAGTTTATCAGGCGTGAAGAACAGCTCCTTTTAAATATTGCTGACATTCATTAAAATTCATGAAAACCCTGGAGGAGGAGGGGAAGAGAGATATTTATTTATCTTGAACCGTGGTCTTGAATTTATAAACAGACTATCAGTCAGTCTATTAGATATTGTGAGTGGTATGAAACAAAGACTAAAGGCATCTTGTACTCATAAACATTAATGGAATGGCCTTTGTATAAAATAGATCCCCAAATGATTGATTAACTCCAAACAAACGAAGTATTGAGAAAAGTGATATATTAACAAAGTTAGGATATTTAGAGAGCAATTGTGCACTGAGCTCAGGATTCAGGAAAGAAATTCTAATGCTGAAACTGGGAATATAGGGTTGAAGAATCAATGATTTGTAAATACGTCTTAAACCACAGAATTTCAAATTTTAAATTGTATGTATTGGATGAATTGCACCTGATGGCATTTGGCAATGAATAATGGTAAGAAATAAAAGGGATTTAGTATGATAAGGTCTTTAATCAAAGTTAAAATTGGTCACTGACTGCAGAATGGCAAAGTAAACCTTGGAAAAATCAGTCTTTGAACACAAAGGAATAAACTCAGACTTGGTTTTCACTCATTTTAATCCCTTTTTGGGATCTCAAATGAAAAAGGAAAGAAAAATCAAAATGACCTCAAAGGAAAAGGAAATATAAGTCAACAGGGATAAATTTTCTATCATAAGTTAGGGAAATATTGTCCTAAATGGGTCTTAAGCAGAAAGGATAAGTTAGCCTGCATTTAGTGTAAAATGCTACCTTGGTAATTAAACTGAAGTGAATAGAAAATGTTTATCTGGGGAATCATTAATTGTCACTTCAGATGGTTGCAGGGGGATTATTAAGTTGGTCATTTAGCACCTAAGCATTTTACCTAAAACCCTCTACTACAAACAACCAGTTTGCTAGGAATTAACTTTGTTATCCCTGAGGATATTGGTGCTCATTTAAGGTATATAAACACAACTACAGATTCTCTTTGCATTTATTTAACCAGTGCTGTGTCAGTGCCTTGAGAATCATTTTGATTGGCGATACTGTTATCATCCTTCACCAGATAAATCACTACTAGCCAGCAACCAGTGGGAAGATGTTTGACTTTGGTGGATGGACATGTGAACAAGAAAATTATTTACTGCAGAATGTTTTAGAACACTGATGTTTGAAAAAGCATTGAAAGACTTTTATGGATAGTTTACCTGGATTTCAGCAGGATCAGCATTAATTCTATCATGCTCTGAGGGCTTTATTTTAATTAGTGAAATATCTGGTTTATTTCTGCCATATATACCAATGTGTAGTGAAAAAATTGTCTTGCATACCATTCATGCATAGCAATTCATTACACAGTGCACAGTAAAAGGTAAAACAGTAAAAGAGTGCAGAATAAAGTTTTGCACTCATAGAGAACGTGCAGTGCAGGTAGACAATAAGAAGGAAGGTCATAACAAGGTAGATTATGAGAGTCTACCTTATCACACAAGAGAACCACTCAATAGTTCAAGCCATGTGGCAGAAGCTGATCTTAAACCTTATAGTATAAGCTTTTAAGTTTTCGTATCTTCAGAATGGGTAGATGGGGGATTGATCAGGGTGGACCGGGTCTTTGATTATGATGGTTGCCCTACTAAAAGAGCGAGATGAGTAAACAGCATCCATGGAGCGGAGGCTGGTTTTGGGCTGTATCCACAGCTCATTGTGGTTTCTTTCAGTCGGTATACCAAGCTGCCATGCATCGGGATAGATGGCATTCCATCACAACCAAGGGAAAATCTGCAGATGCTGGAAATCTAAGCAACGCACACACACAACACTGGAGGAACTCAGCAGGCCAGGCAGCATCTATGGAAAAGAATCCAGTCGACATTCTGTGGTGCATTGATTAAAAATGTGTGGGGATCAAAGAGGATGTGTCAACTTTCTCTAGGCTTCTGAGGTAGTAGGGGCTCTGGTGAGATTTATCGGCGTGGACCAGGACAGGTTACTAGTGATCTTCACCGCAAGGAAGTTGAATCTCTCAACCATTGAAACCTCAGGCACCAGTGAATTAACCAGGAGTGTGTGCTCCGTTGACACACCCCGCCCATTTATGAACCGTTTCTTTTGTTTTGCAGACACTGAGATTACCATCATAACATCTCCATCAGCTTGTTGTACTCAGACCCATCATTATTTGAGAAATGGCCCACCACACTGGTATCATCTGCAAACATTTTTTATAGACTTGGAACAGAATCAGACCATGCAGTTGTGAAGGCTCAGGGATTAGTGTTGGGGTGTGAAGCACGGGTGTTGAAGTCACTGGTGATGAAGGTGTCGCTGCCTATCACTGCTGACTACAGCTTGTTGGCTGAGTCCAAGGCCCAGGATTTTGAAGAGGGGTTTGCTTGAAAATGCAGTATTTAAGGCTGAGCTGTAGTCAATAAGAAATAGTCTGATGTAACACACAAAAAATGCTGGAGGAACTCAGCAGTCTTGGCAGCATCTATGGAAAAGAGTAAACAGTCAAAGATTCAGGCCGAGATTCTTCATCAGGACTGGAAAAAGAAGATAAGGAGTTAGAGAAAGAAGGTGGAGGGAAGGGAGGAAGAAGTACAAGGCAGTAGGCGATAGGTGAAACTGGTGAAGTTAAGAGCTGGGAAGTTGATTGGTGAAAACGATAAAGGGCTGGAGAAGGGGGAATCTGATAGAAGAGGAGAGAAGGTCATGGAAGAAAGGGAAGAGGGTGGAGCACCAGAGGGAGGTGATGAGCAGGTAAGAAGATGAGCTGAGAGAGGGAAATGGAGAGAGCTGAGAGAGTGAGTTAGGGAGGGAGTGTGGGCCATTACAGAAGTTCTAGAAATCGCTGTTCATGCCATCAAGCAGGATATAAAGTTTTGCTCCTTCAATCAGACTGTGGCCTCATTGCGGCACTAGAAGAGGCCGTGGACTGACCTGTTGGAATGGGAATGGGAAGTAGAATTGAAGTGGGTGGATACCAGGAAATCCCACTTTTTCCGGCAGACGGATGTGCTTGGTGGGATCCCTCCCTCACATTTTCCGCTTTCCTCAGAGATCACTTTCTACTCAACTCCCTTATTCATTCATCCCTCCGCACTGATCTCCCTCCTGGTACTCATCCTTACAAGTGGAACAAGTTCCACACTTACATCTCCTCCCTCACTGCCATTCTGGGCCCCAAACAATCCTTCCAGGTGAGGCGACCCTTCACCTGTGAGTCTTTTGGGGTCATCTACTGTATCCTGTGCTCCTGGTGTGGCCTCCTGTATATCAGTGAGACCCGACACAGACTGGAAGTCGCTTCACTGAGCATCCAATGAGTTTTGGCCAGAGGGGATATAGTCTACTGCAGACTGTTTCAATGGTAAGCGAATTGCTGTGGGCGAGGATTGATTGGCAGGCTGGAGTTGATATGTTCCATGACCAATCTCTTGATACCCTTCATGATGGTGATTGGTGAAACTACTTGGCAGTAATCATTAAGGGGCATTACCTTGTTTTCCTTAAGTATTGGGATGAAAGTAATCTTAAAGCAGGGGATCATCAGATTGAAGCAGAGAAGGGTGAAAATACCTGCAAGTTTCCCTTTCGATAACCTACAGTGGATATAAGAATACGGCCGGGGACACCATCTGGTCCAGATGCTTTCTGTGGGTTCACTATCTGGAAGACTGAACTTACATCTCCAACAGTAATTGTGGGTTTGGGTGCATTGGAGGCTGTCATGGTGAGTGACTACATTCCCATTCCCTTCTTTTTAAGACGTACATAGAATGGATTATACTGCCTTATATCATGTTAACCACTGTCACAATTAACTGCTGGTCTGACATTCAGTGTTGGACTGGTATGGCCTCTTGGCATCTCTGGTTGCTTTTTGGAGTTCATATCTTGATTTCTTGTAAATCTGATTTGAACCCTCAGACTTGGTGCTCAGCAGGGTGTAGATCTCCATGGTTTCTGTTTTGGAAACATCCAGATTTTCCACTTTGGTGCACTGCCCTCAACACAGGAGCTAGGGGCCCGGTGAGATGGAAGACGTGCTGGTAGTATTTTGGTACACACTCTTGAATACGGCTTCAGGGTACATCACTCTGAGGGTGTTGACCGTGGAGTTCAACTCTTTGAGTGCAGGCTTCACCACCTCCAAAGGTAGTTTGTAGAGGCACTGCTGTGTGCTATGTCTCACTGAAAAGTGAGTTACATCTGCCTTACTTAACTGCATCATACAACCTAAGGGCTTCTCAATTCACCAGTTGGACAGTACAACGTCCTTGGGCAAAGTTAGAAGCGAAGTGTCTCTGCTTCCTTATCAGCTCCTCATGGTGCTCAGATGTGACATTGGTGGCAAGTTCTTGCTCACCCAACCTGGAATATCTAACAGTGAAGTGTCACCATACTCCCACCCACAGGAGTTCACTTCAGTTATTCTGACAGCATGACCATTGTGTTTCTCCATTTTTTGGAGTACGTATTTGATTTACCTGAGAGAATGTCTTTAATCATGGGCTTCTTACTTGGAGTTTCCTTCAGACTAGAGGGGATGAGGTTAAACAAAACTTCACTCCGTTTCCCAGGAAATGGGGAGAATCAGAACTGGAACCTGGTTTATTATCACTGAGATATATTGTTTAGCGGCAGCTGTGCAGTGTAAGTCATTAAAAAATTATTATAAATGGTGGATAGACAGAAAGATGAGGGAACCTCCATTCCTATTGTAAGCAGAAACACCTTTGTGGGACTTTTCTCAACAGCAGCATCAATTCTGCACCCTAGAATCTGTTGGCTCTCTCCTTCTGTTCTGATGCTTCTTAAATGGGAGCATTCTGAGTCGGTCAGATCACAGTACAGTTTATGTATCATTTGTATTGAAACATGCTGCAAAGTCTGCCTATTACTGAAAAAAAATCACAGTAAGTAGAATCACACAAAATACAGCAGGAATTCAGCAGTTCAGGCAGAATCTATATGAAGGGGAGACCCTTCATCAGGTCCTAGCCCATTGTCTCGGACCCATAGCGATGCTTTTCACTGTATGTTTCATCCCCAATGTACATGGTAACAAATAAGGACAATCTTTCTTTCTTTTGTTCTTTCTAAAACCATCAATTGTTCATTACCCTCCATAGATGCTGCCTGACCTGCTGAGCTTCTCCAGCATTTTGTGTGTGTTGCTCAAGATCTTCAGTACCTGCAGAATCTCTTGTCTACGTTAATCAGAATTCTGTCTCAAAACTGTTCAGATTCAGATTAGTTTATTGACATATATACCAGAGTGCAATGGAATTCCTAGCTCGCCTGAAGCTCACATTCACTGGAACTATTTTTCTAAAGTATTGTTTGAATTACAGAGTATTTGAGAATTTCACATTCAGAAGTATCCACGTGGGATGGTATGGTAGTGTAGTGGTTGGCACAATGCCAGCTGTACGATCGGGGTTAGATTCCTGCAGGTTCATTCTCCTTGTGACCACCTGAGGTTCCTCCAGGTGTTCTGGTTCCCTCCTACATTCCAGAAGTGTATGATTAGAGTATTGAGTTGTAAGCATGATATGTTGGCAGTGGAAGTGTGGCGACACTTGTCGGCTGCTCAGCTCAATCCTCAATTTGATTGGTAAACAATCCATGTCACTGTATGTTTGGATGTACATGTGACAAGTAAAGCTAATCTCTCTTTATCTCCATGAAAACTATTTTCAAGTACCTTTCGAGTGAGGTGTCAGAAGTACTAGTTGGCCAAGGAATTAACTTCAGGCGCTCTGCCTGAACTGGGAAACTGAATGCTGGTTGTGAACCCTCCCACTTGAGAGAGCATATGGACCTGCGCCAAGAGACACTGAGCTGTGTAAGTCAATGAAGACAGTAAATGATAGAACAAAAAGCCACCCAAGGCATGCATTTCCAACCAAATAAGCTGCCCAAAGAATGGAGTGAAAGGAACCATTTATATTTTATGTTAGGCTGACCGCGGCAGATAAATCAGAGCAGCCAAATGTGAAATCTGCTGGAGAGAATTTCTCTCCCTGTGGAGAAAGCCACAGTAAGTAAGAACACTGTGAACTTTACTTTTTTTTAAATTTTCTAAGTGGCCTTGTTAGTTTAAATCAGTGGCCATTTATTAATATTATAGAATGAAAGAAATTGAAAACACTTCATACCTTCAACGGTAATGGAAGTAAGAAGGCCATTTATACTCCTCCATGTTAATTCCATCTATATAGTGTGTGAGTGCAGACTTGGAGCTGTACCTGCTTAACTACCTGCAGCCCAATTCAACCTGGAGCAATTTACAATTAGAACCACTAAAAACCAACTTTCCATGTCTTATTAGCGCAGTTTCTATTTCCACTGTTACACCAAAATAATCCCCATTGCGTTTCGCTTGAGTTTATTAATGCTCCTGGCTAATTTCTTTCAGGTTTTCATCCTTCTTTGGTATCTTGTGATATTTCAAGCATTTTATACCCAGCCAGATGAAGTTCAAAGTTTAGTTCACGGAGATTTAAGGATACTTTGTTTTTTTTTGTTCTACTGCTTCTACTCTCTACAAAGTACATCAGGTGTAAAATTGCTCAAAACTATGTCAATCTTAGAACTTAATCTGGGCTCAGTAACAGGAATTCAGATTACAACTTTATTGGAACGTGATTGATTATCAGAAAGTATGTCATTACCAGGCTCGCGTGTAGTAAATATCCACACATCTGGAATACACTTAACTCAAACAAAAACACAAAGAGAAATTTGCATTACATTATGGTTTTTGTGACTGATGGAACATTACTGGCCAGTGCTTCAGAAGTAGCCTTCCTGTTCATAGAGTCATCAGACACTACAGCACAGAAATTGGTTGTCTGGCTCATCTACCCTGTGCCAAACTATAATTCTACCTAGTCGCATCAACCTACACCTAGACCATAGCCCTCCATACCCCTCCCATCAATGTACCTATCCAAACTTCTCTTCAATGTTGAAAGCAAACCTGCATCCACACTTCCACTATCCTCTGGATGAAGAAATTCCCCCTCATGTTCCCCTTTTTCACCATCACCCTTAACCTATGACTGCTAATTCTAGCTTCAGCCAACTTCAGTGGAAAAAGCCTGCTTGCATTGACCCTATCTATACCCCTCATGATTTTGTATACCTCTATCAAATCTCGCCTCATTCTCCTATGCTACAGGGAATAAAATCCTAACCTGTTCAATCGTTCCCTAGTTCTCCATTCCAGAAACATCCTTGTAAGCTTTCTCAGCACTCGTTCAATCTTATTAATATCTTTCCTGTAGGTAGGTGAACAGAACTGCTCACAATTGTCCAAATTAGACCTCACTAATGTTTTATACAACTTCAACATAACAATCCAACTCCTGTACTCAGTGAAAAAGGATCTAGTGCTTTCCCAGCATATATGACAAATAAACTCTTTTCAGGCTTCCAGTTGGGTACAGTGTTTGATTTGTGAAGACCAACTATTTTAATCTTTTTTAACAATAGTGGCATAACATCATTTACACCAATTTCATTGAGCAAAATGGGAGTTCAATACTTCCCCTAAAAGATGGCTCGTCTTACAATGACACACATCCCAAGTACCACATCGGAGATATTTATGCAGAAGCAGCAATGCAATAAATTCTTCAATTGTCTTTATTGGTTTAAGCTCTTTCTTCATATAAATGATTATATTGAACATTCTAGCATATTTCATGTTGTACTGGTGGACCTTAAGCTCATTAAAACACTTGACTGCACCTCCATTAATTCTGTTTCCTGTGTCAGAGAAATGGGACTCCAAATCCTCATTATAATCTTATTAGAAATGTCTTGGTTTATTCACAGGGATCTCTAGCACAGAACAGTCAGCCTCCAATCATCGTAAATAATTTCTCTGGCAAATTCGCCAAGGAAAGTATAAAGGCAGTGCAGCTTATTTGCATTATTTTCAGAAGCCAGCTTATTGGAATTTAATTAACACATCTATAATCGGGCAGCTTTCTGCACATTTGGCAGAAATACAAAGCAGAGTCAGCGATGCAAAATAGTGCAGTGTAACTGTAGGCAGAAAATATATCACAATTAATGCTTTGGCATTATTTTGGCTGGTGCTTCACATTCTCCACCAGCTTCATTTTGGCTACTGTTTAATTCCCATTTTTAAGTTTACATTTTCCATGATTGGGATGACCTCAACAAACAAAGCGATGCTGCCAGCTGAAAGTCTCTTTCTGATTTCCTGATAAAATCTAATGGGCAGGTCTAGCATTGCACACTATGGTGATAGCATGTTGCTTGAAGAGATTCTCACAAACCTGAATCATTATGAGGCTTATTTTCACCCATACCCACTAGACACACAAGAGTATGGACTTCAACAAATTAGGTTCCATTAACTTTAAAACGACTGAACCCACGTAGTTGGCAAGGACAGCTAAATCTCTGTCTTTTTTCATGTATATCTACAGATTTTCCAAACCTTCTGTTTTTCACACACAGCTTCAGGCACGATGAGGAAACATGAGCTTAGTATTCCTGTGTTGAGAAAATAAGACTGTTCTGTGCTCACAAATTCTCCTTGGAAGAATATTTCCCAAACACTCGCTATTACTAAGCAATTAAGAGTGCTTGAAAGTGCAAACCATCTACAATGAAGAACTTGATTGGACTTTATTCATAAAATGCTGGAGGAACTCTGCAGGCCAGGGTATTGACTCTACTTTTTCTCACAGAAGCTGCATCTGCAGATTTTCTCTTGTTTGGTCTTTATTCATCTTTAACTCTGAGATAAGGTTATCAACTCAGCTGATCATCAACACCTGTACCTGTTAGTGTAACGTTGAACTGTGTCTTCACTAACTAGCTGTGAGTTCAGCCATTAAAAGGAACTGGGAATATTCAATGGGCCGGATGACAACTATGGATCATGAAGCAGTGTTATTGTTTCATCAGAATTCTTCAGAAAAAAATTTTAAAACATCCTACCTTTAAACAGGAATAATTAACCCAGATATCATCAAAATTTTAACAATTCTAGAGACCAGCTTGCATTTGTGTAACTCTATTAAAATATTCTAAGATATCTTGAGAGGCTTTTTCTGCGCAATTACTTCTGAAGTGTGGCTAAGCTTTAGTAAACAATCAGCAGCTACCTTGAGGTTCTTCAAACAACAGATGAGATTAAAACCCCAGCTTTTGTGAATATTGGCTGAAGGAGAAAATATACCTGGCACCCTTGGGGAAACAAAAATTGTTCTGTTGAAACACATACACCCACCGTAAAGGACAAGCGTAACAACATATGACCCAGCATATTGATGTAGCTACAAAATGAGGCACGACAGCAGCTATATTTCAGTCGGAGTTTGAAGAAGTTTGGTTTGTCACCAAAGAAAATCGCAAATCTCTACAGATGTATCATGATGAGCTGCATCACCATCTGGTTGTGGGGGAGGAAGGGGGTGTTTTTGCACAGGATCGAAAGAAGCTGCAGAGAGTTAGTCAGCTCCATCATGAGCACTAGCCTCCAAAGTGTCCAGGCCATCTTCTA
This sequence comes from Hypanus sabinus, assembly GCF_030144855.1. NCBI lineage: Eukaryota > Metazoa > Chordata > Chondrichthyes > Myliobatiformes > Dasyatidae > Hypanus > Hypanus sabinus. Next base: position 22,080,271 of record NC_082725.1, on the reverse strand, counting down.
GGAGCAATGCCTTAAAAAGGCAGCATCCATCACTAAGGACCCCCATCACCCAGGTTATGCCTTGTTCTCATTGCTACCATCAGGGAAGAGCATAAAGGCACACGCTCAATGATTCAGGAATGGCTTTGTCCCCGCGATCATTTGAATTCTGAACACACATTGAATGCACGAATGCTACTTCATTACATTTTTATTTCTATTTTTGCAATACTTATTTAATTTAACTATTATATATACTTACTGTAAATCATGTTTTTCTCTATTATTATGAATTGCATTGTACTGTTGCTGCAGAGACAGCAAATTTTATGACATATGCCAGTGATATTAAATCTGATTCTGATTCATATTTAACAATCCAACTAACGGACTATATTCCAGACAATGTTGAGTTCTCTCACTAATCCACTATCAGTTTAATTTCAGTGATAAAATTACCAAATAATGGTCTGAACTGATGCTATTGAGTTGTTTTGTATCTGCAGTATCTTGTACACTATCATTCAGGAATTCTGAAAAAAATGACAATTCCTTATGGAAAAAACTCTTATATGTTTGGGCAGGGGATGTGGATATCACTGGAAGGCTGACTTTACTGTCCTTCTGTAATTATACCATCAATTTGTTCCATCCACCAGGCAGTTCAGAAGCCAGTTAAGAATTCACTGCATCAGTGGTTCAAGGTCTGGAGAGCTGAAAGACCTAGATATAGTGGATGTGGAGAGAATGTTTCTTACAATGGAGAAGTCTAGGACCAGAAGGCACAGCCGCAGAATAGAGGGATATTAACTTAAACAAAGATGAGGAGGAATTTATTTTGCCAGAGGGTAGTGAGTCTTTGGAAGTGCTTCCCATAGGCAGCTGTGGAGGCTAAGTTGTTGGGTGTACCTAAAGCAGGGATCAATAGGTTCTGATTAGTCAGGGTAGCGAAGGTAATAGAGAGAAAGCAGGATATTGGCCATTATGCAACGTTGGAGCAGACTCGATGAGCCAAACAGCCTAATTCTGCTCCTATGCCTTATGCTCTTATAGTACACTGAGATCAGATCAGATCAAGCCAGGAAAAGAAAATGGAATATTCGGGATGGAATTGAGAGCCTCAACATCCAGCATTGGGAGCCTGTAGAACCCTCACATGAGCAAAGAGAGGAATTACCACTCAAGCCATGTACCTTCCTACCCTTCAGGCATTTTCTGCCCTATTCATGGTAGAGTGAGATTTCTGTACTGGCCACTCAGAACCCACAAAACGGAGTATAAGCTAATTATCCTCTATTCCAGTAGATTTTCTAAAAAGAACAGTAGTCCCATGGTCACTATTACTGACATTACTTCTCCATTCCAGATTAATTTAATTACTTGTATTTACATTTGCCCAAGAACTATTACTTCTTGATCAATATGCTAAGTCCCTGGAAAAAAGTCCAGCAATTTAATCAATATATTTCAGTATCCTTGTTACACAGAAATCAAAAGAAGTCAGGGAAAGAAACGCATTTAGTGATTTTATGTCTCCACAAAGACCCAGAGCATTATACAGACAACGAAGTGTTTTTTTTAACTAATGCAATGTAGGAATACAATAACCAATTTGCACACAGTAAGCTTCCTCAAACAATAATGGGAAGATAAAATGTCTTAGTGATGCCAATTGAAAATAGATATTGACTACACGCCATTTCCTTAAACAAGATTTCTCAGCTCCTCCTGAGAGAGCAGGTACTGCTTTGGTTTAAAGTCTAAGTGGAAACTGGTAAATTACACAACGTCATACTTCCTTAGTATTGTAATAAAAAAACAACATTCAGACTAAACCATTATCTGTCTAACAAGTCACACAGAAATTGTTCTAATAACAGGGCAGTAAGAACCAAAATTTGTGATGCGCAAATTAGATTGCTTTTTTTTAGAAGTTCAAAATATTTATTATCAAAAATATATAAATGACATCATATACAGCCCTCAGATTCATTTTCTTGTGGGCATACACAATAAATCCAAAATAGAATAATAACCATAACCAATCAATGAAAGATTGCATCAACTTGAACGTTCAACAAGGCTGTGCAAAAGACATCAAACTGTGTAATTACAGAAAGAAAGAAATAATAATAATAATAATACAACATAATACATAAATAAATAATAAATATTGAGAACATGAGATGAAGAGTCCTCTAAAATGAGTCCAAATGTTGTGGGGAAATTTCAATGATGGGGAAGTGAAGTTGAGTGAAGTTATTCCCTTTGGTTCAAGATCCTAATAGTTAAGGTGTGATAAGTTCCTGATTGTGGTCGTGTGAGTCCCAAGTCTCTTATATCTTCCTCCTGATGATAGCAGCAAGAAGACAGCATGACCTGGGTGGTGGGGCTCCTTAATGATGGATGCTGCTTTCCTTTGACAATGCTCCATGTAGATGTGCTCAATAATAAGGAGGGCTTTACCTGTGATGGACTAGGTCATATCCACTACTTTCTGTAGATTTTCTGTATGAGGGCATTGGAGTTTCCATACTAGGCTATCATGCAGCCAGTCAATGTACTCTCCATTACACACCTATAGAAGTTTGTCAGAGTTTTACAAGTCATGTAGTGGTGTTCCTGTGCTTTCTTCATAATCGTCCTTACATGCTGGGCCCAGGACAGGTCTTCCAAAATGATAACACTGAGGAACTTAAAGTTGCTGATCCTCTAGTGAGGACTGGCTCGTGGACCTCTGCATTCCTCCTCCTGAATACAATAATTAGTTCCTTGTTCTTGCTGACATTAAGTAAGAGGTTGTTGCTGTGGCATCACCCGGCCAGATTTTCAATCTCTCCCCCATATGCTATTTGTCACCTTTGACTTGGCCAGTGGCAGTGCTGTCATCAGTAAACATGAATGAGCCACACTAGTAAGTGTAAAATGAGTGGAGGAAGGGAGTAAGCATGCAGTCTTGTGGTCCACCTGTGCCAATTGAGATTGTGGAGGAGAAGTTGTTGTCAACTGACTGCCGTCTACAAGCGAGGAAATCGAGTATCCAATTGCATGAGGATGTATTGAGATCAAGCTCCGGAAGCTTAGTGATTAGTTTTGAGTTGATGATGTTATTGAATCCCGAGCTGTAGTCGATAAAAATCATCCTGATGTATGCATCCTTGCTGTCGAGATGTTCCAGGGTTGAGTGAAGAGCCATTAAGATGGCTTCTGGTGTGGACCTGTTGCTCCAGTAGGCAAAATGGGGATCTAAGTCACCTCTCAGGAAGGAGTTGACGTGCTTCGTCACCAACCTCACAAACACTTCATCACTGTGGATGTACTGTAAACGCTAGTGAGCAATTGACGGAGGCAGGTTATTACATTCTTCTCGTGCACCTGCAAAAGTGAAATCTGCTTCAAGCATCTGAGTACTTCAGACTGCTGAAGCAAGAGGTTAAAGATCTCAGTGAGCACCACAGTCAGTTGATCAGCACACATTTTTAGAACATGGTCAGGTACCCCATCTGGGCTGTATGTTTTATGTGTGTTCACCCTCCTGAAGGCCTCAGAGAGTGAAATCACAGAATCCTCGGGGGGTGTGGAAGCTTGTGGTGGTTGCTTCATTTTTTGATGGTCAAAGCGAGCACAGAAGGCATTGAGCTCATCTGGAAGTAAAGACCCAGTGTTGCCTCTGCTGCTTGATTTAACTTCAAAAGACATGATAGCATTCAAGCCCTGCCACAACTGTCAAGCATCCTTCATCGAGCAAATTGTGGCTTTTTAAATTCAGCCATTATGTTTTGCTTTTTATTATCATAATGTAATTAAAATAACTAATGAAATCCTGATGGATTTGTATGAAAAGTGGATCGACTAAATCTGATCCTTCAACAAGTGAATGTATTCTAATACAAAATTGGCTTTAAGGTGTTTTGAGATATCTTGGGGTTGTGAACTGTCTGTAAGAATGTGAGTCCGTCTTTTGAAATGTCCGAGATCAGCTATTGTAAAGCAGAACTGGTACCTAAATCTGTTGAATTCCATTTCATTACTGACATTGCCTTAGTATTATAACCTGATAAAAGATGTGTTCTGTCGTCACTGAAAAAAATAATTATAATAATCTGGTCTGAGCCAGCTGAACACCAGATTGTTGAGAACATCAAGAAATTGATTTGTCAAGATGGGGCAGTGTTGAATATTACCTATTGAATATTGATGAGTTTAGTCATTAATGCTGAAAAAAAAGTGCCGGAATTTTAATCAGAACTCTATTGACGTAAATTCTCCAAACAGAGAAGATGAAGAGAAGAATTGATAGAGGTCTTTCAAACTGAGCAGAGTAAATAAAGAGCAAAAGTTTGCATTTGGTGATGGGTTAATAAACTGACACAATGCTCTCTTCTCACTGTTGTCATCGGGAAGGAGGTTAGAAGCCTTAGGTCCCACGTCACCAGGTTCAGGAACAGTTATGACTCTTCAACGATCAGACTCTAGAGCCAGTGTGGATAATTTCGCTCACCAACTTCAACTCTGAACTGATTCCAGAAACTATTAACGATTTCAAGAACCTATGGTCTCAGTACTGTTTATTTGTTGATTGATTGATGTAACTATTAGTTGTGTTATTTGTATTTGCATAGTTTATCTTCTTTCACACATTGATTGTTTGTTAGTTTTTACTTGTCTACAGTTTTTCCTTGTTGCTGCTATACTTCTTTCATTCTGCTATGAATGCCTGCAGGAAAACGAACATCAGGTTAGTATATAGTGATATATACAGTACGTACTTCAAAGGTTCAAAGGTCCAATTTAATGTCAGAGAAGTGTATACAATATACATCCTGAAATGCTTTTTCCTCACAAACATCCACGAAAACAGAGAAGTGCCCCAAAGAATGAATGGCAGTCAAACATTAGAACCCTAAATACCCCCTACCAGCAAAAAAGAAGCAAGCACTGGCACTGCCACCAAGCTCTCAAGTGTCAAACACAGGCTTGCAGTTACCCCAAAGACTTTGCATTTCACCTGGCATTCGACATCCCACAGGTTCTCTCTCTCCCTCATAAGGGAGAAGGAGGAGTCTCCATTTTCCCAGCAAGCGGGGAGACATAAGAAAAAACTCGCTGGTTTATGAAGTTAAAAGTCCATTACGTCACTTTTTTCAAGCTCTGTGTCTGAAGGTGGCAAAGATCCCGAGTGTTTGGGCCCACAGCAGTCGATTTTCTGACTCTCCCAACGTCACACAGGTCTCATGCCATGACGACTCTCGATCCGCCCGTCTCCAGAGCCCCGAAATCTTAGGCTTCCAAATCCGAGCCAGACTCTCATGCCGAACCCTTAGCGTGCTGAACAATGACCAGTTTTGAAACCCCAAGAATGGGTCCCATTCTCACAAAGAACTGAAGTCAGCGTGTAACTCCAGGTCAGGGTCTTCAAAAGAACCCTGAAATGGAAAAATGGAGATATTAAAGATGGAAATAGAGCTGTTTCCAAAGATGCAAGCAAAGGAATCGCTGTTTAGCACTGTCATAATTTCACTCCGCCTCCCCTTTGATAGCAAATTTACAGTGAACGTTTGAAATGGAACAGGTTTAAGGTGACTGGTAAAAGAAATGGATACCACATGAAGAAAAATAGTTGTATGATTTGGGATCCAGAAGACGATGGATTCAGATTGAGTAGTTACATTCAAAGGATGGATAATTAAAGAGGAATACTGCAGGGGTGTATGGAAAGAAAGGGAATCCTGGAAATCTGTGCATACTGTAAGGTTGAATTAGTATACAGAGAACGTGCCACACAGGCAAGTGAAGAAAACATCAAAGCTAGGTTTATCAGCGAGTATCTTTCCGGTTAAAGCCTCAGAGCCACAGTAGCGTAGAGGTTAGTTTGATGCTGTACAGCTCAGGACATCCCAGAATTCGAAGTTCCGTTCCAGCACTGTCTGGAAGGAGATAATGAGTTTGCCCCATGAACCACATGGGTTTCCTCCAGGTGCCCTGGTTTCCTCCCAGTCTAAAGGTATACCAGTCAGTAGGTTAATTGGACATTGTAAATTGTCCTGTGATTAAGCTAGAGTTAAACAGATGGGTTTATGGGCGCTGCTGCTCATTAGACAATACACAATAGACAATAGGTGCAGAAGTAGACCATTTGGCCCTTCGAGCCTGCACCGCCATTTTGAGATCATGGCTGATCAATTACTATCAATACCCGGTTCCTGCCTTGTCCCCATATCCCTTGATTCCCCTATCCATAGGATACCTATCTAGCTCCTTCTTGGCCTCCACTACCTTCCAAGGCAGTGCATTCCAGACCCCCACAACTCTCTGGGAGAAGAAGTTTCTCCTTAACTCTGTCCTAAATGACCTACTACTTATTCTCAGACCATGCCCTCTGGTATTGGACTCTCCTAGCATCTGGAACATATTTCCTGCCTCCATCTTGTCCAATCCCTTAATAATCTTATATGTTTCAATCAGATCCCCCTCTCAATCTCCTTAATTCCAGCGTGTACAAGCCCAGTCTCTCTAACCTCTCTGCGTAAGACAGTCCAGACATCCCAGGAATTAACCTTGTGAATCTACGCTGCACTTCCTCTACAGCCAGGATGTCCTTCCTTAACCCTGGAGAACAAAACTGTACATAATACTCCAGGTGTGGTCTCACCAAGGCTCTGTACAAATGCAAGAGGATTTCCTTGCTCTTGTACTCAATTCCCTTTGTAATAAAGGCCAACATTCCATTAGCCTTCTTCACTGCCTGCTACACTTGCTCATTCACCTTCAGTGACTGATGAACAAGGACTCCTAGATCTCTTTGTATTTCTCCCTTACCCAACTCTACGCCATTCAGATAATAATCTGCCTTCCTGTTCTTACTCACAAAGTGGATAACCTCACACTTATTCACATTAAACGCCATCTGCCAAGTATCTGCCCACTCACCCAGCGTATCCAAGTCACCCTGAATTCTCCTAACATCCTCATCACATGTCACACTGCCACCCAGCTTAGTATCATCAGCAAATTTGCTGATGTTATTTTCTATGCCTTCATCCAAATCATTAACGTAAATGGTAAACAGCTGTGGTCCCAATACCGAGCCCTGTGGCACCCCACTAGTCACCACCTGCCATTCCGAAAAACACCCATTCACCGCTACCCTTTGCTTTCTATCTGCCAACCAGTTTTCTATCCATGTCAATATCTTCCCCCCAATGCCATGAGCTCTGATTTTACCCACCAATCTTCTATGTGAGACCTTATCAAATGCCTTCTGAAAATCGAGGTACACTACATCCACTGGATCTCCCCCATCTAACTTCCTGGTTACATCCTCCAAAAACTCCAACAGATTAGTCAAGCATGATTTACCCTTGGTAAATCCATGCTGGCTCAGCCCAATCCTATCACTGCTATCTAGATATGCCACTATTTCATCCTTAATAATGGACTCTAGCATCTTCCCCACCACCGATGCCAGGCTGACAGGTCGACAGTTCTCTGTTTTCTCCCTCCCTCCTTTCTAAAAAAGTAGGATAACATTAGCCATTCTCCAATCCTCAGGAACTGATCCTGAATCTAAGGAACATTGGAAAATGATTACCAATGCATCCGCAATTTCCAGGGCCACCTCCTTTAGCACCTGGGTCGAGAGGTTTTGCTCCACATTGCTGAAAGAATTTACATGACAGTGAGTTATTTCACCCATGAGAGCATGGTATGAGGCTTCTGTGCAAACATAGATTGTTTTTTGTTTTTGAAAGAAGCTCTTAGATCAGGGAAAAACCTTGGACCCATGGACACCTCATTAATGGTGAGGGGTCCATAGCATAAAATAGGTTGAGAACCCCTGTCTTAGATGGTTGGTTTATGAACATACAAACTGACAAATTATAAACAGGTACACACACAAAATGCTGGTGGAACACAGCAGGCCAGGCAGCATCTATAGGGAGAAGCGCTGTCGACGTTTCGGGCCGAGACCCTTCGTCAGGACTAACCGAAAGGAAAGATAGTGAGATCTTTCTGTCTCCATCTCTGGTGACGGCCTATCTACTGTTATCTACTATAAGCCTACAGACTCTCACAGCTACCTGGACTATTCCTCTTCCCACCCTGTCTCTTGCAAAAAGGCTATCCCCTTCTCACAATTCTTCCGTTCCACCGCATCTGCTCTCAGGATGAGGCTTTTCACTCCAGGAAGAAGACAATGTCTTCCTTTTTTAAACAAAGGGGCTTCCCTTCGTCCACCATCAACTCTGCTCTCAAACACATCTCTCCCATTTCCCGCACATCTGCCCTCAACCCATCCACCCGCCACCCCACTTGGGATAGGGTTCCCCTCGTCCTTACCTACCACCCCACCAGCCTCCAGGTCCAATGTATAATTCTCCGTAACTTCCGCCACCTTCAATGGGATCCCACTACCAAACACATTTTTCCCTCCCCCCCCTCTTTCTGCTTTCGCAGGGAGCGCTCCCTAAGTGACTCCTTTACCCACTCGTTCCCCCCCCCCATCCCTTCCCACCGATTTCCCTCCTGGTACTTATCCTTGTAAACGGAACAAGTGCTACACCTGCCCTTACACTTCCTCCCTCACCACCATTCAGGGCCTCAGACAGTCCTTCCAGGTGAGGCAACACTTCACCTGTGAGTCGGCTGGTGTGGTATACTGTGTTTGGTGCTCCCGGTGTGGCCTTTTATATATTGGTGAGACCCGACGCAGACTGGGAGACCATTTCACTGAACACCTACGCTCGGTCCGCCAGAAAAAGCAGGATCTCCCAGTGGCCACACATTTTAATTCCACGTCCCATTCCCATTCTGATATGTCCATCCATGGCCTCCTCTACTGTCAAAATGAATCCAAACTCAGGTTGGAGGAACAACACCTTATATACCGGCTGGGTAGCCTCCAACCTGATGGCATGAACATTGACTTCTCTAACTTCTGTTAATGCCCCTCCTCCCCTTCTTACCCCATCCCTGACATATTTAGTTGTTTGCCTGTTCTCCATCTCCCTCAGGTGCTCCCCCCCCCCACCCACTTTCTTTCTCCTGAAGCCTTCTTTCCCATGATCCTTTCCCTTCTCCAGCTCTGTATCACTTTCGCCAATCACCTTTCCAGCTCTTAGCTTCATCACACCCCCTCCGGTCTTCTCCTATCATTTCGCATTTCCCCCTCCCTCCACTACTTTCAAATCTCTTACTATCTTTCCTTTTGGTTAGTCCTGACGAAGGGTCTTGGTCCGAAACATTGACAGAGCTTCTCCCTATGGATGCTGCCTGGCCTGCTGTGTTCCACCAGCATTTTGTGTGTGTTGTTGTTTGAATTTCCAGCATCTGCAGATTTCCTCATGTTTGTGAATTATAAACAGGTGTAGGCCACTTGATCCCTCAAATCATTTAATAGTATCAGCTCTGCAATCTCAGCTTTAAATGATAACCTCTCAACCCCAGCCCCACTGCCTTTTGCTTATCAAATACCCATCTACTCCTGCCTTTAAAAGACTGTTCCCTCTGGCCTTTGAGGAAGAGCTCCAAAGACATGAGAGAAGAAAAAATATCTCATCTGTCTTCAGTGGTTTAGCTCTTTTGTAGTGTCCTTTCTTTCTAGATTTTCCCATAAAGAAATATTGTCTGTACATCCACTTTAAAAAGACCCTGCAGGATCTCACCTGCTTAATCAAGTTGCCTCTTGCTCTTCTACATTTCCAGAGATACAAACCCCTTTCCTTTGAAGAAAAACTAGCGATCTCAGCCATTGGTCTTGCAAACCTTCTTTGAAATGTTTCTAATTTATCATAAGGAGACCAATACTATACACACTACTCCGAATATCTTTTCAACAGTATTCTATTTAAGTAAGGCATAAACTCTCTATTTTTGTTTTCATTTCAAACTGTGAGACATTTGTTTCTATTTCATTGCTTTTAATAAAACATATAGATACAAACACACTGGGGGAGAAAACTGCTTTTGCCGTGGCTTAAAATAAATTTCATTGAGAGTCAGTACTCTATTATGTCACAGATCTACAAAATGAAAAGGGAAATAACAGCTTAATTTATTTTCTTCTGCTCCCAGTCGATTTATAAACTGCAGAGATTGTTTTATAACCAATATTCTTCTTGCTTTCTTGTTCCTTGTAAGAATTTTTTTGTTTTATGCTGCAATAATGACATTTATTATTGTAATATTTCCTGCTCAAATTTTATGGTGTTTGAAAGCTTGCAAAATGACTATGTTGGTAAATATTAAAGCTAACATTATAATTAGCAGGAGGTGGTAATTCAAACTGAAGTAGAGTCCCTTTGGTCTAGCAAATGCCAACCTCCTGTGTGCTGACCTGAAAACCCAAAATATAAAATATACTCACGGGATGTACAATCCATTTGTCAGGTATTACAGCCAGCACTGAAACAGGCCCTTCAGCCCATCTAGTCTGTGCCTAACCATTAATCTGGCTAGTCCTATCGACCTGTACTCTGACCATACCTAATCCTTCATGCCCCTCCCATCCATGTACCTATCCAAGTTTCTCTTAAATGTTGAAATCAGCCCCCACACCCACTACTTGTGCTGACAGCTCGTTCCACACTCTCAGAGTGAAGTAGTTCCCCTCATGTTCTCCTTTCACTTTTAACTCATGACTTCCTACTTGTGACCTCAACCATCTCAGTGTTTGTATTTACCCTATATACCCCTCATAATTTACCCTGTCTATATACCCCTCATAATTTTGTATACTTCTATCAAATCTCCCTTCAATCTTCTATGTTCTATGGAATAAAGTCCTAACCTATTCAGCCTTTCATTATGACTCAGGTCCTCAAGTCCCAGCAACATCATTGTAAACCTCTGCACTCTTTCAATTTTATTTACATCTTTCCTATAAGCAAGTGACCAAAATTGCACACAGTCCTCCAAATGAGGCCTCACCAATGCCTTATACAACTTCAAAATAACATCCTCAATATTTATGAAGACTAATTTGCCAAAAGCCTTCTTTACAAACCTATCTATCTGTGATGCCACTTTCAATGAATTATGGCTCTGCTTTTCCAGATGCCCCTGTTCTACTACAATTCTCAGTGTCCCATTGCTCCCCTGTGTAAGACCTACCCTGGCTGGTTCTCCCAAAGCGCAATACCTCACACTTGTCTGCATTAAATTTTACCTGCCATTTCTCAGCCTATTTTTCTAGCTGCTCCAGATCCCACTGTAAGTTTTGACAGTTTTCCTCACTGCCAACTATGCCTCCAATCTTGGTGTCATTTGCAAATGTGCCAACCCAGTTTACCACATTATCGTCCAGATCTTTGATAAAGATGACAAATAATAATGCATCCAGCACTGATCCCTGCTGCACACTGCTAGCTACAGGCCTCCTGTCAGAGAGGCAACCAGTTGCAACCACTCTCCAGCTTCTTCCGTGAAGCTAATGTCTAATCCAATTTACTATTGCATCTTAAAGGCCAAGCAACTGAACCTTCTTAATCAACCTCCTGTGCAGGACCTTGCTATTGTCCATGAAAGCAACACCTCCTGCCTTGTGTTCATCAATCTCCCTGGAAAAATTCTATAAGATTTGTCAGACATGACTTAACATGTACAAAGTCATATTGATTATCCCTAATCTGTCCCTATTCAAGTATTTATATAATGTATCCCATCGCTTTAAAATACCCTCCAATAACCTTCCCACTAGTGAGGTCAGACTCAGCAGCCTATAATTTCCTGGCTTATTCTTTCAGTTTTCCTTAAACAACAGAACAGCATTAGCTATTCGCCAATCCTCCAGCACCTCACCCGTGGCGAAGCATGTCTCAAATATAGTGCGCCCTGCAATTTCTGCAGTAACCTCCTACACGGTCCAAGGGAACACATTGTCATGTCCTGGGGATTATCCGCGCTAATTTGCATCAAGGCAGCAAACACTTCCTCCTCTGTTATATGTATACGGTCCATGACCTCACTACTGCATTGCCCCACATCTATCAATCCTGTGTCCATCTCCTCAGTAAATACAGTCGCAAAAGTATCCATTTAAGATACCTCCACCCCATCTCTTTCAGCTCCACGCATAAATTACCATTCTGATCTTCCAGAGGACGAATTTTGTCCCTTGCTCTTAAAATATCTTCAGAAGCCCTTAGGATTCTCCTTCACCTTGTCTGCTAGAGCAACCTCTTCTTTTAGCCCTCCTGATTTCCTTCTTAGGTGTTCTTTCACATTCCTTATGCTTTTTAAGAGGCTTACATATCATTTTAATCCCTTTAATATTTTGAGTATTTATGAGCAGAAAAGAACTCTGCTTTATTCTATTCACTTACTCATAGCTTCTACTCCTGCCCCCAGTAACCACGACACCAATTTCCATTGGCCTGATACCAGTCAGGCAAGAATCCTCAAGCTTCATCTTTTTAAAATGATGGAGATTTCCTTCATTGCAATAAGTACCAATGAGCCTTTTGGATCAAGTTCTGACCTTTCTCAATGAGATGAAGGCTCTGTGTATCCTACCCATTTAAGTCCTAGAAACGGACACGAAGACTCCATTTACATGTTGTGAATTCAACTGTAGGGGATGTCGGAAATCTATGCTTTCAGCATTACTTTTCTTCAAATCAGTCATCAAACTGAGGCTGAAGCAGCTCATTGAGGTGTATGTAAAATATTATATGGCACCATTTCCAAGGTTATCTTGAGGTTTACAGACAGAAAACAATGAATAACGAGTAAATAATTTTCCATACTGGAGGAGAATAGATAGTGGTATCCACTTTATGTCAATATTAGGACTCCAATAGCAAACTTTTATATGTTTAAAAGAAATTAAAATCTGAGTGAAATTTATTGAATTGAATTAAACTTATTGAAAGCATTTATATCTTACATCCATCCCACAATGTGAGGTAATAAAAATCTTTGCATTATGACTCAAAGTGCAGACATGTGAATTTATAATAGCTTCTAGAAAGAAGCTGTCCCGTAGCCTGTTGGTCCTGGTTGTGGTACCATTTGCCAGATGGAAGCAGCTGAAACAGTTTACAGTTGGGGTGACTGGTGATCCCAATGATCTTCCAGGCTCTCTTTACACACCTGCTGCTGTAAATGTTCTCAATGAAAGGAAGTTCACATCCACAGATGCACTGGGCTATCTGTACCACTCTCTGCAGAGCCCAGCAATCAAGGGTGGTGCAGTTCCCATACCAGGCGATGATACAGCCAGTCAGGATGCTCTCAATGGTGCCCCTGTAGAAGATCTTGAATTTCTGGGGGCTTTTTCTGAACTTCTTCAGTTGCCTGAGGTGGAAGAGATGCTGTTGTGACCATTTTTTTTTTGCCACACAAATTTAACTGATCATGTTAAGAAATTAGAAAAGTGTCAAATTTCAAGGTGAACTAATCAACCACAACATGGCAGAGATAAGCTGTAGATGGAAGTATGAGGTGACCAAATTTGGGGATGGGGCAAGCAGAATACTGTAGACATAAAGGAAGTATGCAGACACGGAGGAATCCAGGCATTTCCTATGCATTGATCTTGATAAGTGGCAGAACACATCCTAAGAGTAGTTCAGAAACTAAGTATTCTTTGGGTGTTATAAATGGACATATTCAGATTCAGATTCAGTTTATTGTCATTTAGAAACCACAAATGTAATGCGGTTAAAAAATGAGACAACGTTCCTCCAGAATGATATCACAAAAGCATATGACAAAACAGACTACACCAAAAAATCCACATAACGTTTGGCAATCCCCAATCCAGAGTCCAGAGAGGCTGCTGCATATTAATATTGCACTACCATCTTAGCACATTCCCCGGAAAGGAGCTCCAAATCCACCAGACAAACTAGACCAAAAACTAAAGCTACAAGACCTGCACAAAACCACATAGTTACAACATATAGTTACAACAGTGCGAACAATAACATAATTGATAAAAAACAGACTATGGGCACAGTAAAAATAGTCCAAAGATGTTAAAAGACTATAAGTTCAAAATAGATCACCACACAGTTTAGTCAGTTGAACCTCCGAGCCGACGACCATTCCCTTCAGCACAGCTTCTCCGAGCACCATCCTCTGCCGAGCGTATTATGACGGCCCTGCCAAAAGCCATCGGCAATGGAACCCCGAGGACTGGGGGCCTGTTCTTCCCAGCAGAGTCCCAGACCTCACAGCAACAGCAGCAATGAAGAATGTCTTCCTGGAGATTTCCTGCTGTTCCTCCGTGCTCCCACGTCTGTTTTCAATCGATTATGATTGCGCAGGGCACTCCACTTCACAAATATTGAATACTTAACCAGAGAAATTATGCTGAACATCTAAGAATTTCTAATTAGATCACAACTAATGCATTACATCTAGTTCAGCTCAGCAGATTTGGGGTAGAGCAAGAGGATGCAGAAGCCAATTGCCAGACTGGTTCCAGAAACAAGGAATAGCTGGTGGCATTCGCCTTGGAGTAAGAGGCTGAGGAGAAATTTGATTGAGGTGTACAGTACTATCAAGGTCTGCATAGAACAGACATAGAAAATCTATTCCTATTTGCCGATGTTACATGGACTTGGGTATAGTGGCTTCTTTATTAGGTACAACTGCTTGTAGCAGCAACTCAATGCATTAAATCATGCAGACATAACCATGATGCAAATTTTTGATCAAACCATACATCAGAATGGGGAAGATACTTGATCTAAGTGACTTTGTCCATGAAATGATTGTTGCTGTCAGATGGGGTGATTTGAGAAGCTGCTGATCTCCTAGGACAGCAGTGATGTTGAGAAGAAAGTCTCTGAGTGCACAATATGTTGAATTTAAATGGATGGGTTACAACATCAGAAGACCAGTCCTGTACCTAATAAAGCAGCTACTGAGTGTAGATATAACAATTTGACCAAGAGGAATGGAGCAAAGTTTTATTTCTGTTTTTATTTAGAAACATGGCGCAGTAACAGATCTGTCCAGCCCAATGAGCACACACCACCCAATTGCACTTATGTGAACAATTAATCTACTAACCAATATGTCCCTGGAATGTCGGAAGAAACCAGAGACATGGAAGAAACACACATAGTTGTGAAGAGAACGTACAAACTCCATAGTAGTGGAAGTGAACCCATCTGGCTATGAAGAAAGGCTTCCTTATGCAATGAGTGACAGTGACCCAAAGCTTGCTGCATATGATAATATTAATAATTTCAAATGGAAATTAGATTGACATTTGAGGGAAGTAAATTTTGCAGGGGCACAATGTTGGAGCAGGAAAATAAGGCTGACTGAATGCCTCCACAGAGAGCTCAGCATAGACTTGAGGCTACCAATGGCTACCTTCTCTTCAATAATAATCTCTGTAAGAATATGGTATCAAAATTCTGGTATATTCTGGTATATATACCATCGTCAAATATATATTCCCTCCTAAGTCATGCACTATCCTATCTTGGAAATAATGCTGGTCCTTCATCACTACTGGATCTAAATCCTGAATGACATTGTGAAGTACCTTCATCAAGTTGACTGCAGTGCTTCGGGAAGCTTACCATACCTTCTCAAGGTTAATTAATGATGGTCAATAAATGCTTATCTTGCCTTGCCTGTGACTTCCATATTAAATGAAATCAATTTAAAATTGCTTCAATTAAATTTGCTCAAACAGATGTTCTTGTCATTATTGTCTGGCTGCCTGTGAGATTTTGATGCAAGGTTTCTTGCATTACATCAGTTGACTACACTTCAGACAAAAGACTTCATTGGCTGTAGACCCTTCTGATGCATCCTGGGAATGAGAAGGGTGCCTTACAACACAGAGAACTATTTAAATTTCCCTTTCCCTTCTTCCTTCTGCTGTTCTGCAATAACATCCTTTTGTAATGGTAGATGGACTATTATAATTTGAAAGGTAAAATGCAATTTGCAAGATTAATGGGCTACTAAATAAATCAGCAGTAAAAAAAAATAATGATATGAATTTGGTTAATGCTGTTTCACTTTAAATTTAAAATCTCATCTGTCTCCCTGTTGGTTTAACCATGGCCTCAGGATGTAGAGACCAGAGTTCTGGTTTGCCTGTTGGGTAATGCACATACATTCTATTATCTGTCCAGGGTAAATGTGTCTCCCAGGATATTCCAATGTAAACAAGAATATTACAACTGAAGCAAGTAATTCAGATCAAGGTCACCTTATAGTCAGTGTATTCTCAATGTAGTCATGCGTGAAATGATGAGCAATTAATCTAAATTACCATTAATTGACCATTAATGTAGATGATGTTCCTGCAGCTTTTAAAACATGCTGGAATATTTTTGAATATATGGTATAAGGCTCAATGATCTGGCTTTTTTGGCATATTTAAGTAACAGAAATAATTTCTGTTTGTAATGTGTTTAAAATTAAGTCCGTTCAAAAAGGCAGGCTTTTGCATAATCTTCCTGCAAGGCAAGTTTCCCCAGAGAAACAAGAGTGCATTCTTCATTTGCATTTCGTTCTTTATGTTACCAGGATAATCCCAAAGCCCAGTCCAGGCTGCTGAAGTCTAGAGGGCAGACAGAGTTCTGACCTTTATCACCCTCCTGGCACTGCAAGCAACATTACCGAGTCACTGTGATAATTCAGAGACTATCAAAATTTTGGGTGTATTATAACAACTGCTTTCACATGCCAAATACAAGATATAGAATCAGAGCTTGGACTCCACAGCAATAACTTCCCCTAGGTAGCATCTTTATCAAAGCCACTTTGTCAAAGTGATTGCAAATAAAATTTGCCTCTAAGCCATCTAAGGAGGTAATAGTCAATGTTTCCACAGCTGGGAAATAAAGTACAATGCACTACCATTACCATACCACACATTTTCATAACTTTCATACTCTCATAAGTTATTATTCTACAACGTTTTATGCACTGGTTCAGAGAACGTCTCGCAGAAACTTGACTTTATTTAGCAAAAGGCCATAAGACATAAGTAGAATTCTACTATTGGCCATAAGTAGAATTAGGCCAACTGGTCCATCAAGTCTGCACTGCCATTCTATCATGGCTGATTTTTTATCTATCTCAACTCTACTCTCCTGATTTCTCCCCATAACCTTTGACACCCATCTAATCAAGGATCTATTAGCCCCTGCTTTAAATATACCCAATGACTTGGTTTCCACGGCTGTCTGGCAATGAATTTCACAGAATTTCACCCTCTGGCTGAAGAAATTCCTCCTCGTCTCTGTTCTAAAAGGTTGTCTTGAATCCTGAGGCGTGTGGTCTAGAATTTCCCCTCATTGTTCTGTGCTAGGATTTCTGAATTAAGTAACTGAAGTCAAATATGTTTCTCATAGCTTGAGTCAGCCTGAAGCCAGAACAGCCTTTAAACACATTCTGCTCAAGTATCAGAAACACAGCAGTTGAGTTATAGATAGTGATCTCTCACAAAATCAATACAATGACAACTGGATAATCTTGGTGATGTTGTTCAAGAGATAAATATTGACCAAAACACCAGACATCATCTCTCTGTTTTTTTGGATTAGGCCACTGGTTGAGTAGATGATGCTCCAGATTAATGTCTCATCCTGAACAAAATAGAGGTCTAGCAAGAACTGTCTTTTCTATGTACTGGCCAGATATTTGTCTTGAATTGCAGGAATATGACCTTCAGGTTCTGAGATAAATGTGTCTCCCTGGCCAAACAGGGGCAATGGACGCAGTGGGGAGCGCTGAGAAGAGGAAAATCAACTGGAAGGACATATGGGAGATGGAAGCAAACAGACTTAGCTTTCTCATCAGAGCTACATATGACATGCTTCCCTCACAAAAAAAACCTTCACCAGTTCATCAGTGAGGACCCAACTTGTGCCCTGTGCCCAATTCCATCAACTCGGAAGTATATACTGGCGAGCTGCCCCACACAAAGCAGATACATGTGGCATCACAACCAAGTCTTGAAGAGTCTGGCAGTGGCAATTGAACCAAGGACAACCACCTCGTTGCCCCCTAGAGAGACTAATGCTCTGATACCAGCAGCATTGTCAGGGAGGGAGCGAAAAGACCAACTGATCTCCCTCTTAAGACAGAAACAGGTCAGATGAACTTGCCTTGTGGCTGGAAAATGCTAGTGGATATCAAAAAACAACTCCCCTTTCCACCAGAAATTGCGTCCACTAACCTCAGGCCAGACATAGTTCTCTAGTCCAACTCATTACAGATTGTCCACATTGTGGAACACGCAGTCCCATGGGAGGGTTCAGTGGCTGAAGCATATGAGCACAAGAAGCTACACTGTGCAGATCTAGCAGCTGAAGCTCAGTAATGGGGCTAGAAAACCAAAGTCTGTCCTGTGGAAGTGGGTTGTAGGGGATTTATAGCCGCATCCACCCTCAAATTGCTGAAGGAGCTAAGGATCCATGGTCAGCCTCAATGGCAAACCATCAGAGGTGGAGGAAAGTAGCAGTCAATGGCTTTGGATCAAGCAAAAACACCTCTCCTGGGCTCCAAGATAGCATCAAGAGATTGGGAGGACGTAACAGGAGGGTATCTCTGGGATGCCAGAAGTCATCACTGAGCCCTCTGGAGATGTAGTGTGCTAATCAATGAAACATCAAGGAAAGAGGGTGCCCACTTGAAAACCCCTGTGCCACTCCCATCATCAAAGCAGTCACTACCCATTGGCATGAGGGATATTAACATCTTATCCTGTGTTTTTGATTTTTTTTCTACCAACTGAACTACTGCTGACTCACTCCTCCACTTACTCTCCTTATGATGCAATATTGACGCCAGTGGTTGGCCTCTTCGGCAGCAACGGTAAGTTGGCATACAGAGAGGAGGTAGGAGAATTTTTGGCCTGGTGTGAGCACAGCAAACTTGAGTATCAACGTGAACAAGACTGAAATGAAGATTGTGGACTTCAGGAAGGTGCAGACTGACCATTCTCTACTGCACATCAAAGGCTCCTCATGGAGAGTGTCAGCAGCACCAAGTTCCTTGGAGTGCACATGAAGGATGATCTCACGTCGTCCCTCAACAGCACCTCTTCAGTCAAAAAATCACAACAGTGCCTCCTCTTCAAACAAGGCTCCACACCCCATTGTGGGGAGCCTTGCTCACTTCAATCATTGGTAAAAAATTAAATCAAATCCCTAGAAAGAGATGACATAGGAGTGGAAGATGTAGGCAGAGTTAAGTAACTGCAAGGTAAAAAGACCCTGATAGGAGTTACATATAGACCTCTGGACAGTAGCCAAGATATGGGCAACAAATTATAGCAGGACATAGAAAATGTATGTCAAAAGGGCAATGTTACAATAGGAGATCTCAAAATGCAGGTAGATTGGGAAAATGAGACTAGTGTTGATTTTGGATCCCAAAGGAGAAGGTATAGAATGCCTAAAAGGTAGCTTTTCAGAGCAGCTTGTGGTTGAGCCCACTAGGGGATCAGCTATTCTGGATTTGGTGCTGTGTAATGAACCTGATTTGATTAAGGAGCTTAAGGTAAAGGAACCTTTTGGAGGCAGTGATCATGATATGATAGAATTCACACTGCAATATGAGAGGGAGATGATAAAGTCAAATATATCACTATTACAGTGGAGTAAAGGGAATTGCAAAGACATGAAAGAGGAGCTGGCCAAACTTGTTTGGAAGGGTATGCTAGCAAGGTGACAGTAGTGAAGCAATGCTGATTTTCTGGGAACAATTCAGAAGGCACAAGATAGAAACATTGCAAAGGAGAAGAAGTATTCCAAAGGTAGGATGGCACAACTGTGGCTGACAAGGGAAGTCAAAGCCAACATAAAAGCAAAAGGGATAGCATATAATATAGCAAAATTTAATCGGAATTTAGATGAATGGGAAGATTTTTAAAACCAACAGAAGGCAACTAAAAAGCCAAAAGGAGGGGAAAGATGAAATATGAAGGTAAGCTAGCAAATAATATTAAAGAGTATACATTAAGTATTTTCAGATATATAAAGAGTGAAAAAGAGACAAGAGTAGATATTAGATCATTGGAAAATGTCATTGGAGAGGTTGTAATGAGGAACAGAGAGATGGTGGATGAACTGAATAAGTATCTTGCGTCAGTCTTCACTGTGGAAGACACAAGTAGAATGCTGGAAGTTCAAGAGCATCAGGACAGAAGTGAGTAAAGTTACCATTACTAGGGAGAAAGTGCTTGGGAAACTGAAAGATCTGAAGGTAGATAAATTACCTGAACCAGATGGTCTACAACCCAGGGTTTAGAAGGAGGTGGCTGAAGAATTTGTGGAGGCATTAGAAACAATCTTGCAATAATAAATGGATTCTGCTATGGCTCCAGCCAACTGGAAAATTAAAAAAAACTTCACTCCACTTTTCAAAAAGGGAAGGAGGCAGCATAAAGGAAATTATAGGCCAGTTAGCCTGACTCAATAGTTGGGAAAATGTTGGAGTTGACTATTAAGGATATAGTTTTGGCGTACTTGGAGGCACATGGTAAAATAGGCCAAAGTCAGCATGGTTTCCTTAAGGGACAATCTTGCCTGACAAATCTGTTGGAATTCTATGAGGAAATAACAAACAGGATAGACAAAGGAGAATCAGTGGATGTTGTGTACATGGACTTTCAGAAGGCCTCTGACGAAGTGCCGCACAAGAGGCTCCTTAATAAGAGCCTATGCAATGAAAGGAAAGATACTAGCATGGATAGAGCTTTGGCTAATTAGCATAAGCCAAAGAGTAGGAATAAAGGGAGCCTTTTCTGATTGGCTGTTGTTGACCAGTGGCGTTCTGCAAGAGTTGGTGTTGGGACCACTTCTTTTTACTTTAAATGTCAGCAATTTGGATGATGGAATTAGTGACTTTGTGGCTAAGCTTGTAGATGCTACAAAGATAGATGGAGGGGCAGTTAGTGTTAAAGAAGCAGGAAGGCTGCAGAAGCTCTTAGACAGGTAGGGGATTGGGCAAAGAAGTTGCAAATAGAATACAGTGTCAGGAAGCGTATGGTCATGCTCTTTGATAGAAGAAATAAAAGCATAGGCTATTTTCTAAATGGAGAGAAAATTAATAAATCTGAGGTGCAAAGGGAACTTGGGAGTTCTCCTCATGCAGGATTCCCTAAAAGTTAATTTGCAGGTTGAGTCAGTGGTGAGGAAGGCAAATGCAAATGCATTTTGAGAGGACTAGATTATTAAAGCAATGGTGTAACTTTGAGACTTTATAAGACACTGGTAAGACTTCAATGGGAGCATTGTGAGCAGTTTTGTGTCCCTTATCGAAGAAGGAATGTGCTGACATTGGAGAGAGTTCAGAGGGGGTTCTCGAGAATGATTCTGAGAATGAAAGGGTTACCCTATGAGGTCCAATTGATGGCTCTGGGCCTGTACTCCCTAGAATTCCGAAGAATGAGGGGAATCTCATTGAGTCCTATCGACTGTTGAAAGCCCTCGATGAGTGGATGTGGAGACGATGTTTTTTGTGGTGGGGTAGTCTAGGGCCAGAGTCCCCAGCCTTGGAATAGATGCTCATCCATTAGTATGAGGAGGAGTTTCCTTAGCTAGAGTCTGTGGAACTGCTTGTTACCACAGGCATCTGTGGAGGCCAGGTCATTGGGTGTATTTAAGGTGGAGGGTGATAGATTCTAGATTAGTCAGGGCATGAAGGGTTACAGGGGAGGATAGGAGACTGGGGGTCCGAGAAAAATGGATCAGCCATGATGAAATGGCAGAGTAACCTCGAGGTGCCAAATAGCCTAATTCAGCTCCTCTGTCTTATGATCTTATTCTAAGCACATTGCAAGTGTCCGGACCAGCTGCATGGAAATTACAAAGCATCTGACCACATGGCACCACATCAAATTGTGATGACTACTGAGAAAACCATCGGGGTACCTCTCCAATCCAACCAGGATATACACCAGAAAAGCTACATTCACAGAGCCCTCAGCATTGTTAAGAACCCCCTCCTATCCATCCCACAATCTCTTCAATCTCTACCATTATTCAGAAAGTACCACGGTACAAGATCAAGGATTGTTCAGCTGGGTTGAAGCTTCTTCCCTGAGGCTGTGAGAGTTCTGAAGACCCAGCTACAACCCAGTACGCATTATATATGACAATGCTGGCACTAGTAATACCGTTGAATACATAACTATATGTCATATACACACTTTATGTCAACTTGAACGTTTTCAAAATACTTCTTCTTCATCTGTTAATATTATTGTGTTAATATTATTCTATGTGCCGTGCTTTGCAACTTCGTCTCTGAGGAATGTTGTTTCATATTGCTGTATACATGTGCTGGTTGAATAACCATAAACTTGAACTTGAACTTGGTGTTATTAATTGGGAAGAACAGAATCCGGATCAGGTTTATTATCACTGGCATGTGTCATGAAATTTGTTAACTTAGCAGCAGTACAATGCATAACATGATAATATGGAAACATAAATATATCAATCAATTACAATAAATATAAGTATTAGCTAGATTAAAAATAGTGCAAAGATAGAAATGAGATACATTTTCTTTTAAAATGTAGCAGTGTTCATGGGTTCAATGTCCATTTAGGAATCGTATGACAAAGGGGAAGAAACTGTTCCTGAATCACTGAGTGTGTGCCTTCAGGCTCCTGTA
Organism: Hypanus sabinus; assembly: GCF_030144855.1. NCBI lineage: Eukaryota > Metazoa > Chordata > Chondrichthyes > Myliobatiformes > Dasyatidae > Hypanus > Hypanus sabinus. The sequence goes on along the minus strand of NC_082725.1, from coordinate 22,057,684 downwards.
CCTCCTACTTGATGGTAACAGTGAGAAGAAGCCATGCCTTGGGTAATGGGGGTCCTTAATAAAGGACATCATCTTTCTGAGACACTGCTCCTTGAAGATATCCTAGGTATTACTGAAGCTAGTACCCAAGATGGAGGTGACCAGTTTTACAACTTTCTGTAGCTTCTTTTGTACAGTAGCGCTCCCCCCACTCCATACCAGTCAATGATGCAGCCTATCAGAATGCTCTCCATGGTACATCTATAGAAGTTTTCAAGTGTTTTAGGTGACAAACCAAATCCCTTCCAATTCCCAATGAAATACAGCTGCTGCTTTGTCTTCTTTATAGCTGAATCAATATGCAGGGACCAGTTTAGGTCCTCAGAGATCCTGACACCCGGGAGCTTGAAGTTGTTCACTTTCTCCACATCTGATCCCTCTATGAGGATTGGTTCCTGTCCCCTCATCTTACCCTTCCTGAAATCCACATCCAGCTCTTTGGTCTTACTGACATTGAGTGCAAGGTGGTAGCTGGTCAACTAGCTGGTATATCTTGCTCCTATACACTATCTCATCTCCTTCTGAGATTCTACCAACAATGGTTGTATCATCAGCAAATTTATAGATGGCATTTGAGCTATTCCTAGCCACACAGTCATGGGTATAGAGAGAGTAGAGCAGTGGGCTGCGTGCACCCCTGAGGTGCACCAGTGTTGATCGTCAGTGAGGAGGAGATATTACTACCAATCCACATAGATTGTGGTCTTCCAGTTAAAAAGTTGAGGATCCAATTGCGGAGAGAGGTACAGAGGACCAATTCTGAAGCTTATTGATCAGGACAATGGAAATGATGGTGTTAAATGGTGAGCTATAGTCAATGAACAACATTCTAGCCTAAGTGTTTAGCTTGTCCATGTGATCTAAGGCCGTGTGAAGAGCCAGTGAGATTGCATCTGCCATTGACCTATTGTGGTGACAGGTAAATGGCAATGGGTCCAGGTTCTTGCTGAGGCAGGAGTTCATTCTAGCCTTGACTAACCTCTCAAAGTATTTCATCAACTTAGATGTGATTGCTGCTGGGCAATAGTCATTAAGGCAAATCACACTACCTTTCTTGGGCACTTGTTTCCCTTTTGAAGCAGGTGGGAACTTCCTACTGTAGCAGTGAGAAGTTAAAAGCGTACTTGAATACTCCTGCCAGTTGGTTGGAACAAGTTGCAGATCCTTACCAGATGCTCCACTGGGGCCTGCTGTCTTGTGAGGATTCACCCTTCTTAAAGGCAGCCTGACTTTGATTTCCAAGGCAGAGATCATAGGGTCACCAGGTGCACCAGGGATCTTTACACCTCTCTCTTTCAAACAGGCAAAAAGGTATTGACCTCTTCTGATAGTGAAGCATCACTGCCATTCATGCTATTGGGTTTCGCTTTGTAGGAAGTAATGTCTTGCAAACCCTGCCAGAGTTGACAAGCATCTGATGTTGTCTCCAATCTCATTCAGAGTTGTCTCCTCACTCTTGTTGTCTCCAATCTCACTCAGGGCTGTTTCTTCACTCACTCGACAAGTTTTACCTGCTTTTCTCGTACAGACCTGAGTCACCAGACTTAAATACCATAGATCTAGCCCTCAGCAGATGATGAACCTCCCAGTTCATCTACAGCATTTGGTTTGGGAACGTACAGCAAGTTTTCATAGGCACACTCTCACCCAGATAGGTTTTAAAGAAGTCATTAAAAACTGCAGCATACTCATCCAGATTTGAAGATGAATACAGTCCAGTTCATCGATTTAAAGAACTTCTTCTAACGTCAAAAGGTGGAAACTAATGTTTTGGACAAAAGTGAAATCCAATATTCACATGCAAGATTCTCAGCGGCCCCCAGCACTTCCTCGGCTTCTGTTGGTCATTAATGCAAACAATGCACTTCACTGGTGTTTCAGTGTTGAGATGTACACATGATATATAAAGCTAATCTTTAAAAAATCTTTAATTTATCTCTTGGGTCCATAGGCTTGAACATCCTGGTTTTATTAAAAGTTAAATAAATATAAGAAGCATAATGGTAAATTTATCTCATGTGACACGATACATAGCAGGAGAGGTGAGCAGAGTGACCTGGATCTTTTATCCAGCCTGGGTTCAACTCATATCATGGCAATGAGAATTTGTATTCATTAAAATATATCTTAATTACAGAATTTCCGGAGGTAATTGTAAGCAGAAAGTGGCCAGACAATAAAACCTGCATTCATCTTCTGTGTTGATGACTCCTACCCCACAATCAATGCGGTTGGGTTTATAATTTCCCTCTGCTTTACCCAGCAGGCCATCAATTAGGGATGGGCAGTTAACGCTGCTTTTTCTCCCCCTGCAACACTCACATCATGTGTATAAATTAAAAGCAAACACAGATCACAAAGACAGTCTGCACTTTTGCCTCACCATTTGTTCAATTGCTTCTTCATAAACTCCTAGTACACAGCGGGAGGTTCTTCAGCTTCCTCCAGCTCTTTGAAAGTGCTGCCCAATTTATTCTCACACTCAGCGTTCTACTTGTGGCCTTCCTATCTATAAAAAAAAGACTTGTAAAGAAGAAAAACATCTTGCATAATGAAGGTTCAGGTCCCCTTAAAAGGCAATTTGATTGTATCTTAATTGGATTTCACTTAATACACACAATAATGGTCTTAATTATACTGAGAAGTCTTTCTAATGATGAACTAGCTCGATGGAGTGGATGTGAATCTTACCGCCAGTTACACCACTGATGATTAGGGCAGCAATGAAGGTCCTCCATCTCTGGTGGTGTTCAGGGCTTCTTTTATCATGCCAGTAGCTTCCTCTCAGTTTTCACTGCTGTCAGTCATGCAAGTTTCAGCTGGAGACCCAGGAATACCATTGCATTCAAAAGTAGAAGGATTCTTCATTGCTGTTTCTGTAACAGTTTTGATTTACCAGTCAGGATTGTTAGCCCTGGCCTGAACCCCTGAACCTGGAGGTGGACCACTCTTGGTCTGGCCTGTTTGGCATGGGTGACCCATCGAGAGCCAAAGCATTGAGCCCTGACTCCAGCTAACAGAGCCCTCTGCTGAGGTCATTGAGACCTGCAGGCCTCCAAACCATGTCAAGGTAGTGACCTTCTTGGAGGAGTGGACGTGAAAACAGGGTGGAAATTCATCCTTGGTCACCAGCTCTAAAAGTGCAAATTAATGACTGCATACTGCATTCTGATCTCAAAATGTAAGTCAACCAAAATCAATGGAACTGAATGTCAGAATTGGAGAGCAAAGCTCAGCAGCAACTACCTCACCAGAGCAATTTCTACCTGAAAGTTCCCACTTGTTTGGGCGACCCAACCAGAGACCGTCAGTGAGAAATGGATTTAATAATGGATTCAGGGGGAAAAAAATTCCTTTTACTCAAAAAGTGGTTGGAATGTGGAATTCAATGCCATGGGGAGCAATGAGGCAATTTGTGCAGATGCATTGAAGAGAATCAAAGAATCAGTATGACACACAAGGAAGTTATTTGGCCCTTTGAATCCATGCTGGTTCTTCATGAAGTAATCTAAGTAGCTTTGTGAGATAAACGCAGGACTGAACGACTTATTCGGTGCTGCAGACTCAATTAAATATTCTATTTTGTATTTACTTTGAGACTTTTAGAACAAAGAACAGTAAAGTATAGGTACAGCCCTTCAGCCCACAATAGTGTGCTGAACCAAATAAATTTGTAATCAAATGTCCAACTAAACTAATGGCTAATGCCTACACAAAGTTCATATCTTTCCATGTTTCCTCACATTCTAAACATTTCTTAAAGATCTCTAATGTATCTGCCTCTACCACCACTCCAGGTACTCACCACTTTCTGTGGTAAAAAATAATTGATCCTTGCATCTTCTTTGAAATGACCCCCTTTCACCTTAAGTGCATACCGTCTGGTATTAGCCATTTCAACCCCATGAAAAAGACATTATCTGTCTAATCTATCTTTGCCTCTCATAATCTTATAAACCTCTATCAGATATCCCCTTAGCCTCTGTGACTCCAGGAAAAACACCCAAAGTTTGTCCTACCTCGTGCTATAGCATTAACTCTCTAATCCTGGCAGCATCCTAGTAAACCCTCTCCAAAGCCTTGACATCCTTCCTGTAATGCGGCAACCTGAACTATATGGAATACTCCGATGCAGCCTAACTAGGGTTTTACAAAGCTGCAAAATAACTTCTCAATGCAGCATGTAATAGGCTCTTTCAGCCCAACAAGCCCAGACTACTGAATTACACCCCTGTGACCAATTAACCCCTTGCCCTGTACATCTTTGAAAAGGCATAGGAAACCACAGCACCAAGATGAAACCCATGCGGTCACAGGGAGAATGCACAAATTCCTTACAGCTAGCAATGGAATAGAACACTGGTTACTGGCACTATGCCGTTACAGGCACTGGTTACACTAGCCACTATGCCTCCTTGCTGTGCTAATTCCAGATTCAAAGGAGAACAAAATAATTGTAACACTGGACACTTGTTTTGTTTTGTAACAAAACAAAAGATAAAGAATAATAACACAAAAGCACAATAAATATAAGTACATAAGACAGCTTATATAAATAGATTGATCATACGTCCATAAAATGATGCTATGGACAGGAATGCCTGCTCATAAGATGACTGACAAGAAATGATAAAGTAATAGTGGTTGGGGGTGTGGATTGATGTGCAAAGATGTTGATCAGCCATACTGTTTGGAGAAAGTAACTGTTTCTTAAGTCTGGTGGTCCTGTCAAGGATGCTACATTGCCTCTTCCCTGATGGGAGTGGGACAAACAATCTGTGAGCTGGGTGGTTTGGTCATAAAAGATTTATGATGTTACTGGCCCTTTCTTGGAGTAGCACATTGAGGACCAGAGGATCTGTACTAGGCTACAATGTTCTGTGTTCTATGATCTCCCTGATTTGTCGGCCAATATTCATACTTCAACCAGATATACTACAGGCTTTGCGGTGCTATCCTAGAATGATCCCTAGATCCAGAGGGTTTTTCAGTGTATTTCCTCCCATGATAAGATCAGAGTCATGGATGTGCAACATTGAAGACCATTGACGACTCCTTAGGAACAGCCTGTAGCTGTTTGCACTAGGACATTGAAATAGTTGAGATATTGCCAGATAAATGGCAAGTTACTTTTGTGCCAATGATGACTTCCAACAAGAAAGTGTCTAACAACCCTTATTCAACAACAGTCTATTCATCAACCTCCTAGAGGTCAGCACTGGCCAAAAGCTTAATTGAACCAATCACATAAATACTGTGCTTAGAAGAATGGGTCAGAGGATGACTGTCCTGCCCAGAGCGATTCCCATCTGTAAAATAGATCAAAGTTGTTATGGAAGACTCACTTTCCTTGGACAAAGTTTTAAACAATGATACATGAAAGGCTCTGCTCCATAGGGGACAAATCTGTTGATTGGAACTCTATCCTAAGCAATCACTTCTCTCTTCCTTGGCTGCTGTGCCTACAATTTTTAATTTGCACTGAGCAAAGTTTCTTCCACAGCACGTCCCAGACCCATGACTTCTGTCACCAAGGGTAAAGACAATAAGTGCATGGGGACGTCATCACTGCCAGGTTTCTTTCAAGTTACAAACCACCACAGCTTGGAAATAAATTGCTGTTCATCCACTATTACTGGATTTAAACATTGGAATATTTACCAGAAATTTTTTCAGCATTCCAAGGAGTTCCCCACAACCAATTTTGGGCAATTTAGGGATGGGGAATAAATGTTGGCCTGTCAGTGATGGCCACATATCGTAAATGAGTGAAACTGGATTGAACTAGAAATCTGCCAATGGAAACACATTAATATAAAATAGGTGATATAATATAAGTTTCCCATTGTACAGCCTTTCTAGACCTTCAGTAACCTGGAATATCACAAGATCAATATAATGAGTGGATCTACTATCAGACTTCTCAGCAAATAGCACCCAAAGATGAACTTCTCTACACAATAACATATTGCATAAAAATTGCCTGCTTGTTTTCTGCATTATAACAGTCTTTCTACTTCAGAAAGAATTCTTCATTTACTGTGGAGCTCCTTGCTATATTCTGAGCTTGCGGAAAGTCAGAATCAGGTTTATTATTAGCGGCATGTGTCGTGAAATTTGTTAACTTAGTGCAACAGAAACAAAGTTTTCTTTTGCAGATAATGAGATGCAGGTTATCCATTGAACTACCTACGATCACGTGCAGATATTAAATAAATTGCCTGTTAAGCACATGCAAACACGGACATGCACATGCACGCACACCACAAACACTTCCCAAAGCAGACCAACACAAACCAAGGTAAAATCAAAGGAAACCGAATTCTGTATCTCCAATGAATTATATTGTTTTATTTGTCATCAATTAAAAAAAAGAAGCTAAATCATCAAAATTAGATTTGTTTATTCAAAACTGCCAAATTGTGGCTTTGTTCAAATGTAGTGATTTACTTTTAGTCTTCATCTCTGGAATCTAATTAATACAACTAATGAAATCCTGATGGATTTGCCTGCAAAGCAGTTAGTTCAAATCTGATTCCTCTATAAATTGATGTATTCTAATGCAAAGTTGGCTCTTGCTCAGTCCCATTACAGTGAATTGAATGCACAATGACAGATCGGGTTTGCAACAGCCCTTTTCACGAGCATATCCTCAAGAGTAGATGTTGGTCTTGTCTGCGTCACACCATGGTGCTGGGAGTCTCTGCAAACAACAACAGAAGACTTCTTAACACCCCCTGCTAACCCCCATCCTCACCACCTACCTTCCCCCCCCCCACCCCACACACACACACCCTGTTTCCCTTTTCCTGCTGTGATTGAACATTTGGCCAAACATTCTCGGTGGGTGCAAAGGTAAAAATTAACTCAGTCGAAAGACACATCAACAAGGGGGCTTGTTCTTACAACTTCTAACACTGCCTGCTGGGCTGGGAGTGAAAATTGCTGTGCCAAAAGTCACAAGATCACCTTGAACTGAGGCAAAACACATCCCAATCCACTACAGTGTGCAAGTAACTTACTTGAATAGAAGGCAAAACACAGGGGCTGAAAGATGAATGCTTCTAGGGTTGCTAGAGGTACAGAGGTTGGATGCAGCAATACACTCAGATACATATACCGGTAAAAGAAAGAAAACAAGATTTGGTTATATGATTCAGCTGAATTGCTTTGATGTTTCAGAACAGAGAAATGTATATTGAGGTAAAAGGACTGTAGAGTGTTATGATGAGGTGAAAGTTCACAGTAAATTTATCATCCAAGTATGTATACCATACTCAAACTTGAGGTTCATCTTCTTGTAGACACCCGCCAAACAAACAAAGCTGCAAGGACAGTTCAGCTCTGAAACGAGCGAAGCCAGTCCAGAAGCCCGATGACTGCAGAGCAACAACTGCTGCAGGATCTGAGATAGATGTGAGAAGAACAATGACAGTTAGAAACAGAATCAGAATCAGGTTTATTATCACCGGCGTGTGACGTGAAATTTGTTAACTTAGCAGCAGCAGTTCAATGCAATACATAGTCTAGCAGAGAGAAAAAAATAATAATAATAAATAAAATAAAACATAATAATAAATAAACAAGTAAATCAATTACATATATTGAATAGATTTTTTTAAATGTGTAAAAACAGAAGTACTGTATATTTAAAAAAAGTGAGGTAGTGTCCAAAGCTTCAATGTCCATTTAGGAATCGGATGGCAGAGGGGAAGAAGCTGTTCCTGAATCGCTGAGGGTGTACCTTCCAATTTCTGTACCTCCTACTTGATGGTAACAGTGAGAAAAGGGCATGTCCTGGGTGCTGGAGGTCCTTAATAATGGACACTGCCTTTCTCAGACACCGCTCCATAAAGATGTCCTGGGTACTTTGTAGGCTAGTGCCCAAGATGGAGCTGACTGGATTTACAACCTTTTGCAGCTTCTTTCAGTCCTGTGCAGTAACCCCTCCATACCAGACAGTGATGCAGCCCATCAGAATGCTCTCCACTGTACAACTATAGAAGTTTTTCAGTGTATTTGCTGACATACCAAATCTCTTCAAACTCCTAATAAAGTGCGTAGTGTTTGCAATTCTAACATTCTCCTGAAATTAAAAGAGCATCCAATGCACTGAATATCAATGTTCAGGAAAGCCAGCAGATACCAGAGAGATTTATCACAGTTTAAAGAACTCCCAAGTCAAGTCAAGTTCAAGTTTAATTATCATTCAACCATACAATGAATATGGTCAAATAAAACATTGCTCCTCTGGAGCCAAGTTGCAAAGCATATTACCAACAGCACACAGCGTGCTGCACACAGCTCAGTTATGATTTCAAGAAACATAGTCACATAGTGAAAAAAATAATATTATAGCCCAAGTACTTGTGTGGCACGATGAGACTGATAGTAAGTTGTGCTGGTCCAGCTTGTTCTTCCACCGAGGGAACATTAGAGTACAGCACCGCTTCGCTATCTTCTCCCATGGGACTCTCAAGGTGTCCCCGCAGCCTCAGCCTAGTTCTCGTCCATGCTATATCTGATGCAACACAGCTCCCCCGCCATCAGTCCCACCCAATAAACTAGTGAGCTGGACTTGCAGTATTTTGCATTACCGATGTCCAACAGGGCCTTGAGATCACAACAGACAACAGTTCACAAGAAGCCCAAGCAACAGCACTAAAGAGGTGCCCAGTAATCCAGCTCCATCAATACTGAGCGACTCTATGTCCCCCAGTGCTAGGTCTTCTTAGTATCCAGCAATGACTTGCAATTGCATAAAAAGATATACAAGATGAACAAAAGCAAAGACTCGGTTTTGTCAGTCAGCTTTATAATAAAGGTGAGGTAATTAACAGATAATAAGGTGCATTTACGACATAAGTTAAAAAAATAAACAGTATACACTACTGGTGCTTCATACATGATGAGATCTGGGTGGTGGCAGGGAGTTCAGTAGTCTGGGGGAGGAAGCTGTTTCCCATCCTAACAGTCCTTGTCCTAACACTATGGTACCTCTACCTGATGGTGGGGAAGCAAAGAGACTGTTGAATAGATGAGAAGGATCACCGACAATGCTAAGGTCCCTGAATACACAGATGCACGTACTTGTGCATGTGGCAGAAAAGTCAGAAGATTCAGAATTCAGATTCATTTTTATTATCACTGATTAACTTGACTTAAAGTAGATGAGCAGCACACTCAAAACCCTGGTGGAATGCAGCAGGCCAGGCAGCATCTATAGGAAGAAGTACAGATGACATTTCGGGCCGAGACCCTTCATCAGGACTAACAGATGAAGAGACTTTACAAAGAACTTGCGTTTGGACAGCTAAAAGGTTTTTAAAGGAAGTCATTGAAAACACAATACAATTTTGAACCACTCACTGGACTCAGTAAAGGAGCTCCATGAAATAGGATAAATTATTAAGAACAAAGCCATCCAGCATTGAGTACCCACACTACCAAAAATAGTGCAGTGCCAAATGAGCATTCGCTATGATCTGTTTCAGACCTTTTTTGTACTGATTAACTATGACTAGATAACAAATGCATAGGAAATTTATGTTCAGCCAAGAAATATACATGAATGTGTTGCAGCAGTCTTTCGTCTGCACATTCTCCTTTGCCTAATCGCCACTTTAATCACAAATTACATTCTCTAATGTTAGTATAAGATCACTCATTCTCTTGACACCTCAATGGCTTCAGGCCAAAGCATTACTTTCAAACTACTACTGACAAGGCTAGTTGTGCTTTTATCCATTTGGAATTGTTATTCACTCGATCTAATTACTTCCATCATCTCCATTTGTTTGTGATTGGTAATAAAGATAAATACACAATAAAGTATAATTCATAGATTCTAATTTAGTATAATGCATTTACTGCATATATTGGAAAGAACCGATAATGCAGTAACTTATTATTAACTTATTCCTGCCATGTTTATGTGTGTGTGTTCCAAACCACAGGAAGGGGTGTCAGTGAAAAACTGAACACAAGAGATTCTGCAGATGTTAGAAATCCAGAGTAACACACACAAAAGGCTGGAGGAGCTCAGCAAGTCAGAAGTTATCTATGGACAGGAATAAATGAGTGCTGAAGAAGGGTCTCAGCCCGAAACATTGACTGTTTATTCTTTCTCACTGTTGCTGCCTGACCTGCTGAGTTCCTCCAGTATTTTGTGTGTTTTGCTTTGGATTTCTGGCATCTGCTTTCTCGTGCTTGTAAGTCAACATTTCAGACTGAGACTCTTTTTCAGGACTGGAAAGGAAGGGGGAAGAAACCAGAATAAGATGGTGGGGGAGGGGAAGGAGTACAAGGAGAAGGTGATAGGTGAAGCCAGAGAGGGGGAAGGTAGGTGGGTGGGGGAGGGAGGATATAGAAGAAGAACAGAGATGGTAAAGGCTGAAGAAGAAGGAATGTGATAGTAGCGGAAAGTGGTCCATGGGAGAAGGGGAAAGAGGAGGGCACCAAAGGGGGTGGTGATGGGTAGGTGAGGAGAAGAGAAGGAGTAAGAGGGGATCCAAAATGGGGGATGGAACTAGAGAGAAGAGAGAAAGGGAAGAAATTACAGGACATTAGAGAAATCGATGTCCATGCCATCAAGTTGGAGGCTGCCCAAACAAATATGAGATGTTGCTCTTCCAACTTAAGAGTGGTCTCATCAGGAGGCCATGGACCAGCATGGCAGAATGAGAATGGGGAGTGGCATTGAATTGGATAGCCACCTGAAAATGCTCCCTGTTATAGAAGGAAGGTGCCAAAAAAGTGGTCCCAAATATACAGTACATTGGGTCTCACTGATGTAGAGGAGGTCATACCGGGACATCTGATGCAGTAGATAACCCCACCATTTGAAGTGTTGCCTCAGATTGAGGAAAGACTCAGACAGATTTCACCCAAAAGATTGATGCTCCCTTTATTGTTCTACCTGAAGATTATATTTTTAACCGATGACAGAAATAATGAGGTTTCAATATGCCTACACGTCATTGCATATTCTCATTATGTTATGATTCAACACTCCTTGCTAAAGACACAAAAAGTTTGAGAGAACACTGGAGAAGGTGCAAAAATATTAAATTACAAGAGTGATACCAGAACTGAGAAAGAAGAGTTTTCAGCAAGGATGGACAAATCAGTTGTTCTGCTTTTTGCAAAGGTTGTTGGCTAAGGTAGTCAACAGACAGAAATCTTTCCAATTTTAAAGGGGCTTGACAAATGAGGAGTTTGATAGACCTTGAGGAGTTACTTCTGTTTATGGAGATTTCAAAGTAAGGTTTAGATTCCCCATCAGCAACAAAAATAGAACAATAATAATGCTTATATATACAGACTTTTAAAGCAGTAAATCATTTCAAAGTTCCACCAGAATGCTGTCACAGTGTTATCAAACTTGAAACAGATCTTTGAGAACGGGGAAGCACAATGAAATATAATCATAGGATGGCTGGTCAATTAAATAGGTTTTAATGAGTGTCTAGGAAAAGGAGAAAGAAAAGTGGTGGTGAGTTTTAGGAAGGGAATTCTAGGTCTTAGGCTTTTTGCAGGTGAAGGGACAGTTGTTATTGGTGGATCATTTGTAATTGGGGACCTGCATGAATCAAGAACTGGAAGATCATAGCGATTACTTAGCATTCATTTTGCGAGTACTAGAGCATAAAAGCAAGGATATAATGCTGAGGTTTCATAAAGCATAAGGTTATGCTCAAAGTTTAAAGTTCAAAGTTCAAAGTAAATTTATTATCAAAGTACACTTATGTCACGATATACTACCCTGAGATTCATTTTCTTGTAGGCATTCAGAGTAGAGCAAAAAATACAATAGAATAGAATCAATGAAAAAACTACAGAGAAAGAAAGAAAAACAAGCAATGTGCAAATGAAGACAAATTGCAAATACAAAAGAAACAAATAATAATAAATACGTAAATAAATACTGTAATACTGAGAACATGAGAAGTCCTTGAAGGTGAGTCCATACATTGTGGAATCTGTTCAGTGTTGAGGTGAGTGAAGTTATCCATGCTGGTTCATAAGCCTTGTGTTCCTGAACCCGGTTGTGTGGGACCTAAGGCTCCTGTACCTCTTGACTGGTGACAGCAGTGAGAAGGGTGCATGACCTGAATGGAGGGGGTCCATGATGAAGAATGCTGCTTTCTTGTGGCAGCAACTACTGCTTGTCCAACAACTTTTTGTTTTGTTCTTGTCTAAAAACTACCTATGCAAACACAATTTAAGTGCAGTTACTGTCCTGACTTATTACTGTCCTGACTTAACCTTCATCTTAGACAGCGAGTTCTAAACACTCAAATTGATCAGGTGAAATTAACTTCCCTCAACTGATTCTTTCACCAATTACTTTAAAGCAGTTCATTGATTTCTGTAAGGAAAATTACTCTTCTTTCCACTTTATCGAGATCTACATAATTATATATACTTATGTTACATCCCCTCTCAGCCTACTTGTTTCGAAGAAAATAACCAAGAAGTGATCTTCTCCAATAGTTAATTATCTTCAGCAAAATTCTTGCTCCATATTCCCCTTTCTAGTTCTACCACATTCTCCTTGTAAAGTTCAGTCTTGTCGCTAACTCATCAAGGTATTCATAGCCAAATGTTCAGGCAGTGAAGACTTCAACAACAAAAACCATAAGCCCATCACAACCCCCAAGGAATTCCTTTCACAGATGAAGAATGGTGCTGTGAGCAGAAATTTATAACATTGCCTACAAATTGTCTCTGTCCTTCAGATAAGGACTGATTTTTGTTGCATCCTCTTTTTCTGTGTTCCACTATATCCATAATGCAAATATAACATTGATATTCATTATTTATCTTTGACAGTCACAGCGCTTTGCACCTGTTTATTTTGAAAGCCTTAGGAAGAATTACTGCAAACAGGCATCAGAATCATATACTTAATTTCCAGAATCATAATTAACCAGATAACCATAACTCCTCAACATTCACTTGAAAGATAGCTACCTATACTCCTGAATGTTAACCAGTCATCCACTAATATGATAATTAATTATTCCCAAATGATTCTTATTTTGTTGCATTATAATTCTCTATTCCACAGAATGATTATAAACTATTTCCCATCATCATCCCTAACTATTCCCCTGAAGAATAATAACTAACCTGTCTATTTTATTGACCCATGGTCACTTTTGAATTTGAAGACTGGCAGAGCATCACTTCAAATTGATTATTTTTCTAGGATGCTTAATGTTTCAAATAATATCCAGTATTACTTATGGTACAAATAAAGATTGATGTTTTAATAAAAGTGCTATTGAAGTGAATACTTTTTATTCTGAAACATCATTTATAATCACAATTAACCCAATGAATGGGTAAAGATCATTGTGTTTCTAATGAATAATTAAGTTAGAATACAATATTTAATGGTGGAAGGTAGTACTTTGCTGCAGAAAATATATATTTATTCTCTCTTTTATGAATTAGTTTAAGATATTGCCAAGATTCATTAAGGATAGATGCTAACTGACAGAATAAGTTGTCCACCATTTAAGACTAAGAGTAGAACTTCTTTATCCGGGGGGATGTAAGTATCTAGAATTTTCTCACAGTTCTGATAACTCTCAAAACTGAGAGTCATAGAATTTTAGACACTAAATTAATTAAATAATATAATAGGCGAGGATACAGACTTGGATTGTAGAAAGCAAAAACAGACTCAGACGTCACACAGTCTATTTCTGCTTCTCTTGCTCATGTTCTTAGTTCTGCTGAGTCGGAGACGTATGAGGAGGAAATCTAATGGAACGGCTTTTTCCAATGAACATAGCACATTGAACACAGCACAGTACAGACCCTTCAGTCACAATGATGTACCAACCCTTTCACCTACTCGAAGAACACTCTAACCCTTCTCTTCTACGTAGCCAGCCATTTTTCTTTCATTCATGTGCCTATCTCAGGGTCTCTTAAACATCCCTAATGCAATGACCTCTACCACCAACTGTTGCAGTGTGTCCCATGCACCTACCACTCTCTGTGTAAGAAACCTGTCTCTGACATCTCCCCTGTACTTTCTTCCCAGTACCTTAAAGTTATGCCCTGTTGTATTGGCCGTACTGTCCACAGGCTGGCCGCAATTTATCTTTTTTTTTAGTGACTGTATGTTTGCTTGCTATGTTAAATGTGCTCTGTATGTCCCCCACCTTGGCCCTGGAGGAATGCTGTTTTGTTCAGCTGCATTCACAAATGGTTGAATGATAATTAAACTTGAACTTGGTCTATACATCATAATACCCTGCACAAAGAGTTGGCACAATCGTAATGGTTTTCTTTTAATAGATTCTGGCCCTTTCTGCAGGGTGAGAGCAAGTGGCACTGAGGAAATGTTGCTAGTTTACATGTTTCATAAGGATCTCTGACTGTTGTTCAGACACTGATGGCAATGAAAGAGTGTCACTACTGTCACAGGGCCAGTGCAGAGTATAGGAAGCAACAAGGGTGGAGTCTAGGTATGGGAAACTATCTTCTTAACAGAAGTGGCAAGTAAGTTGCTGCATTGGTTTTAATTTTAATTTTTCAATTTTCCTACAGAAGGAGAGAGTTCCATTCCACTGGAAAGTAGCAAGGATAGACTTTAATTCAAAACAAAAGAGAAACAGTACAGTGCAGTACATAAAAGTACTGTGCTAGCTATATACATGTGCCTAAGACTTTTGCACAGCAGTATATCAATTTTATGCATTGCACTGCACTGTTACTGCGAGAAAAAAAACAAATTTCATGACTTACGTGAGTGATGATAAACCTCAGTCTGATATGGGTCTGTGTTGTTGACTGAAAGCGGAAAGGGGACAAGGAAAGGGGCATGGTTGGGAAAAGGAAAAGGGAGAAGGGAGGGAGTAGGAAGCACCAGAGAGACATTCCGTAAAAATCAATAAACCAATTCTTTGGAATCAAATGACGTGTCTCAGGGATGCAAACACGAGCAAATCTGCAGATGCTGGAAATTCAAGCAACACAGACAAAATGCTGGTGGAACGCAGCAGGCCAGGCAGCTTCTATATGAAGAGGTACAGTTGACATTTCGGGCCGAGACCCTTCATCAGCACTCCTTCTCTATCACCTGTCCCAAGCCCCTCCTGTGGTGCTCCATCGTCACCATTCCCAACATCCTTTGCTCCTGCTGCAACTATATATGTGTGCCTTAGACTTTTGCACAGTACTGTAAACTAGAGTTTTAAAAAGTGATAAAGATCTTGGTTAAACCATAAGATTCTCAGTGTGTTAACAGGATGGATACTCAGAGGATGTTTCCTCTTGTGGGAGAATCTAAAACTACACTGATCAATGCAATACACATTCAAATCAATTATTTGGTTGAGAATGTAGAAGCATAGTAAATGTACAGATGACTCTAAAATAGGTGGTAACGTTGCCAGTGAAGGTGGTTATCAGGATTTACAGAGGGATCCTAATCAGGTGGGCCTAAGGAATAAAGTTTTATGGGGAATAATGCAAGGTTACATTTTAGATAGACAAATGAGGGTAGGACATTCACATTGAGCAGTAGGACACTGAGGCCCTTGTAGAACAAAGAGACCTCGGAATAGGGTACAGTATATGGTTCACTGAAGGTGGGGTCACAGGTAGAGATGGAGGTGAAGAATGCTTTTGGCACACTGGCTTTCATCAGTCAGAGAACTGAATCTGGAAATTAGGATATTATGTTGCAACTGTAGATGGCATTGGTATTGGCTGCATTTGGAATTTTATTTCAGTTTTGGCCACCATGCTGTAGGACAGATGCTATTATGCTCGGAAGAGTACAGAGGAAATTTACAAGATTGCAAGGATTTGAGGGACTTAGTTATGGAGGCATTGAGCAAGTTGGGACTTCTTTCTTTGGGGCATAGCAGAATAAGGGGTGATCTTTTTGAGCGGTATAAAATTATGAGGCATTGATAGGGTAAATGTGCACAGTCTTTTCCCAAGACTAGGAAATCATACACAAGAAAGCCTAGGTTTATGGTGAGGGGAGAGATTTAGTAGAAACCTGAGAAGCAACCTTTTCACCTGGAGTGTGGTTAGTATATGGAATGAGCTGCCAGAGGCAGTGATTGAGGCCGGCATGTTAACAACATTTAAAAGTTTTATGAATAGGTGGATAGATAGTTAAGGCTTAGAGGAAGATGGGCTAAACTCAGGCAAATTCGACAAGCTTAAATGAGAATAATGGTTGGAATGGACTAGTTAGGCTAATGTGCCTGTTAGTGTGTTACTTGGCTCAATGAGTCTATGACTACAGGTAACTCAATAGACAATAGGTGCAGAAGTAGACCATTCGGCCCTTCGAGCCTGCACCGCCATTCTGAGATCATGGCTGATCATCTACTATCAATGCCCGGTTCCTGCCTTGTCCGTCAGAGATAGGCTGAAGTTCACTTACCAAGAGAGCTGTGAGTGTTTGGAACATCTACCCCCTAAAGGTAATGGCAGCATAGTCTTTGTAAAGTGGAGGCAGATTCAAGGACCCAGTGAGTGAAATAGAAAAGACACAGATTGAAAATGGGCGCATTAACGATTTATTTTTAAATGAACGATGAAACATTAAACCAGGCATGTAGCTATGTGTGCAGTGCTCATTCTCAATGGCCCTTCATTGCTGGTCACAACATCAACCCGGGAGACAAAAGAAAGAAGCCAAGCATTCCGCATGTGCTATTCTTATACCCCCCAGGCAGCAGGAACCAGAAATCAGTGCAGTGGCAGGCAAACCAACCAATAGGAAAGAGCAGCCGCAGCCTTTAAATGGGCCAATCCAGTGATTGACATGGCGGAAGCAGATTTTGACCGGCCTATAAGCCAACACACCACATGGCAGTCTATAAGTATTGTTTTAGATAGGTATTCGGTACCTAAAGGGATCAATGGGCAGATGGAAGTGTGGAAGCACAATTTAGTTCAGTGGCACAGCAGCTTTGAGTGGTTGAGTGGTTCACTCTTGCTCTTTTCTCAGGTGTCCGTATGGTCTTTTTCTCCTATTCCTAAACCTCTCAACCATGGTATATCGAAAAGGACTGGGGCACATAAGTTAGAGATCTAGCATTTAGGAAAAGGTGATGAATTGGATTTTATAGATATAATGATAGCAAATGCAATGATACTCTTTTCCATTACTCCATGGAAATGATAGCAATTTTAGGATTTTTGCGCATGCTTAGCTTAATGCAAAAAATTGCTGTCAGCAATTTAGCGCAACTCTGCAAACTGCATTGAAGATACAACCAATGTTTAAATTTCCACAGTGCTCAATGAGGCATGTGGACTTGTGCATTTTGCCTGCTGCTTATGAAGATAACTCACCTGAAGATTTTGCACCAGGTTTGAAATGCTGAATGCAATTTGCATGATGGGTGCTTGTAATAGCTATGACTGTCTTTGGCAGGAACTTTTAAGTGGCTTGCTGACTTTTAAAAAAGCTTTCTAAATCTCTCCAAGCATCTTAGATTCAATTTAACTTCCTTTGAAGTTTTTTTAAAGTTTCAATAGCTTCCAAGAAATTTTTAAACGACCCACAGTGACAAATGTGAGCTCTTGCTATTGCCTTGCCTCCAATGGCAAAACCCATACCAACTTGGGCATACAAGCAATCCCAAACGTGTATTTGAATTGCTGCAAACCATGACAGAGAGCTTGGAAGAGCACAGTATCATCTTGTGTGCAGATGGCAGTGTTATTTGTGACCATTGAAGGTACATGGATTGTCCAGATGCAATTATTACATTTCTTGAACACATGGTTCTCAACTAAAAAGAGCTGCCAAAATGATTCTCTTGCTGTCATCCCTGGATTTTGTGACCTTACATACTGATCCTGCTTTTCCCAAAGAATAGGGCGATCACCCTCTAGGCAGACTGTGTCCATTGGCAGGAGGGTCATTTGCAAGGACACCGTGATAATAGTAATTATCACAATCTATTCACAATATATTCACAATCACTATTATAGCATCCATGAAAAGAATCAAAAGCATTGACCAAGATTTGTTTTGATAAGATAAACTGTGATATAGCTGAAAGTCTAGTGAGTGGAGAATCAATAGGAAATTTCACAGGGAACTGGATATATTTTAGAATGCAAAGTATCTACAAGAATATTGGGATAGACCATAAAAGTGGGATAAACCAGGTAGCTTTACCTGAGGTGTAAAGGCCACATGTTTTCTTTCTAGGATGTATTACTTGTCGATTTCATCTCAGTGTTTTCTCCACCAACCATGAAGTCAGTTGTGTACTTAATCCAGAGAGAACTGAATTCTGACTCCTGCTGATATGCCTTATGGCATCCTAGACTGAGCCAGAGGCAAAGAACTTCAAGGCTGCAATGACTTTTACTGTATTAGGCGCTTGACTGCAAGTCTGAAGATATTAAGATTCTGTTACTTCCTTCCTGGAGGAATGCAGTCTCCTCGTGCTTGCTCTTCAGGGAACTGCAGATTGAATTTGGCTTCCACACATTAATGGAGGCTTCAAGTCCTAGGAGTTCATCAGCTATTTTTTTCTCCTGCTTAAATGAGTGTGACTTGTGTTCCAGTGGGTACCTGTCACAGCTCAGAAAGCTGTGGCTACATGTTCCCATACCCTAGCTTTGAGCACAAGATCTGGGCTAATGCTCCAATTACTGAGGGATGAACTACGCCATCAGAAATACTGGTTTCTGGATGAAATGTTAAATCATGTTTCAGTCCATCTCATCAGGTGGATGCAAAAAGATCTCAATGCATCATTTTTAAGGAAAAGTTCATTACTTATCACCAGTTATCTGGGCAAGATTAAGTCCCATCTCGACATCACTAAAATTTGCAGTGGGGATATTTCGCTATGTTTACAGAAATAACTATGCTTTAATTATTTATTGTCCATAAAGCTTTTGGGAATGGCTTGAAGGATACATGGAAAGAGTTTTTTTATGAAAATATTTCTTTGTTGTCAGCTCCATTGTTAGTGAAGAATTGCTTAAAGAACACACGTGAAGAAAAGGTTCCATCTATGGCAGTCCCTCGAGAGTTCAATGCATTCTATAACAGTGTTTGTGCAACCACAAGGTATTAGACAAAAAAAGGGCATTGTTTCAGATTCAGATACAGATTCGTATTTATTTATCACATATACATTGAAACATACCGTGAAATATGTTGTTTGCATTAATGTCCAGCACACCCAGGAATGTGCTGGGGGCAGCCCACAAGTTCCATTCCAGCAGCAACATAGCATGCCTAAAATTTTACCTAAAGGTATCCAAAAATAGCTGCATCCTAACTTGCAGGCTTTACCTTGCAAATTGGGCGAACAACATGATTTAACTCTTATACATTCTCAAGTTTCTTTCCAGGGTTCTGATCCCTACCAATCTGCCTCAAAAGTCAGAATGGGTAGAAATCAAGCAGAATGGTCCTTTTACAGTGAATAACCTTTAGTTTCAGTTTTTAAGGTTCTCGGATCCTGATTTCATGCCATACTTTGAATTCATTGCAAAGGAATGTGAGGTGATGCTTTGATGGATAAGCTGATAAATAAACGAAAATGCCCTGCAGTATAGAAATAAAAAAAGATTTATATTTGCAAGTCCTGATGAAGGCCCTCAGTCTGAAAAAGTTAGCTCTTTTATTGTTCTCCACAGATGCTGCCTGACCTACTAAGTTCCTCCAGCGTTTTGTGTGTGTTACATTCTATGTGGAATAATTGAAGTCAATCAACCGAAGAAAGAACAAATTACTTTGGTATTTTACCTCATCATTGTTTGTGGGATTTAGTTGTACTCAGATTTACTGCCTACATTTCAAAAAGAGTTATTGCACACAACAAATTTTGGACTGACCAAGAACATAGATCATAGAACAGCACAGGTCCTTTGGCCTATGATGTCGTGCTGACCTTTTAAACACCAAATGCATGATATAAACATTAATATTCCTTTTTTTCCACATCTAATTACTTTGAGGCAAAGGCTCCTTAATGTATACCTTGGCATGACATTTTATATAAAATGCTAGCAGCTGAATGCAATTTTTCTTGGCACTTTCCGACTGCTTGCATTTGCTTTATTGCATAAAACTTTTTTGTCCTAATCAGTCAGTATCAATACAACTATTTACACAGGTATAAATGTAGGAGGTAAGATGTCTGTGGTGTTATTCAGTCTCAAAATCTGCATTCCAACTATAAGTTAAAAGTTAATTTATAAAGGGTAAACTTCACTTAAACTGTGGCTATAACAGCAGTTATATTGTTAATATAATATATAAATCAATTAAAAATATATATATTGTTAATGGATTTGTGAATTTCAGGTGCATTTTATGTATCAATAAAATAAAATAAATTTCTAAACAAGCCAAATCTACATATGTACTATGAAGCTGGAATAGGTATTTATTTCAAAGCCTGAATTACAGCAATAGTATTCAAATAGTCAATAATGATGACAGAAAAAGTAACCCCAAGAAAGTTGTAGAGCAGAAGCCAGACTTCTCCATCTACACATTTGCCCATCGTGACAATGACTTTATCATGATGTGTCCTTTACCAGACAAAAATAAACATCTTCATTCGAATAGTGTTGCAGGTCAGAGACAGAGCAGCCAACGTGGGAGCCAGAACAAGAAAGTGGAGTTACAAGAAAGAGGGAGCTTATACATTACATTTACACTTAAGTTGTGTTTGTGTTTGACACAGAGGATTGTGAATAGTGAATAGATTAAACTAGATTGAGGCAACTTCAATTATTCAACAGCTTTATGTTCTGTCATTCTAATATTTTGTTCCCAAATTATTATTTTTGTGAGTAATTTATCATTTTTATTATACTGTCCAATAAATACTGTGGTGTTCAGATATAACACATTCTAGTTCCAACATTTTAAATTTGCATGCATCACCTGCAACATATTTTTATTGATTACAAAGCCCTGACATACAACTACGCAGACAGCAAATATCAATCAACCAGTAAGTAGTTATGTGAGGTGTCACTGTGCAAACCGATATTTGTTTTGATTTCTAGCCTGCTTTTTTCAGAGTCTTGTATTTGTCATAGATTTACCTGTAGTGACTTATTTAATAATGGCTGTGCATACCAACTGTATATGACACAGGTTGCTTTTGGTATCCATATCCATAGTCATCAAGTTAACATTAAACATACACAACATTATGAAGAGGTTTCAATGCTTAGTCAATCAATTGTATGAAACTTAGCTTGTACTTCCTTTATTGCTTACATTGATGTACCTAGCCTATTGCCCATGTTTCCAATCACAATGTCTCATTCACCATGAATCCATATAAGACCATAAGACATAGGAGCAGAATGAGGCCATCTGCCCCATTGAGTCTGCTCCCCCATTCAATCATGGCTGATCCTTTTTTTCTATCTCCTCCTCAACCCCAGTTCCCAGCCTTCTCCCCATAACCATTGATGCCATGTCCAATCAAGAGCCTATCAATCTCTGCCTTAAATACACCCAATGACCTGGCCTCCACAGATGCATGTGGCAATAAATTCACTACCCTTTGGCTAAAGAGATTTCTCCACATCTCTGTTTTGAAAGGGTGTCCCTCTATCTTGAGGCTGTGCCCTCTTGTCCTAGATTCTCCCACCATGGGAAACATCCTTTCCACATCTATTCTGTCTAGGCCTTTCTAAGATTTGAAAGGTTTCAATGAGATCCCCCCCCCCCCCATCCTTCTGAATTCCAGTGAGTACAGACTTAGAGCCGTCAAATATTCCTCATATGATAACTCTTTCATTCTTGGAATCATCCTTGTGAACCTCCTCTGGACCCTCTCCAATGCCAGCATATCTTTTCTAAGATGAGGGGCCCAAAACTGTCCACAGTACTCAAGATGAGGCCTCACCAGCGTCTTATAAAGCTTCAACATCACATATGTTTGATGTCTAATGACTCCCAGTTTTTTGATAACTGAACATTAAAGTTCTCATTCTTTTGTTTCCAATACCCCCTGATCTGTCCCTTCTGCAATCTTCTTTTGTTCTAAGATACCTATTTTCCTCTAGTTTTGGCATCCCTCATTTAATCTAAGCATTATAAGTAATTGTGCTTTCAGCTACCAAAATCACAAACTCTGGAATTCTCTCTTTCAAGTTGTCCATCTTTCTTCCTTCAAGAAGATCATCAAAGCTTGCGTATTTGGCCAAACATCTGGCCCTTAGTCTCCTCTGGGAGTTCAGGGTACAGATGCGTCTCTACCAAGGGAGGCTCCTTCCATCTGCAAGCTGCAGGTCACCATTGGGCAAGGTGTAGCACTTGCTTAGCCTCCAATCAGGGTCACATGAAACCATCAGAGCAGGCGGTAGATGGTTGTAGGAGCAACTGGTGCCTATCACAAGTCTTGGTTATGTGACATTGAAGCCAGGCAGAAAGTATCTGAAGAGATTGTCTTGTAAAGACACTGCCCAGAAAAAGATAATGGCAAACCGCTTCGTAGAAAAATTTGCTAAGAAGAATCATGTTCATGACAGATGGAAGACCATGGTTGCCTGCATCATATGACATGGCACATAATGATGATTATGACAAATTTAACAAATTATAAAGAGCCTTTGGGCATATCATTGACCCAAATCTTGAAAGAAGTGGGATCAATTATTGTCTAAAATAATCTTACTTATATATCATATGAGATTAATATTACTTCCCTTAATTAACTATGCTGCATGTCTTTCCTTAAATGCCTTTTCAAATATACCTGTCCTAATGGATTATATTTCTGTATATCAGCTCTTCATGATCTAAACTCCTTCAATTCTCACAAACAATGAAGACAAAATGATTACCTTAAATACAAACTGAAAAGGAAGGTGAATTGCCCAATAGATGAAGCAGCAGTTGTGGAGGTGGAGGCTCAATTAATCTTTAATAATTGTTCATAACCTACTGTGTCCTTTTTGATGAAAACTCATCTATTTGAATTAAAAACTTTTTTGCTTGATTTGGTGACTATGTGTGCATTTTATCTTCATATTTCAGGCTCACATGCAGTGAATTATTAGTAAATATGTACGAATCCTGAAGACATTGTGCATTGTCCTTTGGTTTTGGAGTCAGAATCAAATTAGAGTTGAATATATCACATGTATATCAATGCCGTGTTTGTCTTTCAAAAAGACAATTACTGAAGGAACTAATGGGAAATCAATATTGTTTTGAAAAGTATCTATGGATTGCTGTGCACCTGTTCCCACAATTCCAATTACAAAAGTTTTGATTACCCTGTGTCTTCTTCACCATCATTTCTGGCTCAGAACTAATTAGCTGTTGCCTGCTGTTTGTTGCCTTCTGCTGTCTGACAATCAAATGATATTCTGCTTGCAACCATGAATAAAACATTAAGTTTTGTTCGCCCTTGTAGAAGTTTTTATTCGGGGTGGGGGTGCATTTTCTTTTATTCTTTGCTTGGTGCAGTGCCTCAGATGAAAAATGAGCCTTATCGTACTTCTGACGCTCCCTTCGTCTAACGCTCAATAAACAGGATCAACCATTAGATGTGAGAAGGACCATTTGGAGGCTCTGACAATGTGTGCTCATTTTGACCAGACAAAATTCCACGCTCCAGCACTGTGTGACATTACTAATTCCCAAATCTGGCATGCTCTGATCTACTCTCAGGAAGGTTGACTACTTAACCTAATTTCCAGACATCTTACCTGAAAGATTAAAGTGAGTTCATTGCATCATGTGATGAGTTGCGAGAGATGGGGAAGTGGAGAGCCAGTACTGTCAGAAGTTTGCTTTTACATCAACCCCGTGGTCTCGGATTCTCATGGATGATGATGCATTTGGTGATGGCAGGGATGTACATTCGGTGTCCACGACTTTATCTTAACAGAATGGGTAGGCAATAGGTAACAGGTATTCTACATTCTCAAAACACATTTTTTCCTGCCCTAAATTACTGTGAATTTCACCCTTCCTCAAAGATAAGACAAAGGTGGCCTTTAGAGAGACACTTTCTGCCATTAAAAAAATGCTTCCACTTCTGTAAAATAACCAAAACCCAGCGACGGATTGCCACAAATAATAATTTTAAATTCTCATTTAAATTATCAGCTGCCCTGTGACTTCCACCTATCTGCTTCCAACTTCAGAGGGCAATGCTTTAAGCAGTAGTGTGTAGCTCCGCCCATGTGGACAGCCCACGTTGACAAGAAAATGCCCTGGTGAGGGGTGGGAAGAATGGATTGGGACCCAATGTACACAGGTGTCAAAGTTGGAGTGCGCCTGATTCTATGCCCAATATAATGGCATTTGGTCCCAAAGTTTCCTTCTCTTGTAGGCATATTGAACTAAAGTCAAGATTGAAATCTAGGTGTAAAATCCCTCATGGGTTATGGCTCATAGTTCTCATTATGCTTGGGAAATATGCCTCATTCCCTGATTGACAAGCCATCCCACACAGGTAAGGAAATGATGAAGGAAACCTTTTAATGACGTAGTTTTCAAAAAGAATTATGCAGCTATAACTTGCACTTCCCACCAGCGTTATGCTGCAAACTAACTTTGATTCACTGCTTTGGACATTACTAAGGGGTCGGGGCCAAATTTACAAATATACAGCAGGATCTAAGTAAATAAAATGGTTGTACTTTTGAGCCAGATTTCTTGACCCAAGCCAAATGAGACCCATCCATTCGTGTCAGGTTTGTGCCAGGTCACATGCAAAAGCAGTGAAAGACCCTTAGGCTCATACTTGAGTTTGATCAGATCAGGACAGATTGATTCTGTATTGGCTTTGCCACCATGTAGGTGCTACGAGGTGGTTTCTTGCAAGTGAAGGAGTTTTTGGAACATACTTAGAACCAGATATTGTAAGGCAAACACTTCGGAAGAAAGTGCAACTTGTGCCCAGGTGCCCCTGGGATGGATTGTCAATGGGATTGACTGGAAGAGAAGAGGAAAAGGGGAAAAAATGCATTTGTAGCATTTACATGAGGCTGACCAGAAGGTTATAAGAAAAAAGAAGCAAGTCCAGGACTTTCAGCCCCCTCATTCTTTATCCTACATTCAAAGATGATTTCTCACCTTTACTGCTCATCAGGATTCTTCTAATATCTAAAAATTTATACTTCTTCAATTTGAATGAATTCAATGATTAAATATCCATAGTTCGCTGATGTTGATAATTGCTTGGAGAAATTTCTCATTTTACTCCTAAATGGCCTACCCTTGTTTCAAGCCAGAACTCCTCACTCTAGAAGTTTCAAACTTTGGCTGCTTATCGTAGGCCTGCAACCTGAAAACAAAAGCATAGGTGCTCTATGCTAGGCACAGGAGTCTGGAGCTTATCTGAAGTTTCTGTATCTAGATCCAAGGTTGTACTGAGTCATCAGATCCATTTGAATTCTGATTGGTCATCATTGGGGTGCTTTTAAACCTCACCCTCAATATACCCAATGACTCGATCTCCACAGCCATCTGTGACAATGAATTCCACTGATTCACTACCACCTGGCTAAATAAATTACTCCTTATCTCCATTCTAAAGGGACCTCCTTGTATTCTGAGGCTGTACCCTCTGGCCCAAAACTCCCCTGCTCTATCTTGACCTTTCAATTTTCAATAGATTTCAATGAGAGACCCTCCCCCCCCCACTTCCAAATCCCAGCAGCTATCAACCGTTCTTCTCACATTAACCCTTACTTAGATTGCCACTCCTATAATCACTGGTCGGGTGTTTCCCCACACCACCCCTCCCCCCCACATCACACACCACTCTGTGGAGAAAAAATCTCTAACATCCCCCTATACTTTCCTTCCATTACTTTGAAATTACGCTCCCCTATATTAGCTGATAAACATTGGTATTATTTTTCCTGCAGGACTCCATTTTGATAAAACATAAGAATGAAAACACATTGTGTTATGTACAACAGGTGATATAAAATCATGTACAAATATCATAGGAGAATCAGTATCAGCCATGATATTTCAAGTCAGAAGAAAACACTGAATCCTCGGCATATCACCAGGGTAAAATGTGACCTTTGATTTAACATGGATTTCATTTAGTTCACTGTAACAGATAAACCATATAATCCATGCCTTGTTAACAGCATGTTTCGACTGAAATCTTCCCATTGCAGCTAAAGTACGGGTTCTAATGTAATGTCCATGCTAAACTCGAGAGAGCAGTTGTATATAAATTAGTTGGATCTGCCCAAAAGGCAGAGACTTTACATTCTATTGAATGGTCCTTCCCCCCACCCCCAACCAACTTATTTAACAGTCCAGTCTTTTGGCTTCCTAACCAAAACTTGAGAGTTATTTTGAGAGAGATAGAAAGAGATCATTTTGACAAGGAAACTTGGGTGGATAAAGTCTTCCTGTGTGATTTATTTAAACAACAAAGTCAGATTGGCAGGTCTTTAATAGCAACATTTCTACCAGTAGCCTTCCTGACAGCTAAACCATTGTCAGAAAGGTTACCACATGAATGTTTGTCATTAAATGCTTTCCACTGTGATTTTGTTATTTATTTCTTGTATAGGAACATTACTTTTCTTTTTGTTCTGAATTCTCCATTTCCACAAAATGTGCTCAAACCTTTTGGCACTCACTACTTTTGAAAGGAAAGGGACTGTGATTGGAGTGCATGTTTGGAATAAGTTGCAAGCAAATGTTCTTATCTTGAACAAATTATTACCACTCGTCCAACTTTCTTCTTGGTCAAAGGATAAAGAATGTGGTGGAATTAATGAATGAACAATCAGATAGTTCTCTTTTGACATTTTTATATTCTTGAGTGCCTAACTGGTGTAAACGTCACAAAATCTGTACCAAGCTTCAAAGAAACTGCTGATATCATATAATATGCCTAATTCAGTGATAATTATTAAACTCTACATATCAGTCTTAATACCATTTGCAAAGCTTTGCCAATGGCCATCTGCCAGATAGTGATATCAGTTTCTAATGATTTCAAAGTTGCTACTTTATTGGAGTTATGAACTTAATGCAATTAAGTATTACTTATCCTTGTGAGGGGGAGAAAGAATTTATCACCTAAAAGCATAATGTGCTCCTATAAAATCAGTAGATATTTATACATCTGACATCCATGGGCTTGTCAAGAAACTGCCTTCCAGTAGGAATGAATTTCATGACATTACTGTCATTACTCTGGGGACACTGAGCATTAGAGCTTCAATATTTCAAACTACCCAGAAAATGACACAATTTTGTCTGTAACAGACACAGGTACGTTATTTCACTCCACTGCAAGATACTTTCTTGACAAGCACAGAGATGCCAAATGCATTATTATCTGACGTGTAGGTGCACTTTAGCATACATTGTGGGTGAGAAATAATATTGCAATCTCAAAAGGTTAAGTGGTTTTTAATTATAGTAAGATCACGGCCCATACAAGCCAACATTCTGTAAAAATTTAATGTTCTGTATGAATGCATATCAATTCCCTTGGAATAATGCAGAGCACATAATATTGATTTTCTTCTATCAGTTTTACACATCAGGCAATCCTATTGAAAGCATAAATATAGTGGCCCTAACAATCGATGCAGAGTGGCTGATCCCTGTTTAAGTGAGAAGTCGCAGATTCTCCAGAGAAAAATAGCTTAAATACCATTTAACACATTCTTCCCAGCAGTTTTTCCAATTGTCCAGCAAAGCTAAAGCAGGAGATCAGGAAAATACCTGCAGAAATTGTGGTCCAGTGAAAGTAGTCATGAAGCTGCAGTGTTCCAACAGACAATACCATTTCATTGCTTTCTGCTACGTTCCAGGATACAACAGGGTATCCTACTTTTTCAGAGCTGCAGGAACAAATGAGAGGGCTTCTTCTTTCTGCTGTTCAGATGAATTGTCCCAATCCCCATGCTAGGCAATACTTTCCTGTAGTATTGGTAATGAAATTGGTTTATTATTGTCACATGTACTAAGATAGAGTGAAAAGCCCGTCTTGCATATGTTACGAGATGCTCCCAACTGCGCCAGCTTCCGGGATTTAGACACTCTAGCTCTTCGGGATAGCTGACGCAACCCCGTTAAGGGGTCAGGGCCATCCTGCTAATTACGTTCTGGGTGCCAAGAATTGAGTATTTAAAAAGCACCTGAACGGAGCCTCGGTGCTCAATCATAAGCCCAACCGGATATATTGTCTAGCCCACCTCTTGATCCAGTTTTATTCCCTGTCTTGATCTTAATCTTGGATACTCCAGCATTTGGATGAAAAACATCCTCGTCAAGGACTTGTCACAGCATTCCGTTTACGCAGATCACATCGTTACACCATACATTAAGGTAGTACAAGGTTCCACAGTAACAATACAGAATAAAGTGCAACAGCTACAGAAAGAGTGCAGTGCAACTACTTTACTTTACTTTATTGTCACCAAACAATTGATACTAGAGCATACAATCATCACAGTGATATTTGATTCTGTGCTTCACGCTCCCTGAAGTACAAATTGAAGTAAATATAATAAAAATTTAAATTGTAAATCATAATTAGAAAATAGAAAAGGGAAAGTTCGGGAGTGCAAGTCAGGTCTGGATATTTGGAAGGTACGGCCCAGATCCGGGTCAGGATCCGCTCAGCAGTCTTATCACAGTTGGAAAGAAGCTGTTCCCAAATCTGGCTGTACGAATCTTCAAGCTCCTGAACCTTCTCCTGGAGGGAAGAAGGACAAAAAGTGTGTTGGCTGGGTGGGTCATATCCTTGATCATCCTGGCAGCACTGCTCCAACATCGTGCGGTGTAAAGTGAATCCAAGAATGGAAGATTGGTTTGTGTGATGTGCTGGGCTATGTTCACGATCTTCTACAGCTTCTTCCGGTCTTGGACAGGACAACTTCCATACCAGGTTGTGAGAATGTTTCCTAGGGTGCATCTATAAAAATAACTACATGATACAGTACAAGTTCGTAAGGTAAATTGTGAGGCCAAGAGTCTAGAGGTATGTTCAAGAGCCTGACAGAATTGGAATAGAAGCTGACCTTGAGCCTGGTGGTGTGTGCTTTCAGACTTCTGAATCTTCTGCCCGATGGAAAAAGGAAGAAGGAGGAATGTCTGGGAAGGGGGGATGGGAACTTTGATTAAGCTGGCTGTTTTACTGAGGCAGTGAGAAGTATAGTCCATAGAAGGGAAGCCGGTTCCCGCGATGTGCTGAGATGCGTCCACAACTCTCCGTAGCTTTTTCTTTGTAGTTGTCAAACCAAGCCTTTATACACCCTGTCAGAATGGAGTTAACCCTTTCTGAATTTAATTGCTCCTCATTTTCTGTAATATAAACTAAAACAATAGGTCTTGTCAGATAAAATAAAATGCTGCAATCCATTACCAGCAATCCATGGAACACAATAGACCATGAAGCAAAACTGTTCCAGCAGATACAACACACCTCAGCCATGAAATTGTTTTTTGTTCATTAAGTCCTTCCTCTGAATCTTTTTATTACATTAAAAGGGGACCCTGAATTTAAAGGCATATGTGTTAGATTCCAGCAAAGGAGAAATCTTAAATCAACCCCTCCCCTGTGTTTCAATACTCTTGTGTAGTTGTTTTACTGTTAGAAATGAACATAATCATACAAGGTTGATATATTTACATAACAACTTTCACAATCTAAGGATATCTTAAAGCACTTGGCCTTCACTGATGGACCCGTGCAAAAGTAGACACAACATTGAAAGAAAGAAAATACAGAAGCCAGCTTGTGCACAAGTTCCTACAATCAGCAACGTCTGTGTTGCCTCCGGCCTGCCAGCCTGATGGCATGAACAAAGATTTTTCCCTCTTCCCTCCTCCCCTCTACTCTGTTCCCACTCCTCATTCTGCTTACCGTCTCACCCCTCTCCTTCATCTCACCTGCCCATCACCTCCTTCTGGTTTAAAGTTCAAAAGCTCAATGTAAATCTATTATCAAAGTACGTACTGTATGTGTCTCCATATACAACAAAAAAATTCATTTTCATGTAGGCATACTTAATAAATCCAATAGCCATAATAAAACCAGTGAAGGATTACACCAACTGGGTGGACAACCAGTGCACAAAACACAACAGACTGCAAATACAAAACGAAAGAAAGAAGTAAATAATAATTAATAAATAAGCAATAAATATTGAGAACATAAGAACTCCTTGAAAGTGAGTCCAGAGGTTGTGGGAACAGTTCAGTGATGGCGCAAGGAAAGTTGAAAGGAATTATCCCCTCTGGTTCAAGATCATGATAGTTAAGGTGTGATAACTGTTCCTGAATGTGGTCGTGTGAGTCCTGCATCATTTGTATCTTCCTCCTGATGACAGCAGCGAGAAGACAGCATGACCTGGGTGGTGGGGGTTGCTGATGACTGATGCTGCTTTCCTGTGACAATGCTCCATATAGATCTGCTCAATACTAAGGAGGGCTTTACCTGTGATGGACTGGGCCATATCCACTACTTTTTGTAGGATTTTACATTCAAGGACATTGGTGTTTTCATACCAAGCTCTGATCCAACCAGGCAACATACTCTCCACTACACATCTATAAAAGTTTGTCAAAATTTTGGATCTCGTGCCGAATCTTTGCAAACTTCTAAGGAAGTAGAGGCACTGTTGTGCTTTCTTCATAATTGCACCTACATGCTGGGCCCAGGAGAGTACTTTTGAAATGATAACTCTGAATAATTTAAAGCTGCTACCCCTCTCCACCTCTGATATCCTGATGAGGACTGGCTTATGGACCTCTGATTTCCTCCTCCTGAAGTCAATAATCAACTCCTTGGTCTTGTTGACATTAAGTAAGAGGTTGTTGCTATGCTACTTCTCTTCTAGATATTCAATCTCCCTCTGACATGGCTGATTCATCACCACCTTTGATTCAGCCTATGACAGCGGTGTCATCAGCGAACTTGAATATGGCATTGGAGTTAGCCATACAGTCATAAGTGTAAAGTGAGGAGAGCAGGTGCCTAAGCATACAGTCTTGTGGTGTACTTGTGCTGATGAAGATTGTGAAGGAGATGTTGTTGCCAATCTGGACTGACTGCAAATGAGGAAATCAAGGATCCAATTGCACAAGGAGATAATGAGACCCAAAGTGTTTTTCCATGACCCTCTCCTATTAGATTCCTTCTTCTTCAGCCCTTTACTTCTTCCATCTATCCCCTCAGCTTCCCCCTCTCCGTTCTCAGTCACTTGATTTCACCCATCACCTGCCAACTTGGGCTCCTTCCCTTATCCCACCTTCTTATCCTGGGTTCTGCTCCTTTCCTTTCTAGCCCTGATAAAGGCTCTTGGCCCAAAGCGTCAAATGTTTATTCCCCTCCACAGACACTGCCTGATTTATTGAGTTTCTTCAGTATTTTGTGTGTTGCTCAAGATTTCCACCATCTGCAGAATCTCTTGCGTCCATGACTGGTTAACTGTATTGATTGAAGAATAAATAATGCTCAGGTCACTATGTTGAACTATCAGCTTTTTTCTGGGATTAAGACAAGGAGTATTATGTCCAGTTGCAAGAGAAGACAGTGTTTTAGTTTAACATCCTTCCAAAAAAACATTGGACACTGTCTACATATACTTCTGCAGTATCCGATAAGATGTTTCACACTATTCTTTAGGCTGAAACTTTCTGACTTAGAAATGAAAGTACCATTAACAGAATAACAACTAGCATATATATACCACATATAATGCATGGAATTTCCTTGAAATTACAACAAAAAGAGTCGACTTGATCCAGTTACTTTTATAAGGGGCATTGATAGGGTGAATGTGCACAGTCTCTTTCCCTGGCTTGGGGAATCAAGAACATGAGGGCAAAAGCTAAGAGGGGAGAAATTTAATAGCACCCTACTGGGCAACGTTTTCATCCAGAAGTGATCAGTACATGATCTGAGCTACCAGGAGAGGCAGTTGAAACAGTTACAGTATGTTACCATTTAAAATTAACTTAGACAAGCACACAGATAGGAAGGTTATATATACAACCAAACGAAACAATGTTCCTCCAGACTATGATGCACCCATGCAGCATATATTACACACAGCACAGAAACCAAAATATTATACTATAAATAAGTTAATAAAATACATTTCAAAATGTATATGCATTAAAGTGCAGCACCAGTAAGCAGTGCAATAAACAGCTCACTGACCTAGTGATGAGACCTTGATGGTGGCAGGGTATTCATTAGTCTCACAGCCTGAGGGAGGAAGTTGGCAGTTCTAGTCTTGCTGTTTCAGAACCTTCTTTCTGATTGAAACTGGTAGTTCAATAATGACCCACCACCACCACCCAGGACATGCCCTCTTCTCATTTTTACCACTAGGGAGGTGATGCGGGGGCCTGAAGACACACACTCAACATTTTAAGAACAGCGTTTTCCCCTCTATCATCAGATTTCTGAATGGTCCTTGAACTATGAAGACCTATCTCACCATTTTGCTTTCTTTTGGTACAATGTGTTAATTTTATATTTCTTATTGGAACTGCTAAGATTTTGAATGTGTTGCACTGCACTGCTGCCACAAAACTGCAAATTCCACAACATTTTCAGTGACAACAAACCTGATTCTGAAATGGGACTATCTTAGACAAGGTCCTTAGTCAGTTTCCACAGTGTATGACGCTGATGGCTGCCCGTCGTGTCCCATGATGACAGGAAACGTGTGTGGAAGTGTCTGAAGTGGAAAATCCGTTGCACTGGGGCAACTCCACTCTCTTGACCTCTGAAGTCCAAGTCCAGTGGTACGAACAAATGGCAAAATCTGGAGTCTTCTTTGGTTGCAGTGGATAACCATGATGCCTTCTGTGCCTCGATATGCCTTTCACTCTCTACGGAACATTGCAGCACCACCTTCCTGACCATTGGCTCGCACTGTAGATCTCATCCACCTTGTCTGCCGGAGCTGACTTCACATGCTGGGAAAGGCACGTCCCTAACACACCAGGGTATGAGGCTGCCAACTACCCTCACCTGGTTTAGCCAGCCTGTCAAAGCAGTGTACCAAGGTGTGGCCACTGCCCCATGCAAACAGCTGTGGTTTATGACTCTATGACTCCTTAAAATTCAAGTTCAAGGTCAATTTATCGTCATTCAACTGTACACATACATAACGCCAAACAAATCAACTCTCCTCTGGACCAAGGTGCACAATACAGTGCATATAACTCACATTCATAACACGATGTAATGTTACCACTAGTAGATTAACAAATGATAAGCTGCATTTACGACACAAGTTAAAAAGTAAACAGTATAAAGCTACAGGCACTTCATGCATGATGAGACCTGGGAGAAAAAGCTGTTTTCCATCCTAACAGTTCTTTCCTAATGCTGTGGTACCTTCTGCCTGATGGTAGGGGCTCAGAGAGATTGTTGGACAATAGGAGGGATCATTGACAATGCCAAGAGCCCTACACACGCAATGCTCTTGATAAATATCCCTAATGAGAAGAGAGGCCCCAGTGATTCACTCACAGCCTTTGTAATTCTTTGTCAGATCTTGTGCTCAGATGCCTTGCAATTTCCATACCAGATGGTAACACAGCTGGTCAGGACACCGTCAATGGTGCTCCTGTAAAATTTGGTCAGAATGGCGGGGGTAGGGAGAGCCTCGCTTGCCTCAACCTCATCAGGAATACAACAGTATTTCCCTCATTAATACCCTATCATTAACATCTTAGGGGTCACAATTGACTAGCAATGTAAGTAGCTTAATCAAATTTAAACAGTATCCAATAAAGCAGGCCAAATGTGGTATATTCTAGAGAACTGACCTCAAACACCTAGGGTGACACGGAATAGCCTATCTGAGAGAGTGTAATACTATCAGAGACAGTATCTGATATGAAGCCAGAGACCCACTTCTATTCAGATGAATGTTCAAAGTAAGTTATTGAAGTATGTAGATGTCGCCATTTACTACCCTGACATTCATTTTCTAGTGGGTATTCACAGTAGGTACAGAAAACACAACACAATCAATGAAAAACTACACACAAAGATGGACAAAGAGACCTTGAAAGTGAGTCCATAGGTTGTGGAATCAGTTCAGTGCTGAGGTGAGTAAAATTATCCAGGCTGGTTCAGGAACCTGATAGTTGAGGGGGAATAACTGTTCCTGAACCTAGTTGCGTTTGTACCCAAGACTCCTGTACCTCCTTCCCAAAGGCAGTAGCGAGATGGCCTGGATGACGGGGGTCTTTGGTGATAGATGCTGCTTTCTGAAAGGTGACGAGGACTTTTCCTCTGACGGACTGAGCTGTAACCATTACCTTCTGTAATTGTTTTCATCAATGCTAATTAATGAAAACAATTACAAAAAGTAATATACCTTTAATTAGCAGTGGTGTTTCAATATCAGGCTGTGATGAAACCAGTCAGGATATGTTCCACTGTGTGTCTACAGAAGATTCTCAAATTGCAGATGACATACCAAATTTACACAGACATCTAATGAAGACCATGCTGTGCCTTATTTGGGATGTCACTTACGTCAAATGATAACACGAAGGAACTTAAAGTTACTTATCCTCTCCACCTCCAATCCCCCAATAAGCACTGGCTTGTGGTTTCCTCCTCCTGCAGAGATCTCCTGGCAATATTCTGAAGAGGAGTAATAAACATGCCATTTGGTTATTGTTCTATCTCTGTTGATGGAAGCCTTCAATGTTCAAATTGGCTATGTTACACCAGAGTCTTCATTCCAAGTAGTTATTTGTCTACAAGTCACATAGGAACAGCATAAGTGGAGCATGAAAGGTGACATTGAGGTACTCCCATCTTCTATTCTGTAGTGATTGACCCAACTCCTGAATCTCCAAAGTCTTTCCGTCACCTACATATCACATCATGAATGACAATGCTCAGATAATGTGATTCAGAAAAGTTGAAGTGATGAATAACTACTGCTCAGGTCACTGGGACAAACTCCCAGTTCTTCCTGCATCAAAATGTATGTGATCTATCATATCCATTTGTGAGACCGGACAAGCCTTCAATTTAACATTGAATCCAAACGTCAGCACACATTGTCAGTGAGAATACTACCTACGGAATCACAATTGCCATATTGCATAGCATACAAGATAGCATTCTGAATTTATAGCAAAGAAACAGGTTATTTCTAAATCGAGCATTTCCAACAACTCCCATGAAACTACACACTACCCATACCAAGGTAACTTATTTGCTTTGATCCAATCCAGCTCTTCAAACATATTTCCATCTATCATGTAAACACTGGCATGTGGTATGTCATTTCCTCAAAATGCATTATGACAATTTACCAAATCTTTTTCGGCAGCTCCTTCCAAACCCAGAATATAATCACCAAAAAGAGCACGGGCAGCAGTGCCACCATCTCCAACATACTTCCAATTTACTTACTATCTTTGTCATTGAGTCAAAATGGAATTTACAACCCAATATTGGTGTGGGAATACATTCATCTGAAGGTGGTTCAGCATAAATTTCTCAAGCAAAACTAGAACTGGGCATTAAATACTTGCCTTTCAAACAACACTCACATCTCACAAATGAATTAAGAACTAAATACAATCTTATATGGTCCATTCCAATTCATAATATCTTACTATGTTAAAAAACATTTCATCTCTCTTCAACCCTTTAGGCAGTCATCATAATGCTTTCTCTTTTGGATACAGATGCTTCCAACAGTAACAATATGTTCTATTTTTGGTCTACTGAGTTACAACTTAATTTTGAAATATCTTTACAAAACATGTATTTTTAGCTTCTATTCTTAAGTGGAACAATTCCAGTTTCTGATGTGAACCCTGCAGGACCCCATAGAGAATTGGGATTCTGGGTTTCTTGAGCACCTGTATTAAGCTCTTGTGCTTTTTGTTTAATCTTGTCAAGATAATTGTGACAGGCATAGGTTTTCCATTTTCTATTACTTAATTCAGACTTGATTAGCACTGGTATCAGGGTTCTCGTGTTGAGAATGATTTGTCTTGCAATGTCACTTGGACATGCCTCCGATACTCAGTTCGCATTCAAATATATAACTTCTTGTTTCCATCTCTGCATGGGAGTCTACTGTTCCTCCACACCTGGGTTGAGTTATTGCCAATGCTCACTGTGACGGAGTCTGCTGTTCCTCCACACCTGGGTTCAGTCATTGTGAGCACTCACTGTGACAGAGGTTGGGGTTGCTTCACACTTGGGTTCAGTCATTGTCGGTGTTCAACATGTCAGAAGGACCCAGGCATCTGTCAACCCAGCGGAGGTACAACAGTGGCTTAGTCATGCCAGCTGGAGTTGAGGATGCCTTCTTTTGCTCTAATATTATCCAAAGTCAATTGGACTATGAAAGAGAATTAAGAATAAAAGGACCAGGAACTTGAACAGGTTTCATGCCCTCTTGCTTCTACTTCACCAATCGAGAAAATAATTTCTGAAACATTTACCGAGTGTTGTTCACCAGGTGCCAAAAGCATTGTCGAATAGTGCTACCACACATCCCACAAACTCTTTGACCCACTACCATCAGGAAGGAGGTACAAGAGCGTCAGGACTAAGACTGCCAGACCAGGTAACAGTTTCTTCCCTCAAGCTGTGAGACTAATGAGTACCCTGCCACCACTGAGGTCTCGTTACCTGGACAGCAAGCTGCTTACTGTTTACCTGTGCTGCACACTATATGCATTTTGAATTATATTTTAATATCTTATTTGTAGCAATATTTTGTTTTATGTGCTGCATGTGATATATGTTTTGTGGGTGCACTGTGATCTGAAGGAATCATTTCATTTATATGTACAGTCAGATAACAATAAACTTCAAGTTGAGCTTAAACCTCATGTTATTCTTCCACACATTCACAATATACTTTGAGTCCTTTGGTGATGTGAAGTATTGAACTATGTAATATTTTGTGTAACTAACCAATAAACCATCCACAACTTCCTGTGCTACTGAATTCCCTGAATGAAAAAAAGTCTCTTCATCTTTGTTATGTTTATTCCCTCTTATTATATGACTACATGTTCCTAGTTGTTTCTCCTCAAGTGAGTTTCCTCTATAATATCCATCCAAAGATGCCAAATAAAAGTTCAGTCAAACAAAGGGAACAAAAGTAACAGTGGAGAAGATGTTTTATCCATCTATTCATATAACATGGGAATCACTCATTATACCACCAGTTCTAGTCCAACCTTAATTACCCCTGAATGGTTAGCAAAGAATCAATCACATTTATGTGGACCTTAAAGCTTAAATAAAAACAATAAACTTCCTACACTAAAGAATATCAGTGAGCAATTTGGATTTTTACAACAATCAGTGGCTACCTGATCACTATTCGTGATTCTAGCTCTTCATTCCATCATTTAGTTAATCGAATTTTAAATTCCCTCAGTTTGCCATTGTTGGATTTGAACTTATGTCCTTAAATCATTGTTCAAAGCTTCTGGATTTAGAATTGGCATTGTACCAAGATACAGTGAAAAGCTTGGCTTCTATTCCGTTCAGACAGATCAAATCATTACACAGTGCATTGAATTGGAATAAGGTAAAGCAACAACAATATAGAATAAAGTGTAAATGCTACTGAAAAGTTTCATGCAGGTAAATGATAAAGTGCAAAATCATAACAAAGCAGATTGTGAGAACAAGAGACCATTAATATACAAGAGGTCCATTCAAAGCTCTGGTAACAGTGAGAGAGAAATTGTCCTTGCATTTGGTGGCATGTGCTTTCAGGCATTTGCATCTCCAGCTCAATAGGAGAGGGGGAGATGAAGGAATGTTCAGTGTGAATGGAGCCCTTAGTTAGGCTGGCTGCTTTACTGAGGCAGGAAGAAGTGTAGAATGAGTCCGCTTAGGGAAAACTGGTTCCTCTGAAATGCAGAGCAGTGTCCACAACTCTCTGCAGTTTCTTGCAGTCACAGACAGTGCAGTTCAACCAGGCAAAATACTTCCTCTGGTGAATCAGTACAAATTGGTAAGGATTGATGAGGACATGTCAAGTTTCTTTAGCCTCCTGAGGAAGTGGAGGCATTGGTGAGCATTGTTGCTGTTGAATTAATGTGGCTGAACCACAGTCGGTGATGTTCGCACTTAGGAACATGACATTCTCAACCTTCTCAACCTCAACACCAGTGATATAGGCAGGAGTATATGCACTGCTCCACTTTCTGAAGCAAATGGCCATCTCTTTTGTTTTGTTGACATTGAGGGAAAGGTTGTTGTCATAACATGATGTCATTAAGCTCTCTCTTTGTCCTTCCTGTACTTCAAGCATCATTATTTGAAATGTGACCCACAATGGTGGTATCTGCTATCATCAGGAAGGAAGTACAGGAGCCTCAAGTCCCACACCACCTGGTTAGCAATAGTTATTATCACTCAGCCATCAGGCTCTTGAACCATGTGGGATAACTTCACTCACCCTAACACTGAACTGATTTCACAACCTATGGATTCCCTTTTAAGGACTTTACAACTCACTCTCAATAGTTATTGAGACTATGCCTGAGGGAAGTCCATCTCCCACCCCCGATCCTCATCACATTCTACAGGGGTTGTATTGAGAGCTTCCTGAGCAGCGGCATCACTGCCTGGTTCAGAAATTGCACCATCTCGGATCACAAGACCCTGCAGCAAATAGTGAGGTCAGCTGAGAGGATCATCGGGGTCTCTCTTCCTGCCATTACGGACATTTAGACTACACGTTGCATCCGCAAAACAAACAGCATTATGAAGGACCACACGCACCCCTCATACAAACTCTTCTCCCTCCTGCCATCTGGCAAAAGGCACCAAAGCCAACCAGACTATGTGACAGTTTCTTCCCCCAAGCCGTCAGACTCCTCAATACCCAGAGCCTGGACTGACACCAACTTACTGCCCTCTACTGTGCCTATTGTCTTGTTTATTATTTATTCTAATGCCTGCACTGTTTTGTGCACTTTATGCAGTCCTGGGTAGGTCTATAGTCTAGTGTAGTTTTTTTTCTGTATTGTTTTCAAGTAGTTTGGTGTCGTTTTGGTACTGTGTCATGTAACACCATGGTCCTGAAAAACGTTGTCTCGTTTTTACTGTATACTGTACCAGCAGTTATGGTCGAAATGACAATAAAAAAGTGACTTGACTTGACTTATTATTATTATTATTTTCTTTACACTTTGCAATTACACTGTTTGCTGTATTTTGCACATTGGTTATTTGTCTGTCTCTGTTTTGTGAGGTTTATCATTGTGTTTCTCTCTATTTACTATGAATGCCTGCAAAAAATTAATCTCAGGGTAGCAGATGGTGAAATATGGACTTGGATAATAAATTTACTTTGAACCTTGAAACTTGCAGGTGGAACTAGAGCAAAACCTGGCCACACAGTCATGAGTGTACAGGGAGTAGATCAAGGGGCTGAGGACGCAACGTCATGAAGCTCTTGTGTCTTGCAGAGCAATAACCACTGGGCTACCAGAAAAGAAAAATAATGGAAGGTATGTAAAAATCTGGAAAAAAATTATAAAGTCAAATGAAATCTAAACTGGGATCATTGCAAAATGATGAATTGGTTTTTGAGGAAAATATATATTTGGATGCTCAGAAACAAGTAATTAGTTTTCCAAAAAAAATCACGTGCTTGTATGTAAATTAAGAATTTGCAATCTTTATACTTCAGTCCTCTTAATCACTATCACTACACTGAACTCTAATTATACGAAGCAGCACTGGATCTACATGGGGTTGGCAGTGTACAGAGAAAGAGCCGTGCATGTTGTACAGACAACGTTTAATCATTGAGCAGTAAAGAACCCAGGAATTACTACAAAATAGTTTATGCTTGAATAGAGAGAGCTAATTTAAACAGCGAACTAGATTTGGGAATGTTGTGAGAACCAGAATGAGTAATGAGTATGACAGGTACTTATCTCAAATCAATTCCCTTTAATAACAGATAAATCCATCTATCACTTTAGGCTGATTGCATTTTATTCTATACAATTAACACAAAGTGAAAAAAACTGGCTTTGTTCAAACAAATGAAACATACTACACCATCGTGCTAATCTGAAATTCTCTTTACTGTTCCAACCAAGACAATCATGATTTGCAAGTTTGAAGAAAATGGGTTAACAATTCAATTGGTGTGAAAAAGCAATCTTTGATGAACTACATGCATTAGTAACACAAGGACAGGTTCTTTTTAGTTTTCAGAGCACGGCACTAAAGTAATAGTGCTCTACTGACAGCCCTTTACCTCCTCCTATTCCACCCACTGTTATGCTTTGTAACTCCAAAAACTAATCAAAAGAAAAACATGGGAGAGCC
Organism: Hypanus sabinus; assembly: GCF_030144855.1. Classification (NCBI taxonomy): domain Eukaryota; kingdom Metazoa; phylum Chordata; class Chondrichthyes; order Myliobatiformes; family Dasyatidae; genus Hypanus; species Hypanus sabinus. The sequence goes on along the minus strand of NC_082725.1, from coordinate 22,017,332 downwards.
AGGAATAACACATACATATTTTGTTTTATTTTATTTCAGTGAGACATGCACATGTGATGTGCTGGTTTAATGATGTAGGCCATCCACCTACTTTTACATATAACACATAATGAATTATGTAAACAATAAAGAATGATTAATCAAACAATATATTTACAATATTACTGAAATATTCAATACAAAACACTCCTAACTGCTTAGCTATACACTCTCAACTCAGTATAGAATGCATCTCAACTCAAATATGTAACATATTGCAGTCTAGTCATCTATATACTGTATATAAAAACAGTATACTATATAATACAACTACTATATAGACACTCACAGCTTAAATTTTACGTTGTCCCATTTAATCACTATGGAGGCTTTCTTACTCTTGCGGGATAACATCTTCCCCAACAAGAGGGGGGAGTCACTCTGCTTGACGGGAAAGTCTTGCGCCTCTGAAACAATCTCGGGTTCTGGAGGCTCCTCCGTGGTGGTAGTAGGAGTTGACTCTAGAACTGCAGAAAGTTGGTCTGACAGCTCTGGACACCTTCCTTCTCTAAGAATTGACTCTGTTCTCCTCAAATTGATCAATGTGTCATCTCTAGATGACGCCAAGTAGGAGAGTGGTCCAGTTCTGTCATTAATCTTCCCAATACCCACTTCTGATCGTCTCTGTAGTCCCTCGCCAGGACTGCTTGCCCAGGAGTGAGACATCGAACCTCCTTGTTTGAAGAGCCCTCAATGTTTTTCAGCTCTTTGTCCTGCATACTCTTTCTGAGACTGGGTTTGAGGAGATCCGAATGTGAGCTGAAGAGATAATTCAGAAACAGCATAGTTGGTGAGTTGTTGGTTGTGGAGTGTCCCGCAATGCAATTTGCAAGGACAAAATTGACTAGTATTATTCTAGTATTTTCTGCTGACATTGCTCACAGTGCATTTTCTTGACTCAGTGCATTTTCCACCAAGCCATTTGTAAGACGGATGGTATGATACACATGTAATATCTCTTCTTCCATTCATCTGTGGGCTATTGTCACTGATTAAATGTTCAGGAACACCAGTCCTTGAGAACAGGGTTCGCAACCCATCAGTTGTGTGCAAGGCTGTTGGGAACACCTCTGGCCACTTTGAATGGTCCTCATGAATGGTCCAGAAAAATCCACATGAACCCTCTGCCAGGGCAATGTAAACCACTCCCAGTGATCAAGGAGCACTGCTCTTGGTACCTTCTGTATGTGTTGGCATCCCAGCTGCTCAATCTGCTGATCTATCCCAGGCCATCAGACAAAGCTTCGAGCCGATGCTTTCATTTTGACCATACCTAGATGACTGGCCTGTAGCTCCTCCAACACTTTAGCTCTCTCAGTACAACAACTCTCAATCTCCACATAAGGCAATCCCCTTCAAGGTCAAGTCACCCCGGTGCTGGTAAGAATCAGGGAGCTGGAGTTTCTTTGCCATTGCAACTATTTTGGATCGCCATGTAGACCCGAGAGAGCGTGGGGCCTTTTCTGGTTTCCCTTTGGCTCATCCCTGCCATAATAGGGAGACCTTCAATTTGCATTAGGGAGAATACATCAAGAGAAGTGCCCTCTTTGGTCAATTTTTCAGGTACTTCCTTTCATCAGCATTTCTATGATTAGTTGTCTCTTTGAATTTGATCTTGTAATTGTGTCCTCCAAGAAACAGAGCCCATCTCTGCATTTGTGTTGCTGGTGTTAGTGGAATGCCCTTCTGTGGATTGAAAATGGACGGTAGTGGTTGATGATCAGCAGTGAGGGTAAACACACAAGTCCTAGCTGAAACATTTTACACCCCAAACCAGGCTCAAGGCCTCTCTGTGAATCTGTATATTTTCGCCTCTGCAGCAGCAGTAATGGAACATGATGAAAAGTCTATGGGGCATTCACTTCCATCATTCATAACATGTGACAGGTAATAAGCTAAAAATCACCACAGATGCTGACAGATCCAGTCTTCTTGGTTATTGGGACTACTGGCAATGCCCATGGGCTCCAGTCAATCTTGGAAAGAATTTCTTCAGCCCGCATGCAATCCAGCTTACTGGCTACTTTCAAGAACAAGAAAAAATCTGAAGATGCTCGAACTCCATGTGGCATTTTTCTTTCACACTATCTTACTTTTGTCCTCTTTGTGGTTTCTGATGCCATCATTCAATACCATTGCGGCATCATCCAGTACCTTCCTTAATTCGTTTTCAGTTGTCTCAGTTGCAGGTGATGTGGCATCCGATTTGTGGATGGATCACCAATCAAGTTGTAGTTGTCTCAGCCAATCATGTCACCACAATGCTGGCCCTCCTTATTTTACTACATTCAAGCCCAGTGTGGCTTGTTGATTAAAAAAAATAAAAACACAAAATGCTGGCAGAACTCAGCAGGCCAGACAGCATCTATGGGAGGAGGTAGTGACGACGTTTCAGGCCGAAACCCTTCATCAGATTCACTTGTGTTGGCTTGTTGATTGTTGTATTTCACTCATATGAATGTCATTCCCACAGGAGTTATCTTCTCTCCAGTATGAGTTCTTAGCTGGATACCTGCAGACTTCAGTTCACTATCTTTGAAATACCATTCAAGCTCATTTTGTGGAATAATTGAAACAGCTGAGCCAGTGTCCAATTCCACTTTAATTAATTTGCCATTCACTTCAGGAGTATCCCATATTGATTGTCTATTGGTAGTATTTACATTGTAAATGTCAAGGCTACCCAGTTCTGTGACACTGTCATCATCAACAGCATGCAGATTAGTGTTCTCTTTGAAACTGAAACTTGACTTTTTATCCTTCCATCCTTAACAGTTGATTAATTTTTGTCTGCCCAATATGATCTTTGTATGTGTCCGACTTTGCTGCATTTTCTGTAAGCTTCACCTTTAAAGCTGCATTGGTCCGGTATAAGTGAGTCCCTGCCAAGACAGGTAACACAATGTGTTCGGCCAGACAGGTTTCCATTTGGACATTGCAATTTTGTTCACACTCACTGTCATTCCTGAGTGTAACTCACTTGTGTCTCTGACAGCTGTTTCCATTGATATGCTGATGTCAAGTGTTCTTTTAAAAGTGAGTTGTGCTTCATTTAGGAGTGTTGTGTTTGAATCTAGATAGGCATTGTGTTTGAATCTAGATAAGGTGGATAATGCACACAGAAGTAGCATAAAGTCGTGCAAGAAATGTATACAGAGTACTCGAACAATAAATGGAGTGCTTATGCAATCCTGCTCACCACACAACAAAAGGATACCTACAAGGGCATTTGCAGGGATGAAGAAACAAGACGAGGTAGTTAAGGACTTTATTTGAACACAAGAAGGCTGGCTCATCTGCTATCCTTAAATGAAAGACACACACACAAACAAACACACAGACTCATAAAAGGAACTCAAAAATTAAAACAGGTAAAAGCTTTCCAAATGAATAATTAATCCCCTCACTGCGTCCAGAAAGATTCACTGTTTGATCAGGTTTCCAACTTGGAATTGCAGAGGGAATATTTCCCATACTCAAGTGTTTTACGGAACTAATGAAAGGTCATTGATCTGACATGTTAACCTTAAGAGAGAGAGAGATTAGTTTTATTTGTCACTGCTTTGAAACATACAATGAAAAATGTTATTTGCATCAAATTGAATCAGCAAGGATTGGGTTAAGCAAACCGCAAGTGTCTCCATGCTTCCAGTGCAAGCGTAGCAATCCACAAACCCTAATCATACTTCTTTGGAATGTGGGAGGATAGGGGAATCAAGGGATATGGGGACAAGGCAAGAACTGGGTATTGATAGTAGATGATCAGCCATGATCTCAAAATGGCGGTGCAGGCCCGAAGGGCCGAATGGTCTACTTCTGCACCTATTGTCTATTGTCTATTGAAATTGTAGCACATAGAGGAAACCCACACAGTCATGGCAAGAATGTTCAAACTCTTAGCAGGAATCCCGTTTTTTTTCTCTCCGCAGATGCTGGAGGACCTGCTGTGTATTTCCAGCACCGACAAGTTTTATTTCAGCATTCTCAACAAATTGTTTCACCTGATGGGAAAAAAAATGCACTGAGAAATATCATTCAGAACTTTGACACTCTCAGCAGGTGCTCACATCCCCTGAAATCTGTCTCGCCTTTTCAATCTCTCAAAAAAAATTATAACATGCCCTAAATGTATGGTTGCAAACCTAAGAATTGGTTATGTATACTTTGCTTTAGAAAATCTCGGAAATATCTACCATATCACTGCTTGGTGTAAGAGAGAGTTAAAATAAAGATGACGTTAGATGGAGACACTCTACACTACCAATCCATTTTTAGAGCACTGTCTTCTGGCAAGTGCTGGGCAGCAGTTATTAACACTGAGACTGATATATGTTACCTACAGAGTGTGTGCCAGACTCCGTTTCCATGTTGCAAGTGTTGCTAAGATTCAGAATGATGTGAAGAGGAAGAAGAATTGTATAATAAAGCTCAGCTTGACTCCTATCTACCAGCAAATCCAGGTGGGTTGGAGAATGAAGGGTTTTCTTTGCCAAATGAAATCATGTGTCACAAGTCGTAATACAGGGAACAAAACAGTAAAGCTCTGTCTCTATTCATGCCTTCCATTGACCCGTGCCAAGCCAGAGCTGTGTAGCACTATTGTTTGCCTACAAGTATGAATATACCATTTAATTTGTAACTATTTGATTTTCCGGGTATTACATTGTCCTAGCCTTCATTTCCCAACCTCACGGTTTAGTGGACTGGATTAAAGGAAACGTAACGGGGCACATTTTTCAACAAAATTAACCGGGGGGGTGGGGAGCAATTAGCAACAAGCAGAGTTGGATATGTAAATCAGAAACTTTGTATTAGAGTTGCCCTGCTCTCCCAGAAGCATCAGCGTCCTGCTATCTCATTGAGGGGCCGGCCGTTCAAAGAGCGTCGAGTCTCTATTCTCACTCCAGCTTATTGGCTGTGCTACTGAACTAGTAATTCAGAACTGCTGAGCTATGATATTCATCTGCTCCAAACTAATCAGAACAACTGTGCAGTCAGAAATTGGTCAAATACTGTGGAATGAGAATTCTAGCATTAAGAAGACAATGAAAAATCCATCTGCAGTCCCTGAGCTTGGCCATCCCGTGTATTACTCCAGACAAACAGCAATGCTACTGACACTTTATTCAACAACCCACCCCCAACAACCACCGAAGTATCTAAGCAAACTGCTTAGTTCATCCGAACCACCACATGCAGTTCGAACTTCTTCACCACTTGGTGTGCATGTTTCAAGTTGGATCATATCCATTTTTTTAGTGCAATCAGGAAGGACAAAAACTACTGGCTTTCCCAGTGATACCTACACTTCATTTTGAATTTTAAGATTAAATTTATTAATTGCAATTTACAAGAATGATATGCCACAAGAAAGGGACTTAACACTTCCATAAGACCATAAGATACATGAGAAGAATTAGGCCATTTGGCCTATCAAGTCTCCGATTATTTCAATCTGCAGCAGAATCCTATGTAGGTATCTTAATGATCCAGTTGCCAAGTCTGATCAGATTTTGATTCTCCAGGTAAACTCTTAAAGCGGAGTTTTATACATAACTTTCACCCACTTAAGTCGGTAAAGGACCCAGAGCACGGTGTAAATTTTTGAAATGAATTCACAAAATGAAGATCACTGGCATTCCCGGCATTTCAGCTGAAAGTATGGATAAGCCATTAAGCATCAGAATAAATTAATACAATTGTTGTGTTCTTTATACGTACCGTGGGCAGCTCTCAGCTTGTTACCGACAGAGCCATTTCGCTGGACTGAGGCGTCCTTCAGACAAGCGCATCAACAGTGTCGGAGGAGGGAGAAAGAGTGAAGGGAAGAGAGGAAAAGACACGTTATTTTTAAATCTAGCAACACTTCTCGGTACAGTCATGGTTTTGAAAGACGTGGCAGATTACGCCCCTGATTCCTGGGAACTGGCGGCTGGCATGGATGTCGAATCCCAGATGAACGCCTCTTTTTCTAAAGCTCAACGTGAACGCCAAGCCTTTCGTTCCCAATGTCCATGCAGCAGAATTCGTTCCCTCATTCCTGAGGGGCTCGGATGAGGCCACCAAGACGCCAGAAGGACCTGATGCTATTGGTCCCACTTCTGACCATGTTGTGTTCTGTATACATACCACCAGTTACTAATAAAGAAACATCTTCTGGAAGAATAGAACTTTTATTTAACAGCAACCACACATGTCTTACAATATAAAGCTTTCTTGATCTTTCTATCATTCCTGTGCATTCTCAGAACAATCTCCAATCACGTTCTTACACATCATATCACCACAACAATGACAATAGATTTTCTTCCATTGTGGATATTGGGAGAAAAGATCCTGCGGTTTTACTGTCCTTATTATTGATGTTTTTATTCCAGGTTTATTTTAATTAATAAATGTAGGTTTCTCCAGGTGCCATGATTAAACATATCATCCAGTTAATAAACTGGATCTCTGGATAACTGCTTCAGCAACAAAATCACATGACCGCCACACTATTATTTTAGTATGAAGGAATATGGGTTGCATTCAACCAGAAAGAATGAAAGCACTTGCAGAAAAGCAGAACACAAATTGTGTCTAAACAAGGATTCCAAACTGAGGCACGCTCTGCTCAAGGCTTTTCTTTTCCAAAGAAACATCCTACAGGATTTATAGTTTTCTATCTGCTGATCTATAAATAGGAATATGCAATTTTTAAGGACTATAAAGGTAGCTTTAGTCAGCAACTTGTCAAAGGTATAAAAATTTCAAGGTACTGACTTATACTGCTATTGTATGGAGAGGGCAAATAATTGACAGACATGCAGAGACACAAACCAGAAGCAGAAGTGATCCACTTAAAACCTACTTCACCTTTAAATTAGATTGTGACTCATTTTAGTGCAAGTTCATCTCCAAGCTCACATCTATCCACATTAACCATTCACCTGCTTGGTAATCCAGAATATCTATATATACACAGTGGCCACTTTATTTGTGTGTGTGTGTGTGTGTGTGTGTGTGTGTGTGTGTGTGTGTGTGTGTGTGTGTGTGTGTGTGTGTGTGTGTGTGTGTGTGTGTGTGTGTGTGTGTGTCTTAACCCCTGGTGGAGTCGTCAGGGCGCTGTCATGGCAAGCTTTTTGCATTGATCTTTTTGGTGATTGCTCATCGTACAGCAGGTCTTGGGCATCTGAAACGTGGCGGATCCCATCCTTTTCCAGTCTTTTTTAACTAGGTCGAGCAGCTAGCTTGACACTCAACTCAGGCACAGATGGAGAGCAAGGGAGCCGGCCGGATTCGAAGTCGGGACCTCTTGCCCCGAAGTCCAGTGCTGATGTCATGACACCACCAGACGGTTTTATTACTGTATTTGTTCATCAATGCAAATATCTAATCAGCCAATCATGTGGCAGCAACTCAATGCATAAAATCCTGCAGACATGGTCACAAGGTTCAGTTGTTTAAAACAAACATCAGAATGGGGAAGAAATATGCTATAAGTAACTTTGGCCTTGGAATGATTGTCGGAGCTAGACAGGGAGGCTTGAGAAACTCAGAAACTGCTGATCTCTTGGGATTTTCATGCTTAACTGTCTCCAGACTTTACAGGGAAGAGCATGAAAAACAAAACAAAAATCCAGTGAACAGCAGTTCTGTGGGCAAAACCAACTTTTTATGAGAGGTCAGAGGAGAATGGCTAGACTTGTTCAAGCTGACAAGAAAGTGACAGTAACTCAAATAACCACACATTGCAACAATAATGTGCAGAAGACCATCTCTGAATGAACAACATGTCAAATCTTGTTGCCTTTGGCAAAAGAAGACCATAAACATACATTCAGTGGTCACTTTATTATTTTCAGGAAGTACCTAATAAAGTGGTTACGGAATATACTTTGGCCTTAAGATGTTCAGTAAAGGCACCATGGTAGCCTAGCAGTTAGCACAATGCTATTACAACTCGGGCTTTCCAGAGTTTGGAGTTCAGTTCCAGCACCGTTCTGTAAGGAGTCCCTGTACGTCCTCCCTATGGAATGCATGGGCTTTCTCTGGGTTCCCCCATTTCCTCTCACGGTCCAAAGATGTACTGGGTAGGTTACTTGGTTATTGTAAATCCTCCCGTGATTAGGTTAGGGTTAATCGGGATTGTCGGGGGTTGCTGGGGCGGCGTCACTTGAAGAGCCAAAAGGCCTACTCTGTGCTGTTTCGCTAAATAAACAAAATCTGTTTCACTGCTTCACAGCCCTCAGGGCTGTGTACTAAGCCCCTCCTTTACTCCCTGTATACCCATGACTGTGTCACCACCCACAGCTCCAATCTGCTAATTAAATTTGCTGATGACACTACATTGATTGGCCTAATCTCAAACAATAACGAGACAGCCTACAGAGAGGAAGTCATCACCCTGACACAGTGGTGTCAAAAAAACAACCTCTCCCTCAATGTCGCAAAAACAAAGGAGCTGGTTGTGGACTACAGAAGGAATGGGGACAGGCTAACCCCTATTGACATCGATGGATCTGGGGTTGAAATGGTAAACAGCTTTAAGTTCCTTGGCATAAACATCACCGAGGATCTCACATTTAGACGGAGATATAGCATAAAGATTTTTACTCCTTGTGTATATGAAGGATGTAAGTAATAAGGTCAATTCAATTCAATTCAAATTCTTTCATCCTCTGAGAATGAGAGTTTCAATTTATTTATTTCCTTTAGTGGCAGTCATACCAAAGGGTCTCAGATTGAAACGTCGATTGTTTACTCTTATCCATAGATGCTGTCTGGCCTGCTGAGTCCCTCTAGCATCTTGTGTGTGTTCCTCCCTATCTGTCTTTATATCATCAGTGAATATAGTAAAAGTCAATTGCTAAGGTGTAATAGTAAATAATAACTTCAACAAACTTATCAAATTGACAAAGTCATGATGGTCTAAACGGTGAATGTTTGCAGTCTTTTTTTCCAGAGTAGGGCACTCTAAAACTGAAGGTTTAAGGTGAGGTGGGAAAGTTTTAAAGGAAACCTGGGGAGGGTAACTTTTTCACACAGAAGGTGGTGGGTACTTGGAACGAGCTGTTGGGGAAGTGACATAAACAGGTACAATATTTAAAGACTTTTAGTAGGAGCAGGGATAGGTAGAGCTGAGAGAGACATGGTTCAAATGAAATTAGGACACTTGGTTGGTGAGGACAAGTTGGCAGTCTAACAATATGGCTCTAACTCAATGACTCTGTTACTATGGTATCTTTGTTATTACTCTTTGTGGTCCAGTACAATCAAAACAAGATCCATTTGTGCCTGTTTTCATGTTAGCTTACAAGAACCTTTATTTTCTAGAATAATAACTTTTGAAATGTCACTGTGTGGAAGGCCTTGCAGAAATATAGGTAAAGAAGCAATTTAAAAATATATGTTGAGGTATAGCAGCAAGTTAATGACATAAGGGTCTACTAAGTAGACCGCTTCAATTCTTCCCAAATATGTAAATACAATGCAGAAGTTTTCAGTGAAGCTTATTGACTACATGTCATTGTGCATGCAACCTGGCAAGGTGCATTACATTATATGTTCAATCAATATTCATCTCATCCAGACCTGATTGAATTTGAATCAATATATTCTGATATTTAGACTGCTGAAATCTAGAAGTTCAGCTATTGTAGACCCTAAAGTCATCAAGATTCCTAAGGGATTTGTCAGACTAGATGCAGGGAGTATGTTTTCCCTGGCTATGAAGTCTGGAATTAGGTGCACAGTATCAAAATAATGCTAGGTCATTGACAAACAAAATGAGAAGAAATTGCCTAACTCAATGTATGGTTAAATTTTGGATTTCTCTATTACAAAGAACTGAGTCATTCATTGTGTTCTCCAAAACAAAGATCATTAGATTAGTGGACAATGAGAGAATTGGGAAGGACGGATTCAATCATGGCTGATTTAACTTCCCTCTCAACCCCAGTTCCTGGCTTCTCCCCATAAGCTTTGATGCTTCCTAATTAAATCAACCTCCAGTTTAAATACACCCAATGGCTTGCCCTCCACAGGTTTTTGAAGCAATTAATTCCACAGATTCTCCACTTTATGGCTAAAGAAATTGGTCTTCATTTTTGTTCCAAAGGGATTCTTTTCTGTTCTGAGGTCATGCAACCTGATTCTGGACTATCCAACTATTAGAAACATCCTCTAAACATCCACTTTATCAAGGCTTTTCAATATTCAGTAGATTTCAATGAGATTCCTTCCCCCACCCCCCACACCCTCTGTCTTCTATACTGAAGCTAGTAAAGGGCCACAGCAATCGAATTTGCTTCATGTATTAACCCTTTCATTCCCAGGATTATTCTCATAAATCATCTCTAGAGCTTCTCCAGTGCTAGTGCATCCTTTCGTAGATATGGAGCCCAAAACTGATCACAAAACTCCAAATAAAATGTACCAGGAGTTCAGAATCAGCCAGGTGTAAATGAATCACTCATCACAGAACAAGGAGAAATAATTGGTAACAAAGGCAGTTTTATAGCACCTTATACTGCTGCATTTACCGATGTGACAATGTACCTGCCCTGAGAACATTGGCACCAGACAAGCACAGATGAGTCATTCTTTTGGGATAGCTGGATAACATACCTAGGATGTTCCAACGACATTCTCCATAATGTGAGTTTGAACTGGGATATCTTTCATCATCATTTGAGTGCAATATGTCAAGTGCTGCCCGGTTTTCCTTGCTTGGCCCAAATACAGAGCAGATGTTAATCAATAGTGACTACTAACACCACCAGCAGCAGACTCCAGCAGGTGAACTTCAGTCTGCAAATTCACAAGCACGCGAACAGCAACGACAGAGGCTCTGTTCAGGAACAAATAACTCATCACTTTGAACCCTCACTGGAGATTGCTGGGTCGCATTAAGTTAACAAAATTAACTGAAAGGTATGATGAGCTACTCTCTCTACCTATGCCAACTTGCAGTTGATTGAGAAAATAATGGCTCCATTTCTTTTGGTTACCCGTTGTCCTTTCCCAAATGAAGATTGATCAGTTACAATAATTTGATTAACTAACATAATTATGACTGTCCTTAACTAACAGATCTGTTGCCTATCGCATTGTTGTTCTTTTTGGATGAGGTCAACCATTCTATAATTACTGGCTTGTCCTCCTCTGCCTCTCAATAAAATCCTAGCAAAGTTGTCCCAATCCAGTGCTTGAGTAAAAATTATTTCAGCTAAAGTTTTATTCTACTGTGTGCACAAAGGTAATGTAGCAGTAAGTACGATACTATTACAGTCCAGCGTTCAATTCCATCTGTAATGGTGTATACATTCTCATGTTGACTGCATGGGTTTCTTCTGGGTTCTCCAGTTTCCTCCCACAGTCCAAAGAAGTAGCGTTTAGTAGCTTAATTGGTCATTGTAAATTGTCCTGTGACTAGGCCAGAGTTAGTGCTAGGCAGAGTGGCTCTTTGGGCTGAAAGGACCTGTTGCGTGCTGTATCTCAAAGTAAGTAAATAAGGGAATTATTTATTTAACCACTCTGCTGTTTTGATAGTAGCTTTCCTCAGAACCTCCTTTCACTCATCAAGGTTCTTTGAAATCAGTGAGGAGAGAGGAGAATTCTCAGACCAGTAACGAACTCTGCTGCTCTTTCCACAGGCTCAGACAAACCTGCTGAGCATTTTCAGCATTTTCTATTTTCATTGAGAGGACCTCAGGATTTCTAAAGGCTTCAGTGTTGGAAGATTGGGGAAACACTTGAATAAATTAGATAAATGGCAGATGCTGCTTGCTTGCATGTTTTTTCTTGTTATTTATGTCTAGCACAGAGGAAAGAACACAGATGCCCTTTGGAAAATTTCCCAAACGAAATTAATGCAAATAAAATTGGCATTCTTAATGCGACTCATTTTAAACAAATACCCGAGGCCATCAGTTTAAGGTGAGTGGAGGAACATTTAGGGGAGATGTCAGAGGTGATTTATCTATACAGAGATGGTAGGTGCCCTGAACACACTGCCAGTGTTGGTAGTGGAGACTGATCAATAGAGATATTTTAAGGGACTCTTTGATAGTCACACAGATGTAGAAAATGTATTATGGGCTGTTTAGGGGGGAAGGTTTAGATTTATCATGGAGTAGAATTATATAGGTCAACACACATTGTGTGCTAAGGACCCATAATGTGCAATACTGTTCTATGTTCTAAGCATAAATTATATTGGCAATTTCTAGGGGGCCATACCTTTGGAAGTTGATCAGCAGAAGGCCTTTTGGACGTCCATCTGGATATTATGGTGGCAGATGGAGAGACACCTCCCTGACACCTTCTTCCAAGAAATATTTCATTGAAGTAATGCTAATTAGCATATCAGTGTTTAAACAAAATGCACACATTAAATTTGCAGCAACACAATAAATCTGCTCTTCTGAGCAAGGAAAAATATCAAAATTATTTCTCCACCTAAGACTCAGGTCACCTGTGCTGAACCCTTCATCAAAACCTTCTGCTGTTTAGGTGAGGCTGTTCAAACTCTCTTCTGGCTGTTCTCCCACATTCCCAACCCCCTCAACCACCAGACCCCAGATCCTACCTCACTAAACAAACTCACGCAGCATTTTGCTGCTCAAATCTCAGTCACATAACAGCTGTGCTACAATGGCTCCTGGTGAAGGAATATGTACATAGAAAACTGAAACAAAAACTCACCATCAATCGTCAAAGACACGCCATGCCCTCTTCTCAATGCTACCACCAGGCAAGAGGTACAGAAGAATTAGGTTGTCCTCCACTAGCTTCAGGAACAGTTATTACCCTACCACCAGCAGGCTCCCGAACTGGCATGGATAACATCACTCACTACCACTCTGATTCAATGACCTACAGACTCACCATCGAGGGCTCTTTACACACATGTTCTCAGGATTATTTTTATTTGCATAGTTTATCTTCTGATCTTGCCATAATTGTCAAGCTTGGCAATTAGCTTACAGAGATGTTATTACCATTTGAAGTGACATCCTCAGTGCACAGTTATTGGTGTCTTTCTCTGTGAGTGCTCATGTTTATATAGCAACCCCCCCCCCACCACATACCCATTCACTTGCCTCAGTCTTGATTGGCTACTCCTTCAGTTGTCCTTTGAGTTCTATTGGCTTGCATTTTTTTTGGTTCTTAGGGGTTTGTAGTTGCTGGGGGAACTCATTAGGCCAGGCAGCATCTATGGAAAAGAGTAAGCAGTCAATGTTTCAGGGCAAGACCCTTCATTCATACTGTTTTCTCTTTTCCATAGATGCTACCTGGCTTGCTGAGTTTCTCCAGCATTTTGTGTGTGTTGCTTGGATTTCCAGCATCTGCAGATTTTTTCATCTATTTCAATACATTTTGTTTTCAGAGTTATTAGAAGAGAACTACACTTCTAAAAATTCGTGAGCCTTCTTCCTTTTGCCCACAGTGTCCCAGTTAAAGAGATGTCCTTCTTAGTCTTTATGCATCGAGATAAGCGACAATGGATCATGTCTCTATAGTGCGAGATTAATGAGTTGAGAGTTAACGTCCTGTCTGGCCGACGTAGTTCCTGTTGCAGTCTGCACAGGTGATCCTGTACACCACATCGCTTCTGTCGGTGGTCCTTACTGATACCTCAGTTCTTGAGATGAGCTTCCTTAAAGTCAATGTTAGTTTGTGAGCAATTGTGATGCCGTGAGGTTCAAGCAGTCGAGCTGTCATTCCTGTTTCAATCCGCATTGAGTAAGGTCAACGTGGCTTTCTCTCCTTGGTAAACATCTGCTATAAAATTACATGGGTAACCATTGCTCAGGAGCACATTGAATAAGTGCTTCTCATCCCTGGCCCAAAGTTCGGTGATGCTGCAGTGTGTTTGTGCTCTCTTAAATAAGGTTCGAATGCAGCTTTTCTTGTGGCAGGCTGGGCGGTTGCTATGGTAGTTCACAACTAGCTTCTGTGTGGGCACCCGTCTGGTAGATTGACGTCTCTAATGTACCGTCTGTCCTTCTTGTGACAAATACATCCAGGAATGCGAGTCAGTTGTTACATTCTCTTTCCATCAAAGTTGCTGACTATGTTGTTGATTTGGTAAAAGTATCCTCAGTTTCATTCCATTTGAGTATGACAAAGGTATCATCTACGTATTGTACCTAGAGTCTGGGTTTGAGGACTGGAAGCACCATCTTTTCTAGCTTTGTGCATAATGGCCTCAGCAATGAAGCCAGACATCAGTGATCCCACTGCTGTTCCTTTGAGTTGTTTATAAATCCACTCTTTGAATTTGAAATGTCTTGACAGACAAAGGTTTAATGGTTCATTTATGCTGCTGGGTCCCACTGTCTGTTTGGCTTCCATTAGTAGTTCTTCCACGATTTCTCTTGTTAGGTCCAGTTTGTACTTTTTGCACATTGGTGGTTTATCAGTTTTTTTGTAAAATCCTATCATATTTCTATTTTCCCCGCAAATGCCTGAAAGAAAATGAACATCAAGGTAGTATACGGTAACATGCTGTATACTTACTGTGATAATAAGTTTATTGTAAACGTTGAACTTTGAAATATCAATTGTAAAATTTTCGCCCTTTTTCTCAAGCCTAAAACACTCCATAAGGCTTATTTCTTTGATTAGTCTTTTGTTCATCTGTCCTAATATCTCCTTTACGTGTCTTGATGTCAAATTATGCTCGTTAACACTTCTCAAATATGGCTTGAGTCATTTGGCTAAATTAAAAGCATTTATATAACTAGAAGTTGTTCTTGTGGAGGAGAAGGCATTTTCATTTATAATACAATCTGATTCTAAAATTGTAGATTCACTCCTTTGCACAGCATATTTTGGGATAGAGCATTGAATGATTCCATAAATTAAGTCATTCAGGAGTGACTCCATCTGCTGTACATGTGAGGCTGGGACAGTTCTGAGAGTGGCAAATCTCCAAATAATTAGGCACCAATCCAGATGCATCCACACAGGTAACTTACAGCTTCATTGATCCTCGCCAGGACATCATGCATCCAAAATTCACCTTAATGAAAAAAAACATATGATCAAACGGCAATCTGCCTGGAGATAGGTACTTAATTTTGTTTGTTCAAGGCATATTGCAAATGCTTAAGAGAATAGCAAGATAAGAGAAAAAATTGCACCTGTCACAGCAAATTCCCCATGTTTGGAGGAACTGACAATAAATTTGCTCCTATGACTTTGATTCATGATATTAACATTTTTGAAAACAGAGTGACTGCAAGTATTTGTTTTCATAAGTAACACAGTGATTATTAACTAATAACAAATGTTATTCATCTACATAATGACGAGATGACAGTCCACTTAAAATAACTAATCACAGAATCATATTGGATATTGCAGTGCAAATATGACCTTCACATCTTGGAGGCAAACAATAGTTCTTGTCAAGCACTTCCTATGGCTCATTAATTGACAGCCTTGGCATTCTTTATCTTAAGAAAATGTAAAACAGACTGGACTCTGCCTGTTTGTTTACACCCCAGGGATTTAGCAGATGACATTTCCTCTGACTGATCACTGACATATTTTACCACCAAGAACCAGGATGAGAAATATTCACTCATCTACAGAAAGTCAGAGTCACTTTGATCACATCTAAAGGTCCCAATTAACATAGAGGCTTCAATATTTGATTGATAATGGAGCAATGTTATATCTCTCTGATGCTTATTTTTGCAGGTTACCTCATTACTTATCCATGTTCATGTCATTCACAGGCAATAGATGCACGTGATAGTAATTTTTTTTTAAATTCTGATATGTATATGGCATTTGTAAAACCTGCTGTCTTCAAATGGAAAACTCCACAGAGAGGCATAACCTTCAGATTAAATCAAGGCTTTTTCGGAGTGAAATTACACAAGATGAAGCAGAGATGTGGAACTTGCCGAAGATTTGCAGGCCAATTGAAATTTTCATGATAAAGCTTGTTAGATTTTTATTCGGCAGGGGATGCTGCACTAGAAAATCGATTAGAGTTTAGACACAAATCAACTATGGTGCAATAGTATGCAAAAGAAGGTTTAAATATTGAACTATAGGGTTCTGTCCTGAAACTGCTCTTTCCATTGTTAGACAATAAAGATAAAATCTTAAATCTCTGAGAGCGGCAAAGTGCTTCATCCTAAGCCTTTTATTGTAAGATATTTAATAAGAGCAAGAATATTTTAATGCTCTGTTTCTAAAAAGAAAATATAAAAAAGTAGATATAATGAATATAAATCAGGTATGAATTTAAAATTAAAATGGCAGCAATGCAAACAAAAACTTTTATGTGTTCTTTTATCATAAATATGTAGTGCAAAAACAGAGCAAAATAAAAGAAAATAGGATGGTAGTGTAATAGGTTTATGATTCATTCAGGAATCAGAACCTGTTTCTAGAATGTCCTCAGTCTCCTGGAGCTTCTTTCTCTCTGTTGGTAGCAATGAGAAGAAGGCATGTCCTGGGTGATTGACAATAGACAATAGACAATAGGTGCAGAAGTAGACCATTCAGCCCTTCGAGCCTGCACCACCATTCTGAGATCATGGCTGATCATCTACTATCAATACCCGGTTCCTGCCTTGTCCCCATATCCCTTAATTCCCCTATCCATAAGATATCTATCTAGCTCCTTCTTGGCCTCCACCACCTTCTGAGGCAGTGCATTCCAGACCCCCACAACTCTCTGGGAAAAGAAGTTTTTCCTTAACTCTGTCCTAAATGACCTACCCCTTATTCTCAAACCATGCCCTCTGGTACTGGACTCTCCCAGCATCTGGAACATATTTCCTGCCTCTATCTTGTCTAATCCCTTAATAATCTTATACGTTGCAATCAGATCCCCTCTCAATCTCCTTAATTCCAGCATGTACAAGCCCAGTCTCTCTAACCTCTCTGCGTAAGACAGTCCGGACATCCCAGGAATTAACCTTGTGAATCTACACTGCACTTCCTCTATAGCCAGGATGTCCTTCCTTAACCCTGGAGACCAAAACTGTACACAATACTCCAGGTGTGGTCTCACCAGGGCCCTGTACAAATGCAAAAGGATTTCCTTGCTCTTATGCTCAACTCCCTTTGTAATAAAGGCCTACATTCCATTAGCCTTCTTCACTGCCTGCTGCACTTGCTCATTCACCTTCAGTGACTGATGAACAAGGACTCCTAGATCTCTTTGTATTTCTCCCTTACCTAACTCTACACTGTTCAGATAATAATCTGCCTTCCTGTTCTTACTCCCAAAGTGGATAACCTCACACTTATTCATATTAAACGTCATCTGCCAAGTATCTGCCCACTCACTCAGCCTATCCAAGTCACCCTGAATTCTCCTAACATCCTCACCACATGTCACATGCCACCCAGCTTAGTATCATCAGCAAACTTGCTGATGTTATTCTCAATGCCTTCATCTAAATCGTTGACGTAAATCAAAAACAGCTGTGGTCCCAATACCGAGACCTGTGGCACCCCACTAGTCACCACCTGCCATTCCGAGTAACACCCATTCACCGCTACCCTTTGCTTTCTATCTGCCAACCAGTTTTCTATCCATGTCAATATCTTCCCCCCAATGCCATGAGCTCTGATTTTACCCACCAGTCTCCTATGCGGGACCTTATCAAATGCCTTCTGAAAATCGAGGTACACTACATCCACTGGATCTCCCTTGTCTAATTTCCTGGTTACATCCTCGAAAAACTCCAATAGATTAGTCATTGGGGTCCTTAACGATGGATGCTGCCATTTTGAGGCATCACCTTTAGAAGGTTTCCTGAATGCTGGAGAGACCATGATGGAGCTGGCTAAGTCTGCCACATTCTGCAGCTTTTCCAATACTGCATAGTGGCTGTTCTGTACCAGACAGTGATGCAACTGGTTAGAATGCTCTCTCCAGGATACAACTGTAGAAGTTTGCTAGAGTCTTAGGTGACATACCAAGTCTCTTCAGACTCGTAATGAAATATAGTCACGGCTGTGGCTTCTTTGTAATTGCTTCAGTATGTTGAGTGCAGGATAGATCTTCAGAGATGTTGACACACAGGAACTTGAAACTTCTCGCCCTTTCCAATGCCGATCGTTCGATAAGGACTTTTGCTTCCTGAAGTCCATAGTCAATTTCTTGGTGTCACTGACGTTGAGTGCAACATTGTTGTTGTTGTGAAACCATTCATTTCTGCTTTGATTGTTTCTCTTTTTCTACTTACTGTATAACGTTTGACCTACTGAACATAACCTACAACCTTACTATCAGCAGCGCATTAAAGAGATAAAAAATATATAGTCCAATCCTAACTACTATCCTTAACTCCTGGTTTCACTCTACCTGAGATATTGCCTTTGTTCTACACCCATTCCTACTCAAGTAACTCATTCAACCATATACATGCAATACCACCAAACAAAGGAATGTTCCAAAACAGACAAGACCACCTTGATGAAGGGTCTCGGCCCGATATATCAACTCTTTACTCTTTTCCCTAGATGCTGTCTGGCCTGCTGGATTCCTCCAGCAATTTGTATGCAAAGTGATGTTCTTCTGGACCATGGTGCACAACTCACGCGTTACACATAAAGTAATACTATCACAAATAAATTAGCAAATAACACAATATTTTGCAGATGATTGTCATTTAGCATAATGTGCATTTACAACAAAAGTTAAAAACTAAGCAGCTTAGCACTACAGGTGCTTCATAAGTGATGAGACCTGCATGGTGGCTGGGAGTTTAATGGGTTGGGGGAAGAAGTTATTTGTCATCTTAATACTACAGTACCTTGTGCCCGATGGTAGGGGGTCAAAGAGTTTATAAAACCTTCTCTACTACTGAAAGCTAACATGCTTCTTCTTTCCCAGTTCTGGTGAAGGGTGCAGGACCTGAAACATTAACAGTTTTAGTTTCCATGGGTATTTAAATTATATCTCTTCTCTGTCAATGTAGCGGAGCACTCCCTCAGCACTAAGGCAACATTTGAGACACCATGATGGGATTGGGGAGGAATTCACAAAGTTGATATTGTTTCCCACTGAGCCACAGTGAACACTCAGTCTTCTTCAACTAATGTTAATGAATTCATGCTACCTCTCACTAATTAATTTGCATTTACCTGATCACTCAGAAAAGTGTTGCTACTTAGCAAGGCCAATTAATAGCACAGGAGAGAGTCTCCTATCCCAATGTCAGCTTCCAATATTGAAAGAGTATTTACAGATAACAGAAGGGAAGCTGACAAGCCTTCGCCTTTGGCAAGTAGGCAAGGATATGTTCCTGAAAATATGGTAGATTGCCCGGACAATCCAATATGCAGAAGAAGTTATTCCTGAATAATTACCAGCCTATCAGCTCCCTCCTTGTCAACAATAAATTAATGGAAGGAGTTGCTGTAAGTACCATAGAGTAAATTATGCTCAGCAATGATCTACTTGTGACTAATTGTACTCATCTAGGCATACGTAGTCTCATTGATTTCAATGGAACAATGTGGGAATGTGATTATAAGAGGTAACCAATGCTGTTGCATGCATTTAATGCCAGCAATCATAAATAAATTCCTTCCTTGGGAAAGTACTTTCCTATGTTATAAATATTTTATGTATTTATGAAAACTCAGCTAACCTTGAAAGCTTTCTTATAATAAGCAACAGCAGCTATCAAGAAGAAATATATTGCAGCTAATACAATTTAAGTAAATGGGATATTAAAAGGATATTTTTGGGAAAACCTAGAAGCGTGACTTATCTTTGATCTGTTGTACTACATAGAGATACATTTCAATGGTTCTACAGGAAATTAGTTCCTGTCTTCAACTGTGGCACTTCTCAATTCACCGTATATACATAGGTCAATGAGAAACAGTCTTAATATATCAAAGGAGACTCCCCCAGTGAGTGGAACATTCAGTAAAAATGCAAGATCATAATATACATAATATATCACTTTTTTAGGTACAGAAGGAGGCTGATAAAGTGGCCACCAAGTGTATGTTCATGGTCTTCTGCTACATGTTGTACATTCAGAGATGTTCTTCTGCACACCACTGTCATAATACCTAGTTATTTGAGATTCTGTTGCCTTCCTGTCAGCTTGAACCAGTCTGGCTAAATTACAGGAAGAAGACAGGAGAATGGAGTTGAGAGGGCAATAAATTAGCCAGGAAGGGATGGCAGAGCAGACTTGATGGGCCGAATAGCCTAATCCTGCTCCTGTGTATTATGGTCTTATCACTGTTACATTCACATCAGCATTCCTCTCTACAACCCCTTTGCACCTTTTATCCCTCCCCCCCCCCCCATTCACTGCCGTGGTACACTTACACTCCACACCTCATATCTACATTGACACTGTCCAGCCATGTTTTCACATGCCCTACAGCTGCTTAGAGGAGTTCCTCTTGTCACCTTGTCACTTTATCATTTCCTGTCACTCACTCATGACCAAATACTCCTACGTTATTTTTATGTAACGGTCCCAAAACCGCTCACAATACTCATAAAATCAGTCAATATATATAAGCTAATCTTATGTACATTCAGCCACGCTCAGCAGATGTATATTGTGTTTTATATGGTTGCCTTTATATTCATATTTATCGTGTTTTTGTGCTTATTGTGTTCTTCTTGCACGGCATTGGAACGTTAATTTTGTTCTCCTTCACACTCGTGTTCTGAAGAATGACAATAAACAGTCTTAATCTCGATCTTGATAAATTCCTCCAGATTTTACATCTATACTCTTGGAGCAACAGTGTACCAACCTGGACTCCTTTGGGACTATGTAGGAAACCAGAGCACCTAATGGAACCTCAAGTGGTCAGAGGGAGAACATGCAAACTCCACACTGACAGCACCCAAGATTAGGATGGAACCTGTATCTCTGTCACTGTGAGGCAGAAGCCCTACTATTGCAAAACTCTGCCACCCCAACTCTGCAATAGCTCACATTAACATGTAGAATCTTTTAGAAGTTATGAATGGGACAACGACGTTGGGGTGTTCAACTAACTTATTAAAATTGTGACTTCCAAACATGACTCTGATACCTTCCAGCAGCTCACTTATATAAAGCTGATAAATATTTCTATTGGCTTAGATTAAGCTTACTTGGAGAATGTCAGTCGTTGGATCTTGAATGTATATTAGTACCGTATTGGTCATGATGTATTGACTTGTCAGTCTATTTCTGGGGAGAATAGATAACATTGAAATAAAAGTAGTCAATTAGTTTTGCAATGAGCTGTGGCAATTTGAGATTAAAGTTGAAATAATTGAAGAGTGTTTTGCAAAGGTATCTATCGATTAGAAAGCAATTGATAAATTCCCTCATCTTGAAGGCGAATGCTAAACTAACAAGTATCTGTCATAGTGCATAATCCACTGAAGTTGTCATTAAAGCAAGAATACTAGTCAATAAACTAATCAACAGCAAATGTGTTTAAGCAAAATAAAAGGACTTTTAGGGACAATTTGATATCATTCAACATGGTGTGATGCAGTTTTGGAAACAATTAATCAAATTTTATTAAGAATGAAAATCCAAGACCTTATCTTAATGTTTGGAACCTTTTCCAGGAGGCAGAAATTATCGCCATGTCAGTCATTTCTTTAGGAGCTGAGTGGATTTCTTAAAACTGCCCAGATTTGGATGAAGTCATTTTTAACAGACCCACGGAGATAACAAGTAGGAGAAGCAATTTGGATCAATGCCATTTCCATAAGTTTTCTTTGATAAATCAAAAGGGAATGGAATACACAAGGAATTCTTTGGATCTGTGTATGCAGGTTCAAACGTGTATTCAGAAATTTCCAAAAAAAAAGATCTTCACTCTGACAGCATCCGAAATATGCTCACGACAGATGTTCCGAGGTCAGAATTTCAGGTGAGATTTTAAATAAGTGTTTCTTAAAACAAGTTCATGGTCTTGTCACAAAAACTGAAATCTCAGCCTGAGGTTATTTTAGGAAAGTAGTTCTTATGCAACTGAAAGAATTTTCATTCTCCTCTTTCCAAGCTGACTGGAAAATGCAGTTTTTTTAATAAAATGCAAAGAATACTTAAAATGTTTCAGATCAATTTCATGCTTTGGATTTGGAATGATGTTTGCAGTGGGTGCAAGTAAGGTAATGACAGCCCATAAATGTGATTTACTAATAGTTAGTTTCCTTGGTGTAAATATAATGTGCCTTAGCAATACCTTTAAGATGTGTCATTAAACTGAACAGGCCATTTACCTGTTCATGTAAAAGATCTCATAATATTATCAGAAGAGGAACATTGATTTCCCTTGATGATTCAGCCAATATTCTTACCTCATTGACAGCATCAAAAACACAGTATTTGCTAGTTTGTTTACTTATTGCTGTTTATTTGTGTGTACTCCCTTGTTATTTGACTATGAAACAAACGTAAATACACTTCACAACTAATTCATCGGCTGATGCTCGTCCTGAATCTTGCAAAGGTGCTAAATTACCAGATTCCCTTTTTTTTATTGAAAAAAACTATTGCTTTTCTGGTACATTTCCTAAATTTTCAATTTATATTTTTATAAATAATAGTCCAAATTCACACAAATGAATATTGTTGAATTGACAAGTGAAGGGCTCTTCTCATTTTGACATGAAGTAAAATCTGCATTAGAACTACAGCCATTATAATTCAAATGACTCTAATGCTAGTGCAAGATCAAATTTAATGCTGCCATGACAGTTAGAAAAACAAATTCAATGCATCTACATGAACGTTGACCTCAGGAAGAATTGCCTTCAAAACTACAGTGTTAGCATTAAAAAATCTCAGCAGGCTCACTATTGTACTTCAGAGAAGGGAACTGGGCAGCCGTCTGGCCTTTCTGCAACTCTAGGTTGGTACTAATTTATTGGACTGAATCCTGAGTTTTAAAATTGCCATCCTTGGCCTCAGCTCCTTCCATCTCAAAATTCAGAATCAGAATCTGGTTTCCTATCGCTGATAAATGACATGAAATTTGCTGTTTACTCCTATGTGAACTCCTTCAACCTCAGAAACTTACAGAATGCAAATCAGATTCAGATCCATTTATTTATCACATGCACATCAAAACTGACTATGAAATATGCCAGACACGCTGTAGACAGTTTGTCTACTGATACCTTTCATAAATCTACTGACTTCAATGCTATCTTGAATATAGTTCTTCTCACCCTGTCTCCTGTTAAAAATACTATTCCCTTTTCTCAGTTTCTTCATCGCCACAGCACCTGTTTTCAAGACGAGGCTTTCCTTTCCAGAAAATCTGAGATGTCCTTCTTCAAAGAATGGGCTTTCCATTTTTCCACCATTGATGCCACCCTCACCAGCATCTCCTCCATTACCAAGATGCTTCTGCCAGTCTTCCCACTACCTGCCCATTGACTTGCTCTTGTCCTCCCCTACCACCCCGTGAGCCTTGCATTCAATGCGCGAGTCTCTGCAATTTAAGCCATCTTTAATGGGATCCTATCACCAAACACATCTTCACCTCCCCCCACCAACTCTCCACTTTCCGCAGGGATTGCTCCTTCCGTGATTCCCTTGTCCATTCATCCTTCTCCACTAATATCCCTCCTGACAAGTAGAAAAAAATGCTACACGTGCCCATTCACCCCCTCCATCACCTCATTTCAGGGCCCCAAACAGTCCTTCCGGTTGAGGCAAAACTTCACCTGCTAATCTTTTAGGGTTGTCTGCTGTATCTGGTGCTCCCAATGCAACCCCCCGCCCCCCCACATGAGTGGAATCCAATATAGATTAGGGGACTGCTTTGTCAAGGACCTTGGCTCCATCTGTAAAAAGCAGGGCTTCCCAGTAGCCTATCATTTTAATTCCTATTCCCAATCCCATTCCGACAAGTCATTCCATGGCCTCTTCTACTGCTACAATGATGTCACCCTCAGGTTTGAGGAGAAACACTTCATGTTCTGTCTGGGTGACATGGGTGTCCTGATGGCATGAATGTTGATTTCTCCACCTTCCTGTAATATTCCCCCTAACCCCTCCCCTACTCTGGCCCACCCTCTTACCTCTTCTCACCTGCCTCTCACAAGCCCTGATGCCTCTCCCCCTTCCCTTTCTCCCATGGTCCACTCTCCTATCAGATTCCTTCTTCTCCAGCCCTTTAGCTTTTCCACCTATCACCTCCCAGCTTCTTACTTCAACACCTCTCCCCAGCTACCTGGTTTCATCTATCACTTTCTAGTTTGTATCCTTCCACTCCCTCCACCTTCTTATTCTGGCTTCTTTCTCCTTTCTTTCCAGTCCAGCTGAAGGGTCTCAGCGCAAAATGTTGACTATGTGTTCCCCTCTGTAGATGCTGCCTGACCTGCTGAGTTCCTCCAGCATTGTGTGTGTGTTGTAGTGAAATGTGTCATTTGCATTAACAATAAATACAATCTATGGCAGCGTGCAAGTGTCGTCTCTCAATTCTGGGGCCAACATGGCAAATCCGCAATGCTCAGCAGAATGGCACAGAATGCAGCAAAACAAAACACAACCAGCAACAAAACAAAAACAGCAAAACAGCCCTCGTTCCTCCCTTCCACCCACACACATGGACAGCTCTCCAAACCCAGGACAGCCCTCCAGTCTCCAGGCTTCAGCCATTGGGCTTCATCTTCTGGACTTCTGATTTGCCTTCAGGCCTTGATTTTCAGTTTCAACCCCTGGAGTTCGCCTGAGGAAGTAGAGGAGCTGGTGATCTTTCTTGACCATGGTGTCTTCTCGGTTGGATTTGGGTGATGTTCACTCCTATTATCCTGAAGCTTTCAACCTCAGCAACTTTGATCTAATCAACAAAAGCATGTAGGTAACCCACCGCCCCCACCCAAAAAATGTGTATGAGTGTCTGTGTTTCAGTCATTTTCCTCCAAATGCATTTGTTTCTAATTGCATGTCGCTCAATGGCCATTTTATTAGGTACACATATGCACCTGCTCGTTAATACAAATATCTAATAAGCCGATCATATGACAGCAAATCAATGCAAAATACAAGCATGCAGACATGGTCAAGAGGTTCAATTGTTGTTTAGACTGAACATCGGAATGGGGATGAAGTGTGATTTAAGTGAGTTTGACCATGCAATGACTGTTGGTGCCAGACGGGGTGGTTTGAGTATCTCAGAAACTGCTCATCTCCTGGGGTTTTCATGCTCAACAGTCTCTAGGTTGGTGCGAGAAATGCTAAAAAAAATCCAGTGAGCAGAACTTCTGTGGGCAAAAGTGTCTTGATGACGAGAGACGTCAAAGGAAAATGGGCAGATTGGTTCAGGGTGATAGTAACTCAAATAACCACACATTTCAACAACGGTGTGCAGACGGCCAACTCTGAATGCATGACACATCAAACCTTGAAGTGGATGGGCTACAGCAACAGAAGACATGAACATGTATGTGTGAATGTATGTACATAAATATGTAGCCCTTTGAATGGATTAATGCATGTGTGACCTTAAATGTCTAAAGGCACTGTAAATGAATGAATTGATTTGCCACAGTTGAGTAAAAATGGAGGTAGGCAGGTGTGTAAGGTGAGTGTATGTATGTATGAGTGTGAGAAGGTGAGTGTGATTCTATCTGAATGAACGTCTGTGTGTAAATGTTAAAATACAATTCAATGAACGTTTGGAAAATAAGCACTAACGACAAGTAAGAAGAAGCTGAAAACTCGAACTATTATTTCCTCTGTATCTATTACGGAAGGTGTATGGGTTATGTTCATTGTAGTAAATAGGATTTTCTTGGGTTTGTGTTCAGTTGGCTTAACTGTCTGGAACCAGAAAATAGTTATGCTTTAATTTTATTAATTGCGTTGTTTCAGAGAAATGTGCTCAAGTGCAGTGCACAGCATGATGTGCCCAGAAGGCAAAGCTGGAAACTTCTCCTCTTGTCCTCCTCTTGCAAATGTAAAGAGAATTTCTAATACCCAGTACTTGAAACGGGATCACAAGCACACTAAATGCACTCTCCACTTGCTGTTCTGTGTTGAAAGCATCAGAGCATGGAATCATCTCTTACACTGAAGTTGTTTAATTGCACATTTTTCTGGACTCCTCACATTCTACCCTCTATACAATTTACCGCTTCACTTCTTTTATTTACAGTCAGGTGATCGGAAATTATAGGGCATTTTGTGGAGTGCATTTATAAGGTGAGAAGAAACCAAAGGTCAAGATAATGTCATTGGCTATGAAAGTTAAGCTTGAGCAATTTATCAATCTAATGTGACGGACAGCAATTAGATCAATCGTTTTAGTTTGTATCATGCATGCTGCAACTAATAAATAAAGATGTGTAATATTTGTAACATGGGCATTGCAGTTAAGAAGGTATTTCATAGATTCCAGAGCCTTTAGGATGCCCTGAGGTCAATAAAGACACAATAAAAATCCAAGACTGTCTTTGTTCACTAACGGCTGATCACATGTTACCTTACAAGATCAGAATGAATTCTATTCACTTATGTTCCCAAGAAAGTTTTGTACAATGAGTATTCTAATTTCCCTCAGTATGAGATCATTCTCTTTAATAATTTCTAGCGAACTGTTATCTATAGTTCTCCCTTCTGTGTTGCCCTGTCTGTGAGTGCTTCCTTTCAGGAATTTGCAGCCATTCACGTGTTTATAATTTGCACAGACATTCCCCTGTAGAAAACTCTTCCAGCTGCCATGAAACATAATGGTCTGAGAGTCCCAAATTCCTCATTCGTGTCTCCTGAAGGTAAAGATGTCAGTTATTGTATCGTGTACAGTGGACATCGGTGATCAGGACAAATGTTCCTTGAAGATGCTTTCCAATTCATGAGAGGCTGAGGTAACTCACTGGTGTAAAATGACCAGCCATCTCTTTACAGAATGCGGAGTACATAATCCAGCTAAACAGGTGTGAAAAGGAGAGGGTAGCATGGAGATGAAGCGGACCTGAAGGGGTGATAAGCTAGCGGTCCATGTAGAGTGAACCGTAAACAGGGATGGAAAGAGCCAAGGGGGCCACTAAGGAAGGAAAGTGTAACAGGACTGCAGTGTGACTGGAAGTGGAGCGTAGAAAGTGAAGAGGTACAGAGGCAATGTACCAGCACACCAAGTCCAGGGAAACATGAACAGTCTGAGAAGTCTGCTCAGACTGGGGGAGAGGGGAGGTGTTGGCAGGGAGGTAAAGATGCTGCCAGAAAGTGACTTCTCTTGGCCCATCAGTGTAACAGTTTAATTTCTTGTTCTATTGTCTCTATTTTCCTTTCCAGTATGGCTGGGGTCCTGTCAGAGCCCATGGTGTGCGGCTGCACTCAAACTGCAGTTCTGTACGGCAGCATGTTTCCGTCCTTGGAGCTCGCCGACCAGCCACGTTCTCGATATCTCCGGGAGCAGCCTGAAGACAGGGACCCAATTTCTCGCCGATGTTGCGGAATGAAACGTCGCGGGGAGCCGGAACATCGAGACAGCTAGTGCAGCTGTTGGAGGTCTGTCTCGAAGGCGAGGAAGAGTTCGCTGCCGATTCTTGAGCCGGGGGAGCACTACAGACCGACTGTAACATGGAAACAGCAGCAGCTTCCATCCCTTCTCGCTATGAACACAGGGATATCTCTGTCTCCCTTGTTAGTGAGAGAGAGAGAGAGAGAGAGCCTGAGGGATATCGAACTGTTGGGATGAACAGTAGTTTTTGAAGGACTGTAGATGATGGGTCTCTCTTTGGGGCATTGCATGGTGGGTGGTTGGAGTGCTGATGCTTTCTGCCCGAAGAGGGGGTTGGGGGGGTTGAAGGCGGGGGGTTGACGCCACTTGCTCCTGCTTGTGTGTGGGAGGGGGGAAGAGGCTTTGGGGTGCTTACTTCTTTCTATCATTCATTCTTTGGCATTTTTCTGCTGTTACAAGGACATCTGCGGAGAATAAGAATTTCAGGTTGTAAATTGTATATCCTTTCTGATATTAAACAAAACCATTGAATCCTTGAAATAACAGTGAACTTCGAAGGCATAGAGGAAGTGGGATGATCTGGGGTGGAAATGGTGGATCCAACAGGATGAGGCTCCAGTGGATACCAGTTGGAGAAGACCAGTTGTGACCGAAGCGAAGCTGAAGGGGTGGTGTCCTAGGGGACGGTGTAGGGTGAACCAGGAGTGGGAATCGACAGAGAAAATGGGAAAACGGAACCAGAAGTGAACAACAGCATCTAACCACGGGGTGAAGTAGGGAGAGCAGGCTGATAGGAATGGATCCACAGAGGGTGAGGAGTAATGAGCCATCGTGCCAGGTAGGGAGGGGCTTGAACAGCCTGAGAGGACGGTGAAGTGAGAGTGAAACTCAGTGGTGCAGAGTTACCAATTACCAGGCAGCAAGGAAAAGCGCAGAGGCGTTGCAATGATCCTGAGGATAACTAGCAAACGGACCTGCAGGATGGAGCTGAAGTTGGGGCGGGGGGTAGTGGATAGCATGGTCCTGACTCAGGCAGACCATGAAATGGAAAACACAAGGTATGGCTCAAGCAGAACTGAAAGGAGGGTAGAGCGAAACTTTACTTACAGCTGGTTACGCTGCTGGAACTTCGAGCAGCAATGAAAGTCCTTTAAAGATTCTTCAATGTTAGAGTTGTTAACCCTGAGCTGAACCCTCAGACCCGGAGGCCTTGTGGATCACTCTTAGTCTGACATCTGCCGCTTGGCCTGTCTGGTATGGGGGACCCTACAAGAGCCCTGACTCCAGCCAACATAGTTTTCTGGGTCATTGAGGCACGCAAGCCTCCAAGCCCTACGGCAAGGTTGTGGTCCTCCTGGGGTGAACTTGACATCTAGAAGGCGGGGTGGAACTCAAGCTGAGCCGAAGGGGAGGTGGCCTAACAGACCATGCAGGGTGAACCAGGAGCAGGAGTCTTCGGAGCGAACAGGCAGCAATCGGCCTCAGGGTGAAATTGGGAAGGTAGGGTGACAGGGAGTGGAAAGCAAAAAGCGAAGAGGTGCAGATTTATGAACCAGTGCACCAGGTAGGGCGAGGCATGGGCAGAGTAAGAAGACAGCGAACACGGGGGGTAAAATGCAATGGCACAAGTAAGGTAGGCGGTGGGAGGAAGCGCAAAGGTAGCAGGATAATCAGGAGTGGAAATGGCAGACTTTGTGCGGACGTCAACAGGGAACTCAAACAGATATGAAAGGGTGTGGCCCAATTGAGCTCAAGGGGCGGTGGCTGACCGGACCATGTCGAGCGAACCAGGAGTGGTACTGACCAGATCGCGCAAACAGCAAGCAATTGCTGGGTGACCAGGGTGATTTGGAGTGAGCGGGGATGGGCAAAATGGCATAAACATGTCAGGGTGAAGCACAGACCAATGCAGGTAAATGGGATTAGTGTAGACTGGTGCAAGGATAGCATGGAAATAGTGGGCCAAAGGGTCTGTTTCTACAGTGTCAGACACTATTCAGTTTCACAGATAGAAAATAATGGGATAGGGATTTGAGAATGGTGTTGCAAGGTCACAAACAACTATTCCAATACAATAGGTACAGTAAAATCTGCAGTTTTGGAACTTTCCAAGTCTCAAAAGCATTGAAAGTAGGGTTCAAATGTAAGTTTTCAAAGCTGGGACATAAAAAACTGGGTAAAGAAAATTTGAAATAAAACAGAAAATTCTGGAAACACTCAACATATTGGGTCACATCTTTGGAAAGAAAGACAGGGTTCATATTTCAAGTTGACAGCCCTCCATTGGTTCTAATCTTTAGTATGCTATTTCATATTAATATTATACTTTGATGGGAGCAGAGGAAGCTCAAGGGAGGCTAAATAAACAATGTTGGAATGACTGAAGATAGGAAATCACATCTGCTTATGAAGATTGAAATGATCAGGTTATTTTTTATTCCAAAGGAATCACCGAACATGGAATGGTTTGTTACAGGCAGTAGTTTAAGGGAAAAATTATCAGAGAAGAATCTGAAACATGAAAAACAAAGCAAGCCCAGAGGGAGTGAGTATAAGTATAGAACTACCTGAGCAAAGCACTGGACACCTCCGGTGAGCTAACAGCTCTTCAGTTGCGTAATATTTTATCCCATGTACACACAAAAATTTCCTGAAATCTACTCTTCTTCCAAGTCCTATAGATGGTAATCTACAAGGCAGAAATTGAATGGTGTTAGGTTCACAATTGCTTACCTGTCCTCAATACTGCTTGGGCCGAAACTCTGAATCTGTATGGTGTGCCTTTAGCAACCTATTTCTTCTTTCTGAATTAGAATCAGGTTTATTATCACCGACATATATCTTGAAATTTGTTGCAGTAGCAGTGTAAGATATAAAATATTATAAGTTACAAAATAAATAAATAGTGCAAAATAAAAACAATGAGGTGGTGTTTTGGGGTTCTTAGCGTGGGTCTTCTACTCCCTGATCATAGTCATGCAAAGAGGACCAGTCCCAGATGGTGAGAGTCTTTAATGATACATGCCACCTTCTTGAAGCACCATCCTTTGAAGATGTCCCCAGTGGTGGGGAGGGTTGTACCCATGATGGAACTAAGAGTACAACCCTCTGCAGCCTCTTGCATTGGAGGCTCCATACTGGGCTCTGATGCAACCAGTCAGAATGCTCTCCACTGTTCATCTGCAGAAATTTGCAAGAGTCTTTCTTACTCAAATTATTAAACTCTCCAAAGTTTGGTTCCTTGCATGTGCTGTTATATCAATCAGTAAAATTAGCACTTGGCCAACTGTAAAACAGATTTTAACAAACACACAGCATATTACTGCACACACCATTTTACAATGATTCAGTATTATTTCGTTTATAGCATCATTTACTCTGTGTAATGTGTTACTTTGAAGACCTTTCCTTAAAGACACAATCCTGGGAAAGGAATGAAAAAAGTAAGGTACACAAAATTAGCAACACCAATGATCAAATAGGAATTAGATGGGTACTGGCTTAAGAATAATTTATAAACAAGAGAAAATCCACAGATGTTGGAAATCCAAGCAACACACGCAAAATGCTGGGGACCTCAGCAGACCAAGCAGCATCTATGGAAGAGAACACAGTCGACATTTTGGGCCTAGACAGTGTTATAGAAATAGTGCAGAGGACTGAGGTTAACAGGATTGATCATTTAGGAATAGGAATAGACTTAATGGGCCTCCTCCTTTTGCAAAGAAATAATTCCAATGGTTTATTGAAATATCAACACAGACTTTCTCATGCAGCATTGGTGGACTGCTGATTGTCAGAGAGGTGCTTTAAGCCTGGATCCCATCTTTTATGTCAGGTGGAAATCAAAGATCCTGTGCCAGTTATTCAAAGAACAGCAGAGGACATGTGCTCAGTCTTCTGGCCAAATTAATTCCTCAACTAACTTCACTGTAAAAGAGAACACCACAATGCTATCACATCCGGCATAGCCAAGAAGGGCCAAAAGGCCTGTTTCTGTGCTGTAATGTTCTATGGTTCTATGTAAGTTATTATGAAGAGAGCCTGCAGAGAACTGCAGACTCAGCCAGCTTCGATATGAGCATAAGACTCCTCATTATCAAGAACATCTTCACAAGGTGATCCTCAAAAGCATCATTAAGGACTTCCACCATTTGTGGCATGTACTCTTTTCATTATTACCTTTGGGGTGGAGGTACAGGAGCCTGAAGGTACACAATCAATGTTTTAGGAACAGCATTTTCCCCTCCACCATCAGATTTCTGAACAGTCCATGAACCCATGGCCACCATATCTCTATTACGCTTTGCACTAATTTTGAACTTTATTTCTTATTGTAAGTTAATAGTAATTTCTTGTGTCTTGTACCGTACTGTTGTCACAAGAGAGCAAATTTTACAACATATATCAGAGATAATAAACCTGACTGATTCCAATTCTTTCTTCTTTCATTGTCTGGGGTGTATTGGCTTTGCTGTGTTGCCAGCATCCCTCAATGTGGGCAGTAGTTCTGCGCAACAGGGCAGGTTGACGACCTTTGTTCTACAGCTGTTGAGTGTAAAGCCCACCCTCTCATATGCAACAGGGATTGGGGCAATACTTGCTTGGAGTTTAAACTCTGAGCACAAGCGAACACGAGCATCATCTGCTTTTAACAGCTCCATTCCTGTGTGTGGTTGCTAATTTCCCTTTGGATCTAAACAGTAGCTCCAATTCTGCAAAAAGTTAATTGGAAGTGTGATGTGCCAAACAGGAATGAGAGAAGTGTTGGAGCAATTGTTCAGCCTTGTTTGTCCCTGATCCTCACTGACATTTGGCTCTGTTGTAGACCTGCTGTTAAGATTATGACTTGGATGTTGTCAGAAACTCTAATGAGTATCTGTGGGCAGATGGATAATAAGTTGTTCCACAGTCCTACTCAAGTAAGGCTATGCATTGTAGAAGGTGCTGCTATCTGTGCTTCTCTTGGAGTCTTCATGCATTAAAAACTTATCCCCTGTGCCTCTAAATGAAGAGCTTCTATACCTTAGGATCCAGCTTTTGATGAAAGCAAACATCGATGATGAAATTCTGTACCCGCTTTATTCTTCTCACGTAGGTTGGCCGCTTTATTAGGGACTCCCGTACACCAGCTCATCTAATCAGCCAATCATGTGGCAGCAAGTCAATGCACAAAAGCATGCAGACATGCTCAGGAAGTTCAGCTCTTATTCAAACCAAACATCAGAACGGGAAAAACATGTGATCTCAGCGACTTTGACTGTGGAATGAACGTTGGTGTAAGATGGGGTAGTTTGAGTATCTTGGAAATTGCTGATTTCCTGGGATATTCATGCACAACAGAAATTTACAGAAAGTGAGCAGCAGTTCTATGGGTACAAATGCCTTGTTAATGAGAGAGGTCAGAGGAGAATGGACAGACTGGTTCAAGCTGACAGAAAGGCCATAATAACTCAAATAAGCACACATCATAACAGTGGTGCACAGATGACCATCTCTGAATACGTAGCACATCGAACCTTGAAGTGGATGGGCTACAGCAGTAGAAGACCACACACATTGACTCAGTGGCAACTTTATTTAGATACAGGAGTTACCGAATAAAGTGTATAACCGCACATTGATTAGAGCACCATTCGTCCCAACTGACAGAAGGAGTTTAATAAAAGGAAAAAAGTAAAAGGATCTGTTTTTTTTGCCATATACATTTGGATGTTGTAGGAATTTGCTGTGGCATGTTGGCATGACACACAACAAAAAGAACAACTATAAAGATTGAAGTACTGGATGAAAATTACAGTATGGATATTACCTAAAATATGCATATATACCCAAACACCAATGTGTTTTACAATGAAAGCAGTATTATAAAAAGTGGCTTAAAGTGCTTACAGTACAGTGCAGTGACTCAGGTAACAGATAGAGAGAGTATGGCAGGGGACAATTACTAGAATGATTGATCATATTAATGCCTGAACCTGTGGGGGGGAGAAACTTTTAAGAGGGTGTGAACTAGTCCCAGAGCACTTTCAGGAAGGGAGCTTTTGAAAAAGGCAGTTTGCAGGGTGGGTTGCAGCCACAGTAATTTTTCCTGCCCATTTCTTTGTCCTGGACACATACAAATCCAGAAGTGATGGTGGACTGCAGCCAGTGACCTTTTCTGCTGACCTGATAGTCCACTGTAACTTTCATATATTGTGAGAGGATACGGCACCAAACCAGACAGTAACGGTTGATGTGAGGATGCTTTCTGTGATGGCAATAAACAGTTGCACTAGTGTGTTCTAGGGAAAATGGATTTTTACCAACTGCCGCAAGGAGTATATCCTCTGCCAAGCCGTTTTGTTAATATGGTTCTCCCACATCAGGTACTGCGAAAACATTGCTAACTGCAGAGTTGTTGATGATGAGTGGGTGGAGAAGAGACACATTTCTCCAGAAGTCAATACGTATGCATCTCCACGGTTTTGAGGGCATTTTGCTCCAAGCTGTTGTGATTGAACCAGTATACCAGTTTGTTTACTTAGGATCTTGGATTTGTCGCTGTTGGATTGGGCTGTAGAATTGTGTTTCCTCTTTTAGTTTAATTTTCTTATTTGTGTTTGCATTTTTGTATAATCACTTATATAACGTGCAAATGTTCAGTGAGTTTTCTAGCCGTTAGAATTACCTGTGTATTTTTCTGGAAACTTCTTAGTTTCAGTAGCAGGCGTCACGAATCTGTTATAGAACATAAAGTTCTTCCTCCTTATGTTTCTTCTCTCTTCGCCTTCTTCATTCCTCTAGCACTTAATAAATGAGCATCTTCTTTGTTCTTGTAACACCTTATAAAGTGATCATAAGCAACAAGTTTCATGTCTCATTCTTAACTTCTGAAGAACCTTTGGATCATAAAAGCATCAGGATCCAACATTACCTCTGGTGATTACTCCAATGACAGCGGTGTCATCTGTAAACTTTATCAGTTTAAACAGAACACTGGAGACTCAATCATTAGTATATGGAGAAAATAGGAGAGGGGTGAGAACACAATCCCATGCCACGCAAGTGCTAACTGAGTGGGATGTGGCGATTTGCTAACTTTCCATGGAAGTTTATATGGCAGCTTTCATGCCTTCTCAGGATATCACAACACTTCACAACTAATAAATTACATTTAGTGAAGGAGAATGTAACTTGCTGTAATGTAGGGAAAACATCAGTCAGATTTAGCTCCCATAACCAGCAAAGGACAGTGACTGATTCACCTGTTCCAGTAACAGGGGTTGAGAGTTAAATGTTAGCCAAGACACTAGGAGAGCTTATATGATCTTCTTTGGAAAGCAAACCCACCTCATTTTTTTCAAACAACCTTTTTATTTGCCAAGTACAAAGGCTAAGCAGGTATTTGTTTCATATCTCATTAGAAAGATGACACCCCTGACCACGCACGGCTTTCACAGGACTGCAATGAAGCACAAACTTAGATCTTTGTGACCAACTGGCGAGAGTGAGACTTGACCACCTGTACTCCAAATTGATAGTGGAATTCCAGTCAACTTGAAATCTCTTAGCACTCCATTCAGTTCATTTTACATCGTTGTCATCAGTATCCATCCAGCCATTCGTCTTTTTAATGTTATTTTTTTGAACAGGACCTAATGCAGTAAATATCCCTAAGGCAAACAAACCTCTGTGACTTTTCAAAAACAAAATGTAAAATGGAAGGGTGAACATTTCTTTGATAGATTTCCTGTACACGAAAGGTTAATTCTCTGAATTTGTACTCTGAGGAAGGAACTGCTTCTGCTTAGGTGGTCCCTCAGAGACAAGGCTAATCTACTTCGAATGCAATTTTGTGAGTTCTAACCTGGCAGGGTTGCTTGGTGGCCCAAGGAGAGAGTAGAATGAGCGAAATATAGTGTGTCTGTGTGCTCCTAACAAAGTGACTCGAGGTTCTCAATACCAATTAGACTATTTCCTCCTCATTTGGAGAAGTGATGGGCCAAGTGTTCTTGCTCAGAAGGGCGAGATTGACGAGGATGTTATGCATTGAAGGTGGTGATGAATTTCAACATTGATATCTGCTTCTGTTGAGGCGTGCTAATATGTGAAAGGGAAGCAGCCAGGGTCTCATAATGGAGCTGGTATTGACCAGAAAGAGCAGGTAGGCCAGACTTGTCAAATGGAAGTGCATTCTCTTGCATGTGTCATTGAATAAATCACTGATGGCTTAGAATCTGGACTCAGAACGTGCACTTAACCAAACGTTCTTTGCTCACTGCACCTGTCTGAACTGGGGTGATCTTGGTCTGAAGAAATTGTGAGTACTGATAAACGTGACCCCCATCCTACAAATCCATTCCAATGAGAAGTCTATGGGAGGTAAGGTGCATCAAAGTGGCCCAAAGGGGTAAGAAAAATGCTGGGGTGATGAAGCAATCTTGCTTGATGCCATTCTGTACTGAAAATTGATCCTTTATTGACCTGTTGTTTAGGATGATTATTTGCATGCAACTCTAGCTATGATGTAGACGAACTCAGGCAGGCCTAGCAAATTTATCAAGCATGCTTCACAATCCCTCTCACCTGACAGAATTAAGAGCTTCTGTGAAGTAAACCAATAGCCAAATGTATTTTTGGTTGACCCAGTGGGGTGCAGGTACCTGCTATTGAACTAAGAAGCTCTTTGAATTAGAAACTGGAATTCAGTCGCCTAACCTATTTCATTTATAGATTGGTTACAGTCTGTACCATGAAGCATGTGCCCACCAGTTTAGTTCACACAAGGGAGAAATTGCATTATTTTCTTTTTTTTTCCTCAGGGCCCTCCCTTCTTGTGAAAGAAAAATGGAGAAACTGCAGCATTCGTCTAACTTCACGTCCCATTGGGAAACTTCTTGACTACCAGGCAATTGAATGTGACCTCGCCTGACACCTCATATTAGAAAATTGTGCTATATATTCTAGCAGTCATTTAGCATGCATACAGAGCTGTAAAGTTGCTGGCTGCTATGGTATTATCATGAATGTTCAGCTTATCTGTCTCTGTGCAGTTGCTATCCTTTGGCATGAGATTTTCATGATTCCAATAGCTCGGGAGCCTTCATGTTCCATATTGCATTCAATTATTTTACTTCATTTTCGTCCATCTATTTCCCAATCCCTTTTCCAACTATGTGTTCATAAAATTCCTTTTTTTGAAAGCAGTTGATCGTCTACCCTTTCAGCCGACTGTCTGTGCCATTTTTCTGCTGCTGAGTAGAATGAAAACTGACCTGAATTTGAATAAAGTTGGTTAACTTTATTCTCAGTACACGATTTGAATTAATGAGGAGGGAGCTGATGTAGAAGAAAGAGAGGAGATTTGTCTGGCGGGCTGAGAGTGCAGTAATGTAAAAGGATGAGGAACTGAGTACTCCTTCCCCTACCTCTTATCCAGGCTTCTGCCCCCTTTCTTTCCAGTCCTGGAGAAGGGCCTCATCCTGAAACATTGATTGTTAATTCCCTTTCCACAGAAGTTGCCCGATTTGCTGAGGTTCTCCAGTAACTTGTGTGGCTGAGGATCTGTGAGTGCAAAGGGTGAGGGATTGTGGAACAGACTATGGAGAAACTTCACACAAATGTGCACCAGAAATGCATAATCTTCTCTTCCAAAAGGCTGTAGATGTCAGCTTGGGAAAGGAGTGGGTGGTGAATTATTATTTTCAAGATTGGCATCAATGGGCTTTTGTGAAGTCAAAATGTCATACATCCCAGAGACAGGGCAGGATAATGAGACTGAGGAATGAACCAAGTGGTCCATAAGGTTTGAGGAGTTAATTGGCTTTCGTACGTTCTCATCATCTTATATTTGCAGGGTAATAAAAATTCCACTCCTAACCCCGTCAGTCTTTCTCCACAAAACACCATGGCTTCACTGCTGAAGGTGTACCAATGACATCCCTATGTTTTATATTTTGAAACAGCAGTCTTTCACTGTCAACATCAAACCCTGCCTTCTTCCCAGTTATTACAGCCCCTCTATCTTGATGTCGTATCTTGATGCTGGATGTCGTATTTCACGGAGTTCTTTAAAAAAAGAAACTAGCGTTAGGTTTGAATCCTTGGGCTTTCTGGGCCTCTAGTTCCACCAGTACCATGTAAATGAGATAACACCAGAGTTACCAACAAAAAGAGAAACATTTTATTACAGCACAATCTCAGATTCATTTATTTATCACATATACACTAAAACTTGCAGTGAAACCAACACATTCTAGGTGCTGCGGGCAGCCCACGAGCCCATCAGGCTGTAGGACAAAGGAGCAGAATTAGGCCATTCAGCCCATCGAGCCTTCTCCACCATTCCATCTAGGCTGATTTATTATCCCTCTCAACCCCATCCTCCTGCCTTCTCCCCACAACCTTTGATGCCCTTACTAATCAAGAACCTATCAACCTCCGCTGTAAATATACCTATGAGTTGGCCTCCACAGCCAGCTGTGGCAATAAATTTCACAGATTCACCACACTCTGAGGAAGTTCATCCTTATCTCTATTCTAAAAGGATGTCCTTCTGTGCTGAGGCTGTGCCCTTTGTCCTAGACTCCCCCACTATAGGAACCATCCTCTCCAAATAGACTCTATCTAGACCTTTTCAATATTTGTTAGGTTTCAATGAAATTTAATGATGGAATATGTGGAGAAAGTATCACTATATATTCCAGCACCTACATAGCATGTCCAGAATGTTCAGCAGAACAACGGCAACAAAACAACAGCTAAACAAGCCCTTTTCCTCCCTCCCATACACCCACCTATTCATACACACAGACAGTCCTCCAACTAAATCTGTCCTATTTATAACAGTGAATTGGAGACATTGACGTTTCTTGAATATGGGCAAAGCCATACAATCTTATTGTCGTTAAGTGTCTCAATACACCTGTCTGCATCCAGTGATATAATCTGGATTTTTGTGACTGCTCTCAGAATGCTCAAACGTAGGAAAATATTCTCTCCGGACAAGATTGGTGACTTTTTTCAGTATTATAGTTTTTTATATTCTGCGTTTTTTGCTGATTTCTTGTTCTTTGTTGCGGGTGGGGGTGGGGTGGGGGGGGAGGGATTTGGTGTCAATGTGCCTGTTCTGATTCTGGGTTTTTTTTGTGTGAGGAGGAGGAATTTGGGGGTTGATGATCATGAGGCCATTCTCTTCTTTCTTGGTTCTGTGGCGGTCTGGAGAAGAAGAATTTCAGAGTTGTATACTTTGACAATAAATGAACCTTTGAACCTTGGAAAAGATGGATGAGCAATTTGATGCATGAATGAATAAAGGGCTGGGTGGTGTGTGGATGAATTGAGGTTTGAGGGATGGGTGAGATGGATCAAGAGATGAGTGGATGAAGTTTAGTAGGATGGAGAGTTAATGGGTGGGAGGATGGAAGATTGGGTTGAATAAGGAAAAGTGGATGGGGATTTTGGACTAATCTTGGGATAGATTAGGAAATATAGTGAGATGGATGGATGGGTGGAAAACTGAGAGAAGGATGTTTGATGGGACAAAACAATGGAGGAATGGATGCTGAGAAGTGTGAAGGAATGACTGGATAGGTGCAGAGATGTGTGGGTGAATGTATGGTTAAACTCATGATTCAATCATTATATGGAGAAATGAGAGCATGGTTGGTGAGATGGAAGAATGGATGGATTGATTGAGATTGGCTTGATGGAGTGATAGAGGAATATTTGGATGGTTTGATGAATGAATGCATTGAATAATGGAAATATAGTTGAAATAATGGATGCATAGATGGTTAGATGTGGGAAAGACAAATAGATTTACATCTTCAAATGCTGCATGTAATTATTTTTTTCACAAAGTATGCCACAGTTTCTTCAATGCATCTAAATTAGCTTCTAATGCATTCTATTACTGAAATTAAATGAGAACTCAAAACCAGGTGTCTAATTTTGTGAAACACTTCATCCATAAAGGATGGTCACAGGCTAAGTAAAATGAGTTAGATGAACAGTGGCCTTAGTAATTTTAGGACTTGTCGTATAACAGGAAAGTGTGGTGAACTACATATACCTGTCTGGACACGCCCCCTGCTGACTGCTCCTGTGGCTCCTCCCACAGACCCCTGTATAAAGGCGATTGAGACCTGAGCCCGGCCTCTCAGTCTCCAGGATGTAGTATGGTGGTCACTCACTGCTGGTTCCTTCTTCCAGTCAATAAAAGCCGATATCTCGCCTTTATGTCTCAAAGTGAGTTATTAATTTTATTGACTGGAAGTTTTAAAACATGGAAACCGTTTTACGTCCGGAAAGATTGGATTTGGACCCCCAAGACCCTGAAGCAGCTCTTGCCTTTGAACTCTGGCTTGCATGCTTCCAATCATACTTGGAGGAGGTTAGTGCAACTGAACCCACTGTTGTGCACAGAATTCTCCTCTCGAGAGTCAGCCCAAAAGTTTATTCATTTATCAGAGACCTGCCGACCTACGAAGGGGCACTGGACGCCCTCAAAAGACAGTACCTGCGGCCGGTGAACACCGTCTATGCAAGACATCGTTTAGCTACGCGCCGACAGCGGCCTGCAGAGTCATGCGCCCAGTTGCTCTGAGCTCTACAGACACTCATCCAAACTTGTGACTACCAAAACGCTCACAGCAAAACAGCTTGCAGAGCTGCTAGTACGAGACGCCTTTGTGACAGGAATTCGGTCAGTGTACGTGCGCCAGCGGCTGCTGGAAAATGCCGATTTTACCTTACGCTTGCCGAACGAGACGGCCGACACGCTGGAGGCTGCTCTGCACAATGCTGATGCTGTCCAGCCGCGCGATTCCCCGCCGGTTCCGTGGACACCACAGACCCCGCCACCGCCACTTCTCGTGAGCGGATTCGCCAACGCGGCTGCCAGTCGTGTTTCCACGAACTCCCTGAACCCGACCACAGTAGCGGCCAGGCGAAAGCCCAAGCTCTGTTATTTCTGCAGACTCGAAAAGCACCCCCGAAAACACTGCCTGGCCTGAGAAGCAACCTGCTCCAGTTGCGGGAAGAAGGGCCATTTTGCCAAGGTCTGTAAGTCTAAACCACGAGCGGGGCGCCATCTTGCATGCCTGGATGTGGGTGGCCATCTTTGTCGGCGTCAACATGCCCCACCCCTGACCCGCCGGTGTTTACCGGGCACCAAGACGGCAGTTCAACTCTGGCCACCATAACCCTCAACCAAAGCGCCCCACACCAGCTTGCAAGGTCAATGACGGACATCCTGGCGGAGGGGCACAGGACTAGCTGCCTGTTTGACATGGGCAGCACTGAGAGTTTTATTGACCCGGACACAGTGCAACGCTGTGGATTCGTGATGCAGCCGGTAAGCCAGAGGGTCACCTTGGCTTCTGAGTCGCATTCCACAGACATCCGGGTGGGTTGTGTAGCGACATTGGTGGTGCAGGGCACAGAATATCGGAACTTTGCGCTACTGGTCTTGCCTCAACTGTGCTATTGGGGTTGGACTTCCAGAGCCATCTCAAAAAGTGTGACTATGGCATATGACGGGCCCCTCTCACCACTCACTGTCAGGAATCCTCAGTTTGGTGGGACTTCGCCATATACCCCGTTACTGCACACACACTGAACCACACGTCCCGCCCAGCGCCATGCCGACAGCTGCGCTACCGACACCACTTGCAGCCTCTCCACCCTCAAGATCCCTCCCCCATCGCTGTTCGCCAACCTGACCCCCGACGGTAAACTGGTGGCAACTAAAAGCAGGAGGTACAGTGCGGGGGACAGGGCCTTCATTCAGTCAGAGGTGCAGTGGCTGCTCAGGGAGGGGATCATTGAGCCAAGCACAAGTCCTTGGAGGGCCCAGGTGGTTGTTGTTTGGACTGGGTAGAAAAATAGGATGGTCATGGACTATAGTCAAACCGTCAATAGGCTCACGCAGCTTGACGCGTACCCCCTACCCCGCATCGTGGATATGGTCAACCAGATAGCTCAGTACAAGGTGTACTCGACAATAGATCTGAAATCCGCTTACCACCAGCTCCCCATCCGCCCAGAGGACCGCCCCACACCACTTTCGAGGCGGGCGGCAGGCTTTATCACTTCCTGCGCGTCCCCTTTGGTGTCACGAATGGTGTCTCTGTCTTCCAGAGGGAAATGGACTGGATGGTGGACCAGTACCAACTGCAGGCCACATTTCCCTATCTGGATAACATCACCATCTGTGGTCACGACTGGTTGGATCACGACGCCAACCTCCAATGATTTTTCCAAGTGGCCGAAGCTCTGAACCTTACTTATAACAGGGACAAGTGTGTGTTCAGAACCACCCGCCTCGCTATCCTTGGGTATGGCGTGGAAAACGGGGTCATTGGCCCTGATCCCGACCGTATGTGCCCCCTGTTAGAACTCCCTCTTCCCACCACCCTCAAAGCCCTCAGATGATGCCAGGGTTTTTTTTCCTATTATGCCCAATGGGTCACCCATTACACAGACAAGGCCCGCCCCCTGGTCATGTCTACCACTTTTCCCCTCTCTGCTGAGGCCCGTGCGACCTTCAGCTGCATTAAAGGGGACATTGCCAAAGCAACAATGCATGCGGTGGACGAGACCATTCCCTTCCAAGTAGAGAGTGACGCCTCCGATTTCGCACTGGCTGCTACCCTTAATCAGGAAGGCAGACCAGTAGCATTCTTTTCTCGTACTCTTCAAGGCTCTGAAATTCAGCGCTCCGTGGTGGAGAAAGAAGCCCAGGCCATAGTGAAAGCCATTAGGCACTGGAGGCACTATCTCGCTGGCAAAAGGTTCACCTTGCTGACTGACCAGTGCTCGGTTGCGTTCATGTTCAGCAACCAACAGCGGGGCAAAATCAAAAATGATAAGATTTTGCGGTGGAGAATAGAACTCTCCACCTACAACTATGATATCCTGTACCGGCCTGGCAGACTCAATGAGCCCCCTGATGCCCTATCCCGGGGAACGTGTGCTAGCACACAGCTCGACCAGCTATACGCCCTTCATGCACATCTTTGCCATCCGGGGGTCTCCCGATTTTACCATTTCATGAAAGCCCGGAACCTGCCGTACTCCCTGGAGGACATCAGGACAATGACCAGGGACTGCCAAATCTGCGCTGAGTGCAAATCGCACTTCTACCGTCCTGAAACAGCACAACTTGTCAAGGCCACCTGCCCTTTTGAGCAATTGAGTTTTGACTTTAAGGGCCCCCTTCCCTCCACCGACCGCAATGTCTATTTTCTCAATATTATCAACGAGTACTCGCGGTTCCCCTTTGCCATTCCCTGCCCCGACACCACTACCACGTCCGTCATAAAAGCCCTGCGCCAGCTCTTCACTCTGTTCGGATATCCCTGCTATATCCACAGTGATAGAGGGTCCTCCTTTATGAGTGACAAGCTGCGCCAGTACCTGCTGGCTAGGGGCATTGCGACTAGTCGGACCACGAGTTATAATCCCCGGGGAAATGGACAGGTGGAGAGGGAGAATGCCACAGTGTGGAAGGCCACACTTTTAGCCCTTAAGTCAAAAGGGTTGCCGGTCTCTCAATGGCAGGAGGTCCTCCCTGAGGCACTCCACTCTATCCGCTCCCTGTTATGTACGTCCACCAATGCCACCCCTCACGAACACCTATTCTCTCTTCCCAGGAAGTCTGTCACTGGGACCACCCTACCAGTTTGGCTGACATCCCCAGGGCCAGGGCTGCTCCGGAAACATGTGAGGAGCAATAAATACTCCCCGCTGGTCGAGATGGTTCACCTTCTACATGCAAACCCCCAGTATGCCTACGTGGTCTTACCTGATGGGTGGGAGGACACGGTCTCCGTCCGCGACCTGGCGCCCGCAGGAGCAGCAGACCACTACCCCGAACACTCCCCAGTAACTATGAACCCTGTACCCGAGGTGACACCGCGCACACCAGGCCCTACACAGACTCCTCACAACACTCATATACCGGGCGTTTCGTATGCATATATACCAGGCGCCTCGAACACGCATGAGGGATCACTGATGCCTAGTGGGCTGACACCTCCAGTTAGGCCGGAACCAGCACAACCTCCGTCTCCGGTGCAAGCACCACCGGCACCTGTGCAATCACAGCCGGTGCTACGTATTTTGCTGCGACAGATTCGACCACCTGATAGACTTAACCTGTAAATATACTTGTAAGAAACTTCGCCCCATGGGGACTCTTTTTTTCAAACAAAGTGGGGGTGAATGTGGTGAACTACATATACCAGTCTGGACACGCCCCCTGCTGACTGCTCCTGTGGCTCCTCCCACAGACCCCTGTATAAAGGCGATTGAGGCCTGAGCCCGGCCTCTCAGTCTCTGGGATGTAGTATGGTGGTCACTCACTGTTTGTTCCTTCGTCCAGTCAATAAAAGCCAATATCTCGCCTTTACGTCTCAGAGTGAGTTATTGATGGTGCATCAAAAAACCAGGTGTCTAATTTTGTGAAACACTTCATCCATAAAAGATGGTCACAGGCTAAGTAAAATGAGTTAGATGAACAGTGGCCTTAGTAATCTTAGGACTTGTCGAGTAACAGGAAAGAAAGCTATGAAAGCCTTAGCTGGATAGTCACATCGTAAACTAGTATTGTACTGTGTACACTGACGAATGGCAGAGTTTGTATTTTCATTTGCTAAAACTTTTCTATGTTCTATGTTCCTTTGCAGTCAAATATATTGCTGTTTAAAAAAACACAAGCTTGTAATTATAAACAGTATTGTGTTAACTACATGATCAACATTTCTACACGCTCTCCCTGTAAGCATTTTTAATTATATTTTTCACACGTGGATGTTGCTGGCATGGGCAGCTTCTACTGTTCTTCAGTGATTAGTTGAGAAGTGATAATGAGCAGCTTTGTACAATGACTTTAGTCCAGGTGGTGCAGATGCTCCCGCAGTATCGTTGAGAACTGAATTCCAGGAGCAGTGAATGAAGTTCCAAATCTTCCACCATTTTCTTGTACGCACAATGAAATAGATCAAACCATGTTTCTAAGGAAAGCAAAATCTTCAAATTCTACCAACGCAAGTGATGTCACTTGATCTGTTTGATAATCCCACTTTACGTTTTCAGAATCCTGAAGCAAGAGGTGGATTTTATTCAGGGACACTCAACACTTTGCAGATAATCTTGGAGTTGGAAATAATGGGATATAAGTTAGTGGAGTGAGGCTTCTAACTGAAACCTCCTTAGTTATGGAATCATGGGGTACTACAGCACAGATACAAACCCTACATCCCAACTTGTCCAAGCTGACCCAATATTCTGCCTAGTCCCACACCATATCCCTCCAAAACCCTCCCATCCAGGTTCCTATATGAAGATCTCTTAAGTATTATGATTTAACTTTCACCTACCAATTACTCT
Organism: Hypanus sabinus; assembly: GCF_030144855.1. Classification (NCBI taxonomy): domain Eukaryota; kingdom Metazoa; phylum Chordata; class Chondrichthyes; order Myliobatiformes; family Dasyatidae; genus Hypanus; species Hypanus sabinus. The sequence goes on along the minus strand of NC_082725.1, from coordinate 21,972,497 downwards.
GTAACATTAGAACTCTTAAGAAGTCTGGAATTATTTTTCACAGACTCGTATGCTTGCTCACCCTCAGCGTGGGTAAGAGTGTCTGTACTGAGCTATTCAATCATCCCCTTCTCAAAGCATTGAAAATGCTTCATCATTGTATGTTGCATCACTTTCTGCACTCACACCAATGTTCAAATGAAGAACACGAGACCCATTCTCAGTCCAGATAAGGCCATAAGACACAGGAGCAGAATTAGGTGATTCAGCCCATCGATCTGCTCTGCCATCCCATCATGGCTGATCTAGGATCTCACTCAACCCCATACACCTGCCTTCTCACCATATCCTTTCAATGTCCTGACTGATCAGGAAACGATCAACTTCCACCTTAAATATACGCGCGGACTTGGCCTCCACTGCAGTCTGTGACAGAGCATTCCACAGATTCATTGCTCTCTGGCTAAAAAAAAAATCCTCCATACCTCTGTTCTAGAAGGTCACCCCTCAATTTTGAGGCTGTGCTCTCTAGTTCGGGATACCCCAGCATAAGAAACGTCCTCTCCACATCCACACTATCTAGTCCTTTCAACATTCAGTTAGTTTCAATGAAGTCCCCCCCACGTCCTTCTAAATTTCAGTGAGTACAGGCCCAAAGCTGCCAAATGCTCCTTGTATGCTAACACCTTCACTCTCGGAATCATCCTCATAAACTTCCTCTGGACTCTCTCCAATGACAAAGCATCTTTTCTGTGAAATGGTGGCCAAAACTGTTTTGTAACAGGTCGCACTTTTATCAGACTTGTGAATGGACCTCACATACAATATAAGATAGATTCTTGGCCTCACAAGCTACTTGGTTATTGTCTTGCACTTTATTGTTTACTTGCACCGTATTTTTTCAGTGACTTTTACATTTTACTCTGCATTACTATAGTATTACCTCATTCTAGCTCAACACATGGTGCAATGATTTGACTTGTATGAACAGTATAAAACATAGAACATAGAACAGTACAGGCCCTTCGGCCCACAATGTTGTGCCGACCCTTAAACCCTGCCTCCCATATAACCCCCCACCTTAAATTCCTCCATATACCTGTCTAGTAGTCTCTTAAATTTCACTAGTGCACCTGCCTCCATCACTGACTCAGGCTGTGCATTCTATGCACCAACCACCCTCTGAGTAAAAAACCTTCTTCTAATATCCCCCCTTAAACTTCCCACCCTTTATCTTAAAGCCATGTCCTCTTGTACTGAGCAGTGGTGCCCTGGGGAAGAGGTGCTGGCTGTCCACTCTATCTATTCCTCTTAATATCTTGCATACCTCTATCATGTCTGCTCTCATCCTCCTTCTCTCCACAGAGTAAAGACCTAGCTCCCTTAATCTCTGATCAGAATGCATACTCTCTAAACCAGGCAGCATCCTGGTAAATCTCCTCTGTACCCTTTCCAATGCTTCCACATCCAAGATAAGCTTTTCGTTATATCTTGGAACATGTGACCATAACAAACCAATACAAAAAAAATTCCACATGAAATTTGCATTGCACCGGTGCTCCTTGAGGATGCAAGAAGAGTAGTTATTAAAGGAACCATTGAAGGTTTCTGAAAAAGCAGGTCCAAGTTGCATTGTCAATGGGAAAAAGTCTCTCTGCTAACACCCTGGGTGCACATGGAGTGGACGGTCAACACAGCCAGTACCTTGTAGATCCCTTAGCATTCCTCAGGATCAAGCTGCGTAACAATGCCAGCCTGGCCTCTATTTCCCAGGAGACCTTCTCTTGCTGCTCCGATAGCTATCATTTTAGCATAAGCGAGATGTCTGTCTCACTTCACTACAACTAATAAACAAACTCAAACAAGTAATTATCCCGCTCTTCCATTACCACACTCTGTCAACACTCATTAAGGTTACTATCTTTTGTAATATTTTCCAGACATGACAATATCACAACATTTTTCAGTGTACTCCAACAATAGTTTTGAGCTAAATAAGATGAGATAACCATCAATCAGCCAGGGAGTTGAAACAACAAATTGATTTTTTTTCCCTTTTAAATAACATGCCGAGAAATTTAAAATAAACGAGATTCTGCAGGTGCTGGAAATTTTGAGCAACACACACAAAGTGTTCGAGGAGTACAACAAGTCAGGCAGCGTCTAAGGAGGGAAATGAACAGTCGACCTTTTGGGAGGAGACCCTTCATCAGGACTGGAAAAGAAGGGAGAAGAAGCCAGAATCAAATCCTTTCTGCCCCTTCCATTTCAGTCCTGACAAAGGGTCTCAGTTTGAAACTCAAATGTAACTGTGAAATTCCTGTGAAATTCACTTATTTCCATAAGACTTAAGAGCAGCAATTGGCCATTTGACCTAAGGAGTCCGCTCCACATTTCCTGACACTTAATCCTTGAATCATGCCTGTTATCACTGATATATGTCATGAAATTTATTGTTTTGTGACAGCAATGCACTGCGTCATAAAATATTGCTTCTAACTTACAATAAAAATAAAGTAATAATGCAAAAGGGGAACACTGAGGAAGGGTTCATGGGTCATGGACCATTCAGAAGTTGGTGGCAGAGGGGAAGAACTTGTTCTTATAACACTGAGTGTGGCTCAAAGACCTCCATGATGGTAGAATTGAGAGCAGGTCCATGTCCCAAATGGTGAGGGTAATTAATAATGAAGCACCACCTTTTGATGATGTCCTCAGTGGTGAGGAGGCTAGTACCTATGATGTAGCTGGCTGAGTCTATAATCTTCTTCAGCCTCTTGCGATCCTGTGTTTCGGAGCCTTCATACTAGATGGTGCTGCAACCAGTCAGAATTCCCTCCACTGTACATCTGTAGAAATTTGCTAGAGTGTTTGCATTTGTACTGCATCTAAAAAGAAAGTCAGCTGTTAAAGGCACATTCCCCAAGTCTGACACACTCTCCAGCTGCCAGGGAAGGTACAACGTTTGTAGAAAAGATCTCTGTTCTCCACTCCATAGCTCCACTCTGTGTCAACTAATACAAGTCAGGAGGAAAGTTCAGCGCATGAGGGAAACCACAAGACCAGCCATGCCTGCCATTATCAAGGCCTGGTACGAAATGGCTGCAATGATCTCCTCCAGGACCAAGACTCCCACTCAATGGAGCAATGCTGAAAGAACATTTAAAAACTCAAAGGCGATCAAAATCATCTGCACACCACAGTTTACACTGCAAAGTGGAAATGATCTAAGAAAATGTATTTTGTGCACTGATCTGAGTTCTCCAAGCAAAATGTCACACGTATGAGTACTCTAAGCAAGGTGTCACACATCAAATGTTTGATAGAGGCTACAACAAAGCTTTAAAATAATAAAATTGTTGTTTGAATATGTTACAATCTATACAGCAAGGTGTGAGAGGATTTAGACCATAAGTCCATAGGACCATAAGAGATAGGAGCAGAATTAGGCCATTTGGCCCATTGAGTCTTCTCCACCATTTCATCATGGTTGATCCATTTTCTCTTTCAAGCTCATTCTCCTGCCTTCTCCCCATAATCTTCCATACCCTGACTGGTCAACAACCCATCAAGCTCGATCTTAAATACACCCAATGACCTAGCCTCCACAACCATCTGTGGTAACAAATTCCACAAATTCACCACTCTGCGGCTAAAGAAATTCCTCCTCATCTCTGTTCTAAATAGATATCCCTCTATCCTGAGGCTGTGCCCTCTGCTCCAAGACTCCCCTACTATAGGAAACATCGTCTCTACATCTACTCTCTCGAAGTTTTTCAACATTCAGCAGGTTTCACTGAGATTCCCCACCTCTCATTCTTTGAAATTTCAGTGAGTATAGGCCCAGAACCTTCAATTGCTCTTCATAGATAATCCTTTCATTCCCAGAACCATTCTCGTGAACCTCCTCTGAACCCTCTCCAATATCAGCACATCCTTTCTAAGAAAAGGGGGCCAGGACTGCTCACAATTCTCCAATAAGGCCTCATCAGCCTTCTGAAGCCTGAGCAATACATCCAATACATCCTTGCTTTTACATTCTAATCTTCCCAAAATGAATGCTGACATTGCGTTTGCCTTCCTCACCACCGACTCAACCTACAAGTTAACCTTCAGGGAATCCTAAACGGGCACCCCCAAGTACCTTTGCAGCTCGTGTTTTGGAATTGTCTGCCCACTTAGAAAATATCCTCCACTTTTGTTCCTTCTTCCAAAGTGTACAACCATATACTTCTGGACACTGTGGGTTTATTACATAGTAATAGCAACTGCACTCACTTCTGCCCGTCACTCATGATAGTCTGGCGTACTGCTGGTGTCTTCCACAGTGAAGGGAGATGCAAAATACTTATTTAGCTTGTCCACCGTTTCCTTGACCCCCATTACTACCACTCCAGCAACATTTTCCAGTGGTCCAGTATCTACTCTTGCCTTGCTTTATACTCTGATTTGTGCCCTCCCAGCTGATGATTGGTGTAATGTGTCAGTGTTAAAGGATTCTAACTTGGAGAAGGTCACTGGGTTGGCATGACGACTATTAAAATGCAGTCTCAGTAACCATCTCTCTATTATTAGTGTGTTCTATACATCCCAAGCAACCATTCTTCTTCCGCTATGCAACACTAAAATGAGGCTGTTGACCCTAAGCACAAACATCCTCCAAGTCAGGAGAGCAGCAGCTGCTCGAGGAGATGCCCCTCCCGTTCCTCTTGCTGCTCTTCCTCTCCATACTTGGCCTCATGCGCCTCAGGTTCTGAGTCTCCTTGATCTTTCTCTGGCACTAGCCTTATTTATTTCAGCTGGCTTTTGTTGGTATTGGTTTACTGTTGTCACAAGATACAGTGAAAAGCACATCTTAAATACTGTTCACATAGATCAAATCATCACACAGTGCATTGAGCTAGAGAAGGGTAAAGCCATAACAATGCAGAATAAAGTCTAAAAGCAACCGTAGAATCAAAGAGCAAGTAAACAATAATATGCAAGGTCATAACAAGGTCTATTGTGAGGACAAGAGTCCATTTATTGTACAGGAGGTCCATTCAAAAGTCTGATAACAGTGAGATCGACCGGAGCTGTCCTTGAGCCTGGTTGTAGAAGATACAAAAGCCTGAGCTTTTCTATTTTCTGACTGTTGGGAGAGGGGAGATGGTTTGCTGAGGCAGTGAGAAGTGTAGACGGAGTCCATGGAGGGGAGGCTGGATTCTGAGATGTGCTGCATGTGAAGGACAATGAAGAAATCTCCTTCAGCAAGATGGTTCCAGGCAGGTGCAGGCACTAACATATCACCTGGAGGAAAACAGAGGCAACTTCATCAGTTATCCCGGTGTCTTCATTGCTCTCACTGTATCTGAGCTCAGCTGCTATAGTTGGAGAGTGAACTGGTATGAGGAGTCAGTAGAGGTTACCCTTGTCTACTAGGATCCATCCAAGATACAAGATTTTTTAATGTCATTTCCAGTACACATGGGTAAAGGAGAAAGAAATAATTTTTACTCTGGATTTGATGCAGCACAAAAGAAAGCATAATAATTTAAAAAACACAATTATAATAGTCCAGTTCTCTTCAGCCTCCTGTGAAACTAGAGGTGTTGGTGAGCTTTTCTGATTGGGTGTAGGATGTGTTCTGGGACCATGAGAGGTTGTACGAGATGTGCACTCCCAAGAGTTTGAAACTGCTCACAGTTTCTACTGCTGTGCTGCTGATGTAAAGAGGGGTGTGAGTGGTGTGAATTCTCCCAAAGTTGATAGCCATCTCATTTGCCGTACTGAGGAAAAGTTTATTTGCCTGGTACTGGGCCTCGAGCTCTTCCACTTCCTCTCTGTAGGCGACCTCATTGCTGTTGGTGATGAGCCTCACCACTGTTGTGCCACCTGTGAACCTGACAATGTGATCACTTGGGTTTTTGGCCGCACAGTCATGTTGAGCAGAATGTACAGCAAATGGGCTCAGCACACAGCCCTGGGGAGATGGGGGAGCACCTGTGTTGAAGATGACGGGGAGGGAGTAGCAGTTGCATATCCTGATTATCAAAGGTCTGTTGGTTAAAACATCCAACACCCAGTTTGACATCCAGTTCCCTCTAGGAAGTGCCAACAACAGACTGCCCTCCCCCGAGTGTGAGGGAGATGAGTGCACTTCCAATTCATGTTTTAGAATGAGGAAATTCTCTTTTCTGACCCACAATGGCCTGCGTGAGAGTGGAATTCCTTCCTGTTTACAAAATGGTTTGTGGTATTAAGGTAAACCCTTATGGACAGGTGTGAACAGCAATGGGAGTCCTATTCAGGATTCACTAAAAGTTAATTTGCAGGTTGAGTCTGTGGTGAGGAAGGCAAATGTGATGTTAGCATTCATTTCAAGAGGGCTAGAATATAAAAGCAAGGATGTAATGTTGATATTTTATAAAGCACAAGAGAGGCCTCACTTGGAGTATTGTGAACAGTTTTGGGCTCCTTAGAAAAGATGTGCTGAAACTGGAATCGGTTCAAAGGAGGATCGTAGAAATTATTCCACGATTGAATGGCTTGTCATAGAAAGAGTGTTTGATGGCTTTGGACCTGTACTCACTGGAATTCAGAAGAATGAAGGGTGACCTAATTTAAACTATCGAATGGTGAAAAGCCTGTTAGAATGGAGTTGGAGATGTTTCCTATGGTGGAAGAGTCTAAGACAAGAGAACACGACCTCAGAATAGAGGGGCATCCCTCTTGAAAAGAGATGAGGAGGAATATCTTTAGACAGAGAGTGGTGAATCTGTGGAATTCTTTGCCCACAGGCAGCTGCGGAGGCCAAGTTCTTATGTACACTTAAGGCAGAGATTGACAGATTCTTGGCTGGTCAGGGCATGAAGGGATATAGGGAAAAGGCAAGAGATTGGGAGGAAAATTGGATCATCCATGATGAACTGGTGGAACAGACTCAATGGGCCAAATGGCCTAATTCTGCTCCTAAATCTTATCATCTTATGGTATTTGCTGCCTGCACTTACAGGAAGCCGGCAAAGCCCAGTATCTTACATAGAACATAGAAAAGAATGGTACAGGAATAATAACAGGCCTTTCAGCCTACCATGATATGGAAACCATGAAGCCAATCTAACTAATTCAATCTGACTGCACATGGTCTATGACATGCATCTGTTAGTCTCGAGAGACCATGAATTTGCACCTTTCCAGGCCTGGGCAAGGTTGTATGGGAGACCGGCAGTTACTCATGCTGCAAGTCTCCCCTCCCTACGACACCAATGTTGTCCAAGGGAGGGGCACTAGGCCAATACAGCTTGGCACTGGTGTCATCGCAGAGCAATGAGTGGTTAAATGCCTTGCTCAAAGACACTGCCTTAGCTGAGGCTCGAACTAGCGACCTTCAGATCACTAGACCAACACCTTGTCCACTTGGCCAAGCGCCAACACTTATTCCTGTCTGAAAATGGTCTGTCTCCCCGTCTGTCCGAATGCCTCTTACATATTGCTATCATACCTATTTCCACCATCTCCCCTGGCAGTGCACTCCAGACATCCAATGTATGTAAAAAATGAGCCCCATAAGTCTTCTTTAAATTAACCTCTCACCATAATACTATACTCTCTAATATATGATCTTTTCACCTTGTGGTAAAAACATCGGACTATCTCTCCTGTTCATGCTTTTCATAATTTTACAGATTTCTATTAGGTAGCTCCTCAGCTTCTGACACTCCACAGAAAACAATCAAAGTTTGTCTAACCTTTCCTTCTAGCTGATATTTTCTAATCCAGTGCTGAGCTGCGTCCACAACTCTCTACAGTTTCTGCAAATGTGCGCAGAGCGGTTACCAGACCAAGCCGTGACGCATCCAGACAGAATGCTTTCATTGGGACATCGATAGAAATGGGTAGGCATTGACGGGGTCATGCTGAATCTCTTGAGCCTCCTGAGGAAGTAGGCTGACCTTTGACATCCACACGGTTGGACCAGGACAAGTTATTGGTGGTGTTCACAACTAGGAGCTTGAAGCACTCAACCTCATATTTCCAACTGATCCATATCCTGCTCTGTCATTTGACAACCTCCCCCAAAGTCCACGATTCCTCTTCCACAGTGTCTGTTCCTCAATTCAATCAAATAATACCTTTAATACTTCAGCACCTCAGCCCCCTCTTCGGCTACAGTGAGAAGGAGTGTGGATGATCAGAGTCAACATATACAGTATAGAAAAGATTTATGAGAATGTTACTGGGACTGTAGGGCTTGAGCTATAAGGCTGGGACTCTTTTCTGTAGCTCAGGAGGCTGAGGGCTGACCTTCTAAAATCATGTGTAGCATAGAAAAATGGGAATATCACAGTCTTTCTTCCGGGGTAGGGGAGTCTAAAACTAGAGGGCAAAGTTTTAAGGTGACAGCTAGTCTTTGTTTGTATGTAGTTCTTTCATAAATTCTATCATATTTCTTTTTTCCTGAAGGTCCCTGGAAGAAAATGAATCTCAAGATAGTACATGGTAACACACACGTACTTTGATAATAGATTTACTTTGAGCTTTGAACTTTCAGAGGTAACGTTTTCAGACAGAGTGTGCTGGATACCAAATGCTGTTGCTTGCTTCTGCACGGTTTGCATGATCTGTTATGTTTTGCTTTCTCTTTCGCTGTGGGCACTGGGGTTGGTCTTACTGCGTGTTCTTTAGGGTTCCTTGTTTTGCAACTGCTTTTTAAAGAAACAAATCTCAAGGTTGTATAATTTACACATTCTTTGTTAATAAATGCACTTTGAACCTTTGGACATGGAAAGAGCTGCCAGAGGAAGTGATAGAGGTGGTTATAATCACAATGTTTGAACGGGAGGTACATGGACAGGTAAGGGATATGAGACAGACAGAGGGAAACTGGGAGCAGCTCAAGTAGACAATTTAATCTGCTTCCATTTTGCAAGACTCTGTGACTGTTTGACCATCATCACTACAGAGAGAGTAGTCCAGCCATGAGAGCAGGGGTGAAAATCTTCCCACAGAACTCCACAGTCATTGATCGCCTTTTACATCCTGCAAATACATTGTTCATCCCAAAGTCCTAGTTGGGTGTGGTGTCTCTGGGCCAGCAGAATACCTCCAGGATGGACAGCTATGAGGCCACTGACACAACCTAGCAGCTAACTGCTGGTAAAGTCACGCCTTTACTATCAGCCTGCTCTACAGAATTTTGGGGTCCAGTCAATCCTTTCAATGTCAGCAGAGTCTTTCTTTCTTTTAATAGCAAAAAAAAAAGAATGTGCTCTTACATTCAGAGGCCTCATAATTAAGTACCTCCTGTAGTAATAAAGTGGCCGCTAAGTGCATGTTCATGGTTGAATGCTGCTGTAGCAAATCCACTTCAAAGTTTGACGTGCTATGTGTTCATTGGTGCTCTTCTGCACACCACCATTGTAATGAGTGGTTATTTGAGTTAGTGTAGCCCTCTTATCGACTTGAACCGGTCTGGCCATTCTCTTCTGACCTCTTTCATTAACAAGGTGCTTTCACCCACCGAAGTTTTTTTTTGTTTCTTGCACCATTCTCTGTAAACTCTAAAGACTGTTAGAACCCCCAGGAGATCAACAGTTTCTGAGGTACTCAATCCATCCCATCTGGCATCAACAATAATTCCACAATCAAAGTCACATAGATTACACTTCTTCCCCATTCTGATGTTCGGTCTGAACAACAACTGAATCTCTTGATCATGCCTGCGTGCTTTTCTGCATTGAGTTGCTGCCACATGATTGGCTGATTAGATATTTGCATCAACAAGCAGATATACCTAATAGAGTGACCACTAAGTGTAACTTTACTAAGATAGAGCTTCCATCACAGTGAGAGTGCAGAGCTTTGTCTTGGTATTACTATATTTGAATAACGATGCGATTTGGTACACGGGTATTGCCACAAAACTATCGAGCAAGCTAATGGAGGTACCCAGTACTCCATTACCTAACAATGGCAACTGGAAACATTAGTTTAAGCATATAACATAAGAGAAATGGATACTGTGTCACATCTAATGTTGTGTCTGGCATGATCTCGCCCAAAAAATGTTCTCCTGCATGCTCTATGATCACTGGTGTCTAAGATTTCTGAGTGACGCAAAGCTCAAGCAAGAGACTGCAGCTCCCAATGGCACGGCAAGGGATCAGCCTCACTGGTAAGTGGTACTTGTGAGCACTGGGCCACACAGGACGCAGAATAAGCCAGGAATACACCAAAGAGGAAGAGCCATTGTCTGTGGACCCAATGCATACCCACATTGAGTCCCAAAGAACAGTCCAAACACAGAGCCACATGATTTTGAGAAAAGCATCATTCAGTTCCAGTTACCCTCAGCACAAGGCCAAATAAAGTTTCATTCTTCGTCTGGCACCCTAATCCCCAATAACAATTTTTATTTATCTAGCAACTTCAATGTAGCACAATGCGCTATTCTCTTATGGGCACAAAGCCTAGTTATTACCAATATGCAGTTTACTGGAATAAAAAAAAATGTGAAGCAAAAGTAAGAAATGGTTCTATTAAGGTTGAGATGTTAGATTTTGAGCAGCTTTCATTTCAATAGATGCCATACAGGGTAAAGCAGTTTTAGGGTGACACTGATAGTAGTTTTCCTTTTGATGGAAAGCACGTTCATTAAAAACTTCAGAGACGTTTGACTTAAGATGAGGGCTAGTTAGTTAATGATGGAGAAGCTTTGAAATTACTTACATATCCTGACAAACAGATAGATTCATTTTGATCTTTTATATATCTATCAAGAACAGGGAACTATGATCTTGATTTCAACACTTTGATGCCCTTGGTTAGTCAGAAGACTTAATTCTAATTACTACAGAAGTAAATCAGGTCCAACTCCAGGAAGCTGGGGACAAAATCTGAGCTTGCGTTCTGGTGCAGGACTAAAGGAGCCCTGCACTTTTAGGGTCGGCATCTTTTTGATGAGACACCAAATCAAAGCTCTGCCTGTGCTCTCAGGTTCAGTGAAGAACAGAGGAATTGTCTGTGATACCATGTCCAACCTTTATCCCTCAGCCAATATTTTCCAACCAGAGTTCTTGGCTATTATCACATCACTTTTTGTCAGAGTTTGTGACTACATGCCTTCCATTACAAGTACTGTACTATACTTGAAAAATTCTTCACTGACTATGAAGTACAATGGGACATTCCAATAGGAAAATGAAATGAACCATACAATCTGGCAGAAGTTGTAGACGTACATCTTACATTCAAACTGCTTGAGCAGTGATTAAATGGATAATAGTTTATAAGTGCTTTTGGCTCTGTAGCTGAAAGTACATCAGTGTCAGTCTGGGTTTAATGAATATTTTTGGAAACAGTGTCATTCCACCAACTGTTAATACACTTGGTTGGCAGCCCCGTACATTTCACTGCAGTGTTCATATGATGTTAGACTTGTCAGTGGCAGTTTATCCGAGCATTTGGGCTCATTATAATAGTTTATGCTTTCTATACATATATATTGTGATACCATTTTCCCCTTGTTGGGCCTGTATTTGATTAAATGGTTGCAAAAATTTCAGGCTCTCTTAAACCTATTTTAGCAAGTTTGCTGGAAAATTTATTGCTTTTTTTATCACCTATCAGCCTTTGCAATTTCATGCAGTTTTCTGAGTCTTTTTGGCACCTCCTTGTACTTCTGAGCTTGTTACCATTCTAGATTTCATAATGTAGAATTTTCTCGAGCGAAAATTGGGGCTAGTTAACTTGGACGTATGAAATGCTGAAGGAATTCAGCAGGTCAGATAGCATCAATGGTAAGGACATTTCAGGTCCAAAATGTTGACTCTTTATTCCTTTCCACAGATGCTGCCTAAACTGCAGAGTTCCTCCTGCATTTTATGTCTGTTACTCTGGATGTCCAGCATTTGTAGAGTTCCTTGTGTTTTTACTTTGGATATGATGTTTGAATGATATTTTTTCCTTATTTCCTTATCTGAAAACAGGTTGAAATGTGGGAGTATTTATTTATTTACAAGATGAAATTGCATGGCATTGGTTTCCTGTGCTGTTATCTTAGATTTTTAAAAAAATCAACATTCTGGGAATTTAATTAAGTATTAACATCTGAAGCTCTATGATATTTTCCTTATAGACTCTGACTAATTTGTTAGTGAAAGTTGAAGAAGCTTCTTAAAATCTTTCTTTCTTAGCAAAAATTGTTGTCCTGTATTTCTAAATAGATAGACAAATGAGTTAATAATAATAATAACAAATAAATGAATAAATAAATAATAACAAACACACTGAAAATGCTAAAAATCTAGATTAAAAAAGACAATGCTAGAAGTACTCAGGCAGTCAGGCCACATCTACTGGAAGAGAAACTGAGTTAATATATTAGGTCGAAGACCTATCGCTTGATGAATGGTTTTGAATCTAATATATTAATTTAATCTCTTCCCACAGATGTAGCCTGACTCTTTGATAAACAAGTTACAGAACTGACTTCTGTTTAAAAATATTTCAGCTACCTTTTTGCAGTTGCTGCCTGAGGTGTTGTGCGAGAACCAAATTCCTAAAACCCTTCATGGGATGTCATCAGTGAAAATCCAGTGCAGAGTAATGAATGCCAATGAACATGACCAATGAACTTTGCTGAGGAAATGCAACTTCTTAAAGAAAGATAGAGAGAGTAGAGGAGCACAGAGGTTTAGCGATGAATTCCATTGAATATTTCCTCAGCTGTTAGTGGCATAAAGATAAACGTTGGTGCTGTGTTAGAAGTCAGAAATAAAGGAAACCCAGATAACTCCAAGGACTGTAGGGCTGGAGGACATATTCATGATGAAATTAATCTTAAAGGGTAGAATTGATTAATTTCCCTGCTTTATATATCGCACCAAAGAAAGTTAGACTAGTCATAAATTGAAATGCTAATTTTCTTTGGATCATTGACTTCTACATTGTAATCCAGGGCCATATTTCTAGCTAATATAAAGGAACCAAAATCTCCAACATTTTTCTCTGAGCTTCTTTGAACAGTTTTTCACAAACTGGATTTGTGCTTTTAGCTGGACATGTTATCAAGCCAGTGCATCAGCTTGCAGAAATTGACCAAATGTGCTCAATGAGATGGTGTCATGGAGCCATAGAGCATTACAGCACAGAACCAGGCCCTTCAGTCACTCTGGTCCATGCCGAACCGATATTCTGCCTAGCTCCTTCGACCGTGGCCCTCCATTCCCTCCCCCTTTCATGTACTTCTCTTGTGTTAAAATCAAAACCGTATCCACCACTTCCGTTGGCTGCTCATTCCACACTCTCCTCACCTTCTGAGTGAAGAAGTTTCCCCCCTCAGGTTCCCCTTAAACATTTTACCTTCCACTCTTAATCCATGGTCTCTACTTCTAGTTTCACCCAGCCTCAGTGAAAAAAGCCTGCTTGCATTTTCCCTAAATACACCCCTCATAATTGTGTATTCCCTTGTCAAATAGCCCCTCATTCTCCTGTGCTCTGGGCAATAAAGTCCTAACCTCTTCAACTTTTTCCTATAACTCAGGTCCTCAAGTCCTGGCAACATACTTGTACTCATTCAATCTTATTGATATCTTTCCCGTAGGTAGGTGACCAAAACTGCACACAATACTCCAAATTTTGTCCCCTCAATGTCTTATGCAACTGCAACGTAACATCCCAACTCTTATACTTAATTCTTTGATTTACAAAAGCCAATGTGCCAAAATATCACTTTATGACCTTGTGACACCACTTTCAAGGAATTCTGAATTCGTACTCCTACATCCCTCTGTTCTACCACACTCCTCAGTGCCACAACATCTTTTGCATTGTGTAGTACTTTGATCTGAAACATGTAAGTACAGAGATCTATTATCACAAATATTTTACTGTGAGGTCTAGAAATTCTTAGTTCCACAAACATAGCCCCAAATCCAGGGGAATCTGAAACATAGCTCTATTCTACTGGCATTTCAATCTGAATAAAAAGCAGTTTTAAGTTCTTGTATGTGGCAAATGTTGATGGATTAATAATGGGGGTGTGAATGGAACTTCCAGCTGTTATCAGAAATGCAAGTTTTAAAAGAGATTCAGAACTCATTGGGTTGATCTGCTCCTCCCTTTCTTGGTGATACGTGCCAATGTTGAAGCATTTGATGGGATTTTTCACTGCAGTTCATTGTAGTTGTGACTTTGAATATCCCTCCTTATATTGAATCTGATTGCATATTAGCAAGTCAAAGCATTGAAGACACTTTCCCTTTTCAATTATTCCGAATTCTATTCAGCAATCTGGAGCATGGAGAATTTGCATGCAACGTGCTTGAAACTGCCACACATGATTTGTAGTGAACAATTGTTTTTGGTCATGTTTTAATTCCACTAATGGAGTGTGAACTGACGACGTGGAATCTTCAATGGGAAATGGCTCAATAGCAGTTACAAGAAGCCATTTGATAAAACAGTTTTTGGTGCAAGAGTAGGAACAATCTCAGTCAGAACAGCCCCCAACAATGCAAAAATAAAAAAACACCAAGTTTTGTATTGTACTCCAAACAGGGTCTCTGCAGACTCCTCTGCCCAACAGCAGAAACAAATGAACATTTTAATATAATAATAACTAAACTCAAGGTTTAAAAATAAATATTGCAATAAAGTCGGATACCAAAATGAGATGAAAATTTGTAGTTGCAAATACATGCCAACAATTCTGTACAAACAGCACAGGTATAACCACTATAGAAGTAAAAAATATTAAAAAGGATTGTTAGAAGTAGCAGCTTCGCTCTTAATGGTAGATTGAGTATTTTGCAACAAGGAGTTTTGAATGGTTAATTCATCATATCTGAAGACTTATTAAGACTTAATAAAAAATCACAGCTCAGTAAAGAGCAACTTTTAGTGATTCTACAGTAGCTGAAAAGCAGTTTGTTGATTGTATTTGCATTTACACGTGCTCAGAGAATGATTTCTAAGTGATTGTTAACTTATTATTCACTGAAGTACAGGAAAGAATGACCCTAATACTCAACATCAGTGAAGGTTCTTTACCACTGCAGAACATCATTCTCCAGCATTAAAATTTCACTGTGCAATTCATGAAAATAGGACTCTTTCCCATACTACTTTTTCCATTTCCCACCTTGAAAGTATCAAAAAGCCTACCTCTATCCTAAACTCCACTGTCATGTTCACCCAATTGTTCCCATGCTTGCTGATCTACACTGGCATTTTGTTCCACAACACGTCGATAATAAAATGATCACCCCAGCTTGCAATTTATCAGTGGCCTCACTCTATGCTATATATGTAACGACTGCAGCCTTGCAAGTCTAGGGAATTTGATTGCGTTACAAACATACTTAGCACGGCACACTAAAGAACAAGTTTAATGTAGCACAACCAGCTGCACTGGTGTTCACATAAAAAAATCTCAAATGCGTTCAATAAAGTGCAGTCAACCAATAAGGAATTTCACAGAAGTTCAACTGCAGTAAGGAGTCGATGCTTATTCAGAGGCTGCTTGGACAACCCTGGTCATCATCCTGTCACTTACAAAAGGACTCTAAGATCCAGGTCTATAATGCATCTGCCATCCCTGAACTCCTCTGCCAATAATGCATCTGGAATATCCCAGAAATCACTGACCCGCTCCTTGTCGTCACCACCCTTCTGCCCTCTCTGCAAATTACAATGTTCTCACTTCTAATTGTACCTGGATCTGATAAGAGGTCATCAACTGAAGTGTTAGTCCTGTTTTTCCTGTCAAGTGCTGCCTCACCTGCCAAGTATTTCCACTCTTTCCAGATTTCTAACATCTACAGTTCTTTGGTTTTCGACTTGGTTCATCTTAACTTGACCAAAATCGGTGCAAGTCCCATATTTGGGCGTAATTTGGTTTTAAATTAGTGAAATTGGTTTAGGAAGCAATGATTTCAAAAACTTCTCCTTGCAACAATGAAGGTTGAGTGGAAATTGAACAAAGGTCTAAGAATTCCTTGCCATTTGCATAATTGCAAATTACATATATGACATAAGCACACTTGCATGGTGTGGTTGGAGAGCGTAGAATAAGCAATATGAATTTATTTTAGCAGAACTCCAGATGCTTTGCTGATTCATTGCGTTCCTAGCAGTTAGAATGAGCAACCACTCATACATTACAATAATGACATGTTTGGACTGGATAAAGAGAGGGAAGCTGTTCCCACGAGAACACTGTTCAAGAACTAAGGTACAAGGATTCAGAAATGTGTGCAGTGTAGGCAGGACCTCCAAGAGGTCCACAACCACAATGTTGGCAAAGCTTAGGAAGGTTAATAGTACCTAACATTGACGACTGTGCTTGCATTTACAGAAACATCTCTATTTGTGTCTTTAATATCTCTATTTTTCCCTTTCAGGGTTCTGTTGAAGACCCTGACCTGGAGGTACACACTGACAATGGTTCTTTGTGGGAATGGGACCTGCTCTCAGGGTTCACGATCGGCCGCTGTTGTTCGACACGCCAAAGGCTTGGCCTGAGATTCCGACTCGGATTCAGAAGCCTAGGTTCTCGGGGCTCTGGAGGCAGGTGGATCGAGGACTGAGGAGACCTGTGTGTCAGGGGATTTGGGTTATCTGCAACTGTGTACCTGAAGACCCGGGATCTTTGCAATCTTCAGGCACAGAGCTTGAAAAAAACGACCTTACGGACTTTTAGCATCGTTTGTTTGTTATGTCTCCCCACCAGCTAGAAAAATGGAGACACCTCTTCCTCCCTTATTGGGGAGAGAGAGAACCTGTGGTATGTGAATGCGAAGTCTTTGGGATAACTGCAAGTCTGTGTTTTTGCTATTGCTTTGCTCATGCTTGAGTGCTCGGTGGCGGTGCCGGTACTTTTTTTTTGCTGGTAGGGGGAGGGGGGATTGTTGCTTGATGCCACTTATGCAGTGGGGGGGGGGAGCTGGGGGAGACTTTGGGGTTAAAACATGTAAACATAAAAAACCTACAGCACAATACAGGCCTTTCAGCCCACAAAGCTGTGCCGAACATGTCCTTACCTTAGAAATTACCTACAGTTACCCATAGCCCTCTATTTTTCTAAGCTCCATGTACCTATCCAGAAGTCTCTTAAAAGACCCTGTTTTGCATCCTATCAATATCCCACTGTAAGCTCTGAGAGCCCTCCACACTATCCACAACACCCACTACCTTTGTGTCATCAGAAAATTTACTAACCCATTCCTTCACTTTCTCATCCAGGTCATTTATAAAAATCAAGAAGAGTAGGGGTCCCAAAACAGATCCCTGAGGCACTCCACTGGTCACCGACCTCATGCAGAATATGACCCATCTACAACCACTCTTTGCCTTTTGTGGAAAAGCGAATTCTGGATCCACAAAGCAATGTCCCCTCGGATCCCATGCCTCCTTACTTTCTCAATAAGCCTTGCATGGGGTACCTTATCAAATGTCTTGCTGAAATCCATATACACTACATCTACTGCTCTGCCATCATTAATGTGTTCAGTCACATCCTCAAAAAATTCAGTCAGGCTCATAACCTGCCTTTGACAAAGCTATACTGACTATTCCTAATCATATTATGCCTCTCCAAATGTTCATAAATCCTGCCTCTCAGAATCTTTTCCATCAACTTACCAACCATTGAAGTAAGACTCACTGATCTATAATTTCCTCGGCTATCTCTATTCCCTTTCTTGAATAAGGGAACAGCATCCGCAACTCTCCAATCCTCCAGAACCTCTCCCATCCACAATGATGATGCAAAGATCATCACCAGAAGCTCAGCAATTTCCTCCCTTGCCTCTCACAGTAGCCTGGGGTACATCGCATCCGGTCCTGATGACTTATCCAACTTGATGCTTTCCAAAATCTCCGGCACATCCTCTTTCTTAATGTCTATATGCTCAATCTTTTCAATCTGCTGTAAGTCATCCCTACAATCACCAAGATCCTTTTCCGTAATGAATACGGAAGCAAAATACTCATTAAGTATTTCTGCTATCTCCTTCATTTCCATACACACTTTTCCACGGTCACACTTGATTGGTCCTATTCTCTCACATTTTATCTTCATGCTCTTCCCATACTTGTAGAATGCCTTGGGGGTTTTCCTTAATCCTGTCCGCCAAAGCCTTCTCATGGCTCCTTCTGGCTCTCCTAATTTCATTCTTAAGCACCTTCCTGCTAGCCCTATAACCTTCTAGATCTTTATCATTACCTAGATTTTTGAACCTTTCGTAAGCTTTTCTTTACTTCTTGACAAGATTTGCAACAGCCTTTGTACACCATGGTTCCTGTACCCTGCAACCTTTCCCTGTCTCATTGGAATGTACTTATGCAGAGCTCCACACAAATATCCCCTGAACATTTGCCACATTTCTTCCATACGCTTCCCTGAGAAGAGCTGTTTCCAATTTATGCTTCCAAGTTCCTGTCTGATAGCCTCATATTGCCCCTTACTCCAATTAAACATTGTCTGTTCCTATCCCTCTCCAATGCTGTGGTAAAGAAGATAGAACTGTGATCACCATCTCCAAAATGCTCTCCCACTGAGAGACCTGACAGCTGACCAAGTTCATTTCCCAATACCAGATCAAGTACAGTTGCTCCTCTTGTAGGCTTATCTATATATTGTGTCAGGAAACCTTCCTGATCACACCTAACAAACTCCACCCCATCTAAACCCCTTGCTCTAGGGAATCAATAATTTCCCAATCAATATTTGGGAAATTAAAATCTCCCACCACAACAACCCTGTTAGTACACATTTCCAGAACTTGTCTCCCTATCTGCTCCTCGATGTCCCTGTTACTATTGGGTGGTCTATAAAAAAACACCCAGGAGAGTTATTGACCCCTTCCTGTTCCTAACTTCCACCCATAGAGACTCCGTAGACAATCCCTCCATGACTTCCTCCTTTTCTGCAGCCTAACACTATCTCTGATCAACAGTGCCACACCCCCACCTCTTTTGCCTCCCTCCCTGTCCTTTCTGAAACATCTAAAGCCTGACACTCAGAGTAACCATTCCTGCCCCTGAGCCATCCAAGTCTCTGTAATGGCCACAAGATGACAGCTCCAAGTGCTGATCCACACTTTAAGCTCATCCACTTTGTTCATAATATTTCATGCTTTAAAATTGACACATCTCAAACCATCGTCTGAGTGTGTCCCTTCTCTATCACCTGCCTATCCTCCCACTCACACTGTCTCCAAGCTTTCTCTATTTGTGAGCCAACCGCCTCTTCCCCGCTATCTTCAGTGGTTTGGAGGTTTGCGTGCTTCAGTGACCCAGAGGTTATGCTGGCTGGAGCTAACCCTTTAATTTTTGGCTCTTGGTAGGGTCACCCATGCCAAACAGGTCAGAGGGGAAAAGAGTGATCTGCTGCTCCTCCAGGTTCTGGGGTTCAGCTCAGGGCTAACAACCCTGACTGGTAAAACGGAAAAAGCAATAAAGAACCCTACTATATCTGAACGCGATGGTATTCCTGAGTCTTGACCCGGCACTTGTATGTCTGACAGTACTGAAAACCGAGAGGTAGCTACCGGCACGATGGAGGAAGCCCTGAACCCGGCCAGATATAAAAGACGTCCATTGCTGCCCTAAACGCCACCGATGTAACAGGTAGTAAGCAGGAGCAGTGAGAGGAACAGTATTAAATGATAAGTTATGACGCAGAACCGGATGCGTGGAAAAGCCGCCGTTCAGGTCCTAAAGAATCTACAGTTTGATGGCACCCGGAATCGTTTTCACAGTCCTGGTCTAAGTTGGGTGAAGAAGACTCGTTTCCTTCTCACCCCCCCCCCCCCCCCTCCGTGGTCAAGAAGGGGAAAGGACAGGTTTCATTCCACACATTCCTCACCCTAATGAGCTCAGGAGTTTATGGAGGGGGGACAGCGAGCCGCGGTGACGTCACCGGACCGCTTACCGTGGGATCTTACTGAGCCTGGCGGAGTGTGAGAGAGCTGAATTAACCATCAGTAGAGATCGGCTGCTCAGCTTGTTATTTCAGTTGTCAACTAATTCAAATCGTTCAGAATTGGGCTCAGTAACTTTTCACAGCCGGCTCCCGATAATATAATCAGCATGTTCCATTTAAATTAAAAATATATGGAGGGAGAGGACACAATTAATCAATTCAAGAAAGGCAAAAAAAAAACAACTTATTCATACTGGAAGAGACAATTTTAAAAGATTCCCATTTAGAAACTTCAAGCAGTTTTTACAGCTGACTCCTGCCAACCACAGCACGATAGAATATCAATTAGCGCAAAGCTTCCCAGCAGTCAGCCGTGAGTTCGGGATTCGACCCCCCACTGCAGGAGTCTGTACATTTTCCCCATGTCTGCGCGGGTTTCTTCCGGGTGATCCGTTTCCCCCCACCCCCCACATTCCGAAGACGTACGGTTAGGGATGGTGAGTTTCGACACGCTGTGTGGACGCCAGAAGCGTGGCGGCGTTTGCAAGCTGCCCAGCACGAGCTGGCGCAAAAGCGACACATTTGATGAAGAAGCCATTCTTTAATATTTAACTCGTTTGAGGTGTGCAAGGTGAGTATTTAATGCTGCTTTCCAGTAATTACCTTCCACGAGCGAGACGCCTCCTACTCCAAGCAAGTACTCACAAGGACTAACACCTTCATTTAACAACAAGGGCAAAACATTTCCACCTGAGACTGTCGTGTGCTTTGGAAGAATGAGGGTTTACAATGTTCTGAAATCAAAGCCAGACTTCATATTTCTACTTGGAGCACTGATGCTTTCAAGTTAGCAATTAACTAGGCTTGACAAAATGTGCCTCCACTGTTCCTTCAGACTCCCGCAGCCAACTTTCCATTAGTCATGAACTGAGGATGAGAATTTAGAGAACAGTTTGTACATCTCTTCCCAGACGTATCTCGTGCATGACAGCTCAGACAGTGCTGATAAGAGTTTTGTGATAAATATAATTCACATGTTTTCTACTTTGAAGATCGGTTGGTACTGACGGATAACCATTTCTTTCTACACCAGTTGGCCAGTTTATTAGCCACCTCCTGTGCCCACTGAGTGCACGTTTGTTGTCTTCTTTGGCTGTAGCCCAACCACTTCATTTTTTAGTGTGTTGCATGTTCAGAGATACTCTTCTGCACAGCACTGTTGTAATGTGTGGTCATTTCAGTTACTGTCCCCTTCCTGCCAACTTGAAGTGGTCTAGCCATTCTCCTCGGACTTCTCTCAACAGAACCGCAGCTCACTGGATTTTTGTTTTGCTTTTCCACACCATTCTCTGTAAAGGCTGGACACTGTTGTGTGTGAAGATCCCAGGAGTTCAATTGTTTCTGAGAAGTTCCAACCACCCCACCCAGCGTCAAAGTCACTTACATCACATTTCTTTCCTATTCTGATGTTTGGTCTGAACGACAACCAAACTGCTGGATGATGTCTGCATGCTTTCATTCATTGAATTGCTGCCACATGATTAGCTAATTAGATATTTGCATTAATGAGAAGGTATTCAGGTGTACCTAATAAAGTGGCTACTGAGTGTATATTCTTGGCCAGACTGTGAAACGTCATGGCCAAGAGAGTGGGACCTACTCTCACATATTGATAGTTCATGCTCTGAACTCAAGTTATACAAGTTCTGGATGTCCAAGTAGCACTTCTGCCAAAATTCCCTCATCGTTTTCAAAAGAAAACCTGTTACTCAGGAGTAAGTTATTCACAATCAATATGTCATTATAGAGTCAGAGCCGTAGAGTAATGTAGCATGGTCACCGGCTCTTTGACACAACCAGTGCATGCCAACCACAGTACCCAGCCAAGCTAGTCCCAATTTCCCACATTCGGCTCATATCCCTCTAGCCCTGCCCTTCCACGTACCTAACCAAGAGCTTCTTAAGTGATACTGTTGTACCTGCCTCATCATCCTGCTCTGGCAGCTCGCTCCATACTCTGCATGAATAAGTTGCCTCTTAGATCCCTTTCAAATCTTAGCCCTCTCACCTCAAATCTATGCTCCCCAGTTCCAGACTCCTCTACCCTGAAGTAAAGACTGTTACCCCATCTATGACTCATAATTTTAAACATTTCTATCAGGTCATCCCTCGTCCTCCTAAATTCCAAGGGAAAAAAGACTCGGCCTGGCAAACCACCCCCCCCCCCGACCCCCGCATGATTCAGGCCCTCTTTTTCTCGCCCTCTTTCCAGTTTAACTACAATATTTCCTATAACAGGGAAACCAAACGTCTACACAGTATGGCCTCACCAATGACTTATGCAAGTGCAACATGATGCCCCACTCTGTGGTGGCATAGTTGAGATTTCACAGCTAATAAACAGGAAATAAAAGTTATTATATAGAATACACTATGAAATGAAATGATGATCTTCTGCTAGAATTTTAAAAGACTGCAGTGAAATGAAGGCCCAACTTATGGAGCACCAAAGAAACTTGAAATATTATGATCAGTTCTCATCAGGTTCCTACACAGATGTGTTTCATTGCCAATGGAAACAGGTCAAGTCTGAACCACACACTTAACGTCACAATTGCAGTACTCCTCAGGTGACATCTGCACAAACAGCATTATTAATCAGTTTGTAAACCCATTGCCAAAATAACATTTGGTGAATTTACGATTCCAAACACAAATGTGATTAGTTGGTATAAGCTGGAAAAGGCCTTTTGCTGAGAAAGAGGACTGCAGTTCAATCACAGGAGCAAGCTGCTTTTAAAACTGCTGGAGCTTTCCTCCTCTAACTGTTTCTGGCACTACCTTCAGCATACAATTGCATTCGGTATTGCTTTCCCACATCTGCTGATGTATATCTGGTCGTTCTGAAATGACAATGTTAGATATGCCAGTGGCATAAATATAAATACATGCATGATCCACTTCTGAGCTGTACAGTTTGACTGCCAGTGATGTTTTATCTGGTCCAAATTAATTTTTACAACTTCAGCACATAACCCAAACTGAATTTATTCTTTGACAACAGTGTCTGTGTTTCTGCATTTCCAAGTCCAAATCCAAGTCCACTGGAGGCTGGAGTCTGAAGAAGATGTCTTGGGGTTAGAGGATGGTGTATGTGCGTGAGTGGGAGGGAGGAACAGGACTTGTTTTGCTTTGTTGCTTTTGTATTATATTTTGATGTGCTCTGTGTTATTCTACTGGGTAATGCGGGCATGCCATGCTAGCAATGGCATGTTTTGCAACACTTTTGCAGGCTGCCCCCAGCACACACTTTGGTTTGTTGGTTGTTAACACAAATTATACATGTTTCGATGTACATGTGACAATAAACCTGAATCTTGAAAGGGAAAAAAATACTTGCATGAATAACCCTCCACATACACAGGACTTCTAAAAGCAATTTACAACCCAGTAAGAAAAGTCACATTTGTAATATGGGATGTGTATAAAAAATTCCAAAGATAGCTCAAGGAATGGAGAACCTCTGTTGTCTACAGCTTGATGAGATCTTTGAAATGCTTAAATGCAGGCTTTACGTTCATCCTCAATTTCATTACATTCATTATTACCTAAACCTTATACCCTGATATCCTCCTCCTGTTGCCCTATATGTTTCTGAAATCCTCTGTCCTTTAAAGTTTATCATAAAAATTGAATCTCTTCATAATTCTTTGTTCACAGCCCTAATATCCTTTTTTCAAGGTTAAGTCTCAAACTTAGTTGACTTCAGAGGCAATGGCTGCACTTATTGCCCATCTCTAATTGCCACTGAACAGAGCAGTGAGTTCAGGGTCAATCGGATTGATCAGTCGAGATCCATGTATAGAACAGATTTTCTTCTCTAAAGGATGTTGGTGAACCAGATGTGTTTTTTTAACAGCAAAGCATTAGTTTCATGAGAATACCTTTGTTGTAAATTCTGGGTTTGCCAAATCAGCCGAATGTAAATTCATCACCCACTGTTATGGGATCAAAACACATGGTCCAGAGCTCTGGTCTGGTCTTCAGTAAATCAGCTACTAACCCATTATTTTCCTTTGTGCAATTTCAGTGCTGGCCCATGGAGATACAGTACACATCCTGTACTGTTTGACTGCAGGACATTGAATATTTGATGGTGCCTAGGTCCGAAAAGATACATCACTCCAGTGGCTCGTCAGCCCATCAATTCAGTGGCAGCAGGTGCTGAAGGAGCCAAAGACAGTGACAGTAAGCCATTGGCAACAATGGCAGAGTGAGAGCTCTGGGGAGAGAGAAGCAGCTGATTTATATGCTGCCACTCTTCTAGTGGAACAAGTGCTGACTGAAACTTCCCTTTGGTCTGAACTACTGAGGCCCACTCACTGCCAGCGTCAGGAGCTAGCCGCAGGAAACTGCAGATGTGCGCTGGTGGTACAGTGGTGCAGCTGGCAAAGCTGCTGCTCCACAGCACCAGAGACCCTGGCTGAGGACCGATCTCGGCTGCCGCCTCATCTCGGCGTTTGCGCGTTCTCACTGTGACCTCCTTGGTTTCCTCTGGATGCTCCAGTTTCATTCCACGTCTGAAAGCTGTGTGTGTTGGTTGGTTAATTGTCCACTGTAAATCATCTCTAGTGTGTAGCTGAGAGGTAGAATCTGGGGAGATTTAATAATGTTTCGAATCAATGTAGGATTAGTGTAAATGGGTGGTTGATGGTTATTGTGGACTTAGTGGCCCAAAGGGCTTGTTTCTGTTGTACCTCTCCATGACTTCACAGATGAAAAAATCCATTAGCAATTACAATTCAGAAGTATCTCAATACCCTCGACTGCTAGACTGAGGGATTATGTGTTACCAGGGTTCATCATGATATAAAGTGGGTGGAGCCAAAAGATGTTCCATCCATAATATTGGTAGGACCATTTCCTTTTTTAAATGTAACCTTGGTTTGAAAATGTGGTTGCCCTGCTCTGTCGTAAGACTCACCTTAGGGCTTATTTGATTGCAGATGTCAGATAAAGGCAAGCTTTTACCATGTTTTCCTAGGATGTCAATGAATTCACTGGAAAAGCTAGAGAAGGCAAGTAGAAGACTATGGGTGGAAATTTGCCTCTCGCTCAACTTCATGAATCTTATAAATGTGATTACATTTTTTAGTATATTTCTCAGGTACTATAGTGACAGTGTAAATAAACAATTTGCAACAATAAGAAGTTAAGAGGTAACCAATCGTGTAACAGGACATTAAGTTTCACTTGCCCTTGTAGATTTTGGATTTGAACTGTTTCTTACTGGCAATTTGATGTAAGTGTGAGTTGACATTTCCACAGTGAAATTGTCCACTGGAATTTTCCCTGAGTGTGTAGGTGTGTGGAGTCTGGGGGAGATGATGAGAATATCCTTACTAATCCCAAATGTAGGTCTTTGTGGAATGTAGGAAGACCTACAGATAGAGTAAGTAAGTTATGAACATGCCATAACGGTAGTATAGTAGTTAGCATGATGGTATTACAGTGCCAGCGAACCGGGTTCAATTCCCACCACTGTCTGTAAGGAGTTCATACATCTTCTTAGTAACTCCATGGATTTCCTCTGGGTACTCTGGTTTCCTCCCAAATTCCAAAGATGTGGGGGTTAGAGGGTTAATTGGTCACTAGGTGTAAATGGTAAGCATGGGCTCATTGGGCCAGAAGGGCGTGTTATCATGCTGTCTCTCTAAATAAATTAAAATATAGGAGAAAGTTTTAAAGTGGAATTGGGATTCGTGTAAATGGATGGCCAGTGGTCAGCATAGATTTGGTGGGCTGAAGGGCCCATTTTCTTTCAATGACCAGAACTGGAACTTCCTCGTGGTTTCTTTATCAACACTTCATCTAAACTCTGGAAGTCACAAGATATCAGTGTTGTCGTATATCAAAAAAGTTGACCACAATGATTCAAGAAGGTAGCTTTTACCACCACCTTCTCAAGGGCTGAGAATGGCCAATAAACACACACACATCCCATAAATAAACAAAATCTTCCCCATGATAAATGATCACAATCAATCAAGCGCCAATAACGCAGAAATAAAAACTGCCCTTGGGCCTATAATTGGAATGAGTTACTTTATGGAGTCACAGCCCAAGAGAGTAATGGGACCACTGACTGCAGCCATTCATTTAGTACTACATCCCTTCACCAATGTGTCTTTTATGCAAAACATGAGTGAGAAAAGTGATTAATCATAAATTAATAAACATCAACTGTTATTTTTTCCTTTGCACTATTTTCGTGTTTCTTCCGTTATAATAGTTCGCATTTATACAGTATATCGCTTTTCAAATAGCAAAAATATAGTATAGCGGAAGGCATCTCGGAAGAGCTTTATCAGGAACATTTGACAGCCCACATGTTAGTGCAGACGACCAAGTCTTGGTCAAATAGGTATATTAAAGAAAGGTATTAAAGGAAGAGAGAGAAATGGGGGGGGGGGGGGAGGTATGCGAAAGAGGGCTAACAAAAATATAGTATTATTTATCGTAGTTTATAATATCTGTTGGATTTAATGTCAACCTAATGATGTTTGCCCGAAAACTTAGTGGTAGTTTAAGTACGGACTTGGGGCACCCTGCGAAATAATTCGGGAAGAACTCGTTTAAATTTTGACTACACACAGTTACTGAAATGCCGGCGGGTCTGACAAAATTTGATCCCGTGTAATACGTGGGGAAACAACGGGCGTGTGCATAGTATCTGCCTGCACCGTGACACAACAACTTTCCTGCGCCAGTCTGCTCCCGAAGTTACCGCCGCCGATTAGTCCCGGGTCTCCACACAACGGAGAAATTGCGATTGGCCGAGTTGGACAAAGAGTAATGAAGTGTTCGTGTCTCCTTTAGAGAAGGCGAGGGACGTTCTGAGTAACAAAATTGTCATGATGAATTTGTTCCCACAAATGACACCTGACCAAAGCAAATTGACAAACTTAAACGCGATCTAAATTATTTAATTATATTATTTCGGAAGTATTATAAACGGAAAGCGTTGTTGAATTCCTACTTGTCAAACTTGCCCTAATCACCTCAGAGCCGGTGCTTAATGAATACAAACCAAGCTACTCCACGCTACATCCCTCATGTACGGCACAATAAATATTTACTTTAGCGGGGAATTCAGTGACACGCATCTGTCGTCCTCGGGAACTGGCGCATCAATTGATTAAATCTGGGTTTGATATCACTTGAAACCTGCGCAGATTTAACAGGGTTAAATTATTTGCTTCATTGGAGCTTGCTAACAGAAAGTGAAATCTTCCGCCCAGTTTTGCTTTTGATCGGAGGAATGCGCTGAATTCAACACTCGCGCGTTTCAAAGCCTCTGTAAACGCGGGTCCAGCGAAAAGGTGCAGCGGACTCCGCGGGATGGCAGCTGTACAGTAATCACATTCACCAGCGTGTGGATGCGGGCAACTCCCCGGGGAGAGATGGTGCAAATCTTGGCACCAATTGGCTAATTCAATTTAATTCCACTGCATTCGCCGTGTCAGAATATTCATGAGGTGGAGAGTGAGTACCACTGGTACTGAGAGAGAAGAGTGCAATAAGAAGAGAACGGGAAGGCTGCAACACTTTCGCGAAAGCGATGTAGAAAAAGTTTCTCATCTGCATTTTTTTTGAGGCAGCTCTCGCCGAAAAAATCCTTGCAATTTCTCAGAAGAGCTTTTGATGCAACTTTTCTGAAGAGTCCGTATTTAGTGAACTGCAGGGGACAATGAGACCGAAGCAGGTTTTGAGGTGTGAAAATTGACAGGACTTAACAGCATTGTCGAGGTAATGTTGCATTTTATTACGTTATTTAGGCGGTGACACCTTTTTTATTGTTATTGTAAACAAACTAATATTTTTCTACATATTTAACTAGAGTAGTGATTGACCGTCAGTGGAGAAGGAAATACATTGAGTGTCGGTGGTAATTTTATAAGCTTTCAGTCTGGTTCAACATTTGCTCCACTTTCACCCGATAGCAGTCTCGCTGCCTGGGCTTGGTATGGACGTCACGTACCCCAACCCTCTTTACTTGTTGCCTGCCTGTAGTAAAGGAAACTTCAATTATGATTAATATCTCTTGTCTTAGTCTGCGAGTATTCCTCCAGCCAGATGAAGCTGCTACTTAAAGTGTACAGCAACTGGCTCTTCAGAATCGTTCAGGGCGAGTCTTCCCGCAACGGAAAGGGCTTTGGAGGCAGAATCTGTGCAGACTGAGGTCGGAAAAAGGGAACTGATTACTAGCAATGGTGCACAGTGAGCCAGGCAGCTGACAGCAACAGAAGCCAAAAGGCCACTTTTTTTTTATTCCTGCTTTCCTCTCCTTTGAGAATGGCAGACTCTGCCAACGACTGTATTTCTCGACTGGATAAAGATTTCACTGTGGAGACGTGTGACTGGAATTAATTGCGAGACTAGGAAAGGAAAATAAAACCCCAGCGCATAAATACTGCGCTGTAGGGCTTTTGTTCTATCTGAAGTTGCTATATATATTTTAAGCAACTGGCTCCGGGAAGAAAAAAAATGTTTTTAATGTCTGAGCAGGGATCTATATAGTTTAGGCCATCTCAATTGGGTAGGTGATCATCTATTTAAAATCTGTTCAACCCCTTTGGATCTATGCTGACTGTTCAAGTCTATGAGTCTTGTTCTCAATTCCTTGAGGAATGAAGTGTAGTTTACAGTTTCTTTGGTGTGGTTCTCCAGGATCTGACACAGCTCCAACTCAAGGACCAAGCCCCAGCTATTACTTGGATGATGTTTCTTTGATTTGTGATGGGTTATTGCTTTTAACTAGTGAATATGGACACACAAAAAATCAAATGTCCCTCCTTCCACTGTGGGAAATGGTGTGTAGTTTGCTAAGCTTCAAAGTTCAAAGTAAATTTCGTATCTATCTGCCACCAAATACAATCTTCAGATTCATTTTCTTGCAGTCACAGTAAAACTAAAAATGACAATAGAGTAAATAAAAAACTACACACAAACAAAGATTTACAACCAATATGCAAAAGAAGATAAGCTGCGCCAATACACAAAACAGAATATATAAAACTAAGCTTGGCTTAGGTACTACTGTTTCACAAGTGCTATCAGACAGCTTTCAGCAGTCAGGCTTGCACTGTTCATTTGGTTGAGGTTCTAGGCACACAAATGGCCATTATTCTGTCCTTCAATTGTTCTTTTTTTTTTGAGAAGAGGCAATATTGAAGGGGAAGTTAGTCACAAGATATGTCTTTCCTATTTTGTCTGTGGTACTGACATAAACTGAAAATGAAGCAGCGAAATCAAATCACTTCACTCGGAAATTATTACTGAATTTGAGTTTCTGTGCGGTGCATTTTATGTGCATGATAACACAAACTACATGTGTGCATATTTGTGTGGATGTAATTAAGTAAGCGTATGTGGTGCTTATCTGCAGATATCTGAAGCAGTGGCTTTCATAGAGTCAAGACTAGTTCATAACCTGTGTCTTGCCTCCTTCTGCTACTTGAACTCATATAACGAGATCATTTGAATTAGGTTGAGCACAGCTACTGTGGATTATTTCCTCTGATACAAGAAACAATGCCAGTAGGTTATCATGCTTTTTTTTTGGCTTGCCCACACATCCTATTCTTATGAATGCAAAGCAAGTATTGTAAATTGTTTTCTCTTGTTCATCTGTTCCTCTCCATGGCATGCATCATTGCCCAGTGAAGACAACAGGCATTTTGCCCATTAGATCTTCACCAATCCCATTCTTCAACCAACCAGCTGGTGTATTTCAGACCCAAACACACTGGGTATCAAGGGATGACTGAGCACTAAAATTGAACAACGCAGGCCTATTCAGCAACTGCCATAGTGGCCTCCATGTCTGTTTGTTTCATCTGTCCGTAGAATGACGTTATCTATCTGAAGAGGGCAATTTTCCCACACCAACATCCTTGAAGGTCCTCCATTAGTCTCCTACCTTTATGGCAGCCTGGTGGATCAGCCAATTTTTTAAATCTTCGCCCTCCTATATAATCTGAAATATCCTCTGCAGCTCAGGTGTAAATTGATATAGTTTCCCAGTATCAGGGATTTACTTTTAATAAGTACTTACCAACCAGTTAAACTGTGACTAGTTTAGACAAAGCTTGCCCCTTCAAACTTAGAAATGGAGGACTAAAAATGAATGTGGTACCCTCATAAATATGCTTGAAAACTATTTAGAGAATTATTTTTATGCTCCTAATGCACAACAAATTGCATTTGCACAGTAACATCAATACACCAAAGCAAACTAATGTATTGCATCAGCATGTTATCAACAAATTTTAAAAATGCTATAATCATAAGGAAGTCTCAAGGTAGAAAAAGAGATCGAATTTTCCCTTGAGCAAAGGAAGCAGAGGTATGTCCAGATGAGGGGGATAGAAAGGAGATGATAAAAATGTTCCTCTCGTGGGGTATCTTCAAAATTGAGAGTATAGATAAGATACATTAGGTCATTTAACAAACTCTTAGATAAACACATGGATGATAGAAAAATGGACAACTATGTAGGAGGGAAAAATTAGATTGATTTGAGAGTAGGTTAAGCGATTGGCACAACATCATGAGTTGAAGGGCTTGTACTTATTCTATGTTTAAGATAAGAACTGAAAGGTTCCCAACTGAAAGGTTCAGAGCAGGGGTTCCCAACCTGGGATCCACAGACCCCTCAGTTAATGAGAGGGGGCTACGGCATAAGAAAGGTCAGGAAGCTCTAGATTAGAGGGAGTCTGAGGGGGGAGTTCTTCTCACAAAGAGATTGTTTGGATTTAGGATGTGCTAACTGAAGAGCTGATAGAGGGCAGATATACTTATAACTTCTCAAAAGCATTTGGACTTTGAATTGTCAAAGTGCTGAAGACTATGGACTTAATGCAGTTTAATGGGATTGGTATGGATATTTATAATGGGTGGTATGGGCATGGGAGTTTCAGGCACTGAACAACTCCATGACTCTATTGATAAGAAATAGCTCGAAAGACAGTGTAGTAGTAGAGAAGCAGATAGGTTCAGTATAGAATTCCAGAGTTAGGCACAGTCAGCCCCAGAAAGAAGAACTAAATTTCAGGATGATCAAGAAAACAGAAATTGGGGAAACCATTATCATGGATAGATGTAAGGCTGGATCAGATTACACAGGAGGAAAGAGGCAAGCAACAGAGAGACTTGGAAGTAAGTTTAAGAACTTTCAAAACAAGGCTTTGGTTCATTGGAGCCAATGTGCACTGGATAAACAAGATAAGACCTAAGCAGCAGAGATTTATTTATAACTAGTTATCATGACTGAATCAGAATCAGGTTTATTATTATTGATACACCTCATGGAATATGTTGTTTTGCAAAAGCAATACAGAGCAAAACACAAAGACCACCAGAAGCTACAAAATAAACAAATAGTGCAAAAAGGGAATAATGAGAGTTAGTGGGTTCAGAGACCATTCAGAAACCTGTTAGAGGAGGGGAAGAAGCTGTTCTTATAATGTTGAGTTTTAGTCTTCATGCTCCTGGCTGTTGTTTTTTTTTTGTATGGTATATTATTGGCACATGACCCAGATTCAGTGAAAAGCTTGTCTTGCACACGGTTTATTCAGATCAAATCATTGCGTTGTGGTAGGATAAGGTAAAACAATAGCAATGCAGAACAAAGAGTAAAGGTTGCCAAAAGGGTGCAGAATGGGTGAAAGATAAAGTGCAAGATTATAATGAGGTAGATTGTGAGGCCACAAGTCCACCTTCTTGTACAAGAGGTCCATCCAAGGGTCTGATAACAGTAGGATGGAAGATGTCCTTGAGATAGCTTTCAGGCTTTTGTAACTTCTGCTCAGTGGGAGTGGGGAGAAGAGATTGTGCTCACTGCTTTACTGAGACAGCAAGAAGTATAGACAGAATCCATAGAGGGGCGGCTGGTTCCTGTGATGTGCTGAGCTGTGTTCACAACACTCTGCAGTTTCTTGTGGTCATGTGCAAAGCTTATTGCCATACCAGGCCGTGAGGCAATCAGATAGAATGCTTTCTATGGTGCATTAATAAAAAGTGTTAAGGGTTCAACAAGGACATGCCAAATTTCTTTAGCCTCCTGAGGAAGGTATCGGTGGGCTTACTCTACTGTGACAACGTGTTTGGACCAGGACAGGTTGTTGGTGATATTCACAACTAGGAACTTGAAGCTCTCAACCTCAACACTGTTAATTTATACAGGAGGATGCACACCACAACCCTCTTTCTGCACTTTTGTTTTATTGAGATTTGGGGAAGGTTTGTTGTCATGATACCATGTCACTAAGCTCTCTATCTGCTTGCTGTTCTCCATCCAACTCATCACTATTTGAGGAGCAGCTGACTACAGCAGTATCATCTACAAGCCTGTAGATGGAGTTAGAGCAGAATTTGGTCACACAGTCATGAGTGTATAGGGACTAGGGACGCAACTTTGTGGAGCACCAGTGCTTAGAATAATCGTGGCAGAGGTGTTGCAGCCTGTCTTTACTGATTACGCTCTGTGGGTCAGAAAAACAAGGATCCAGTTGCAGAAGGAAACACCAACTCCTAGGGTCCTGAGTATGTTGATGAGTTTACTTGGAATAATAGTATTGAAAGTGAAACCGTGGTCAACAATAGTCAGATGTAGGTGACCTTACTGCCCAGATGATGAGGGTTTGTAACGATGGTGCCACCTTTTTGAGGCACTGTCTTTTGAAGATGTCCTTGACTGGGTGGGGGGGGGGAGTTGCTTTGTGATGGAAAGGCTGAGTCTTCAGCCCTCTGCTGCATTTTGCAGTCATGTGCAAAGGGAATGTGACAATGTTTAGAAGCATTGCGACCTCGGGGGCAAATATATTCATTTTAAGTTAACTCATTATTAAATTAAGAACAGGGCAGCATTGGGTGTTTTGTATGGCAGAATGCAGAGACAATTCGGATGCTAGTAGTCAATTTAAATATTGTGTTCTGCTAGGGGCTTCAAAGCTCATTCCACAAGACACCACTTCTGATTTGTTTTCCTTCTCTCCAAGTGACTTGATTCATTCCTTAGCTAGGTAGCAGAGTCAAAATCAATAATTCATTTTTTAGGTAAATCAAAGCAGAAAGAAAACCTATATTCTCTACCTGTGATGTAGTGCGTTAATGTGTGCAACAGTGTCTCAATGGGCCTTCCAGACTGAGTAATAATGAATTTTTCTTTTGATCTCACTAAATATGCAATCTATCAAAAATGAACTATAAAGTGTTCTACTGGAAATCTCACATTAGGCAACTGAACTATATTGTGAAAACCTGATGGGATTCATGACAAATCATTGTTTCCTCTTTCGATGATAGACTACTTTTTCATTCTGAAGTAAAATGAGCACACTGGCTTCATGTGTGTGGTATGCGGAATCTCCTGGATCTTTGGTGCCTTGGTGCCCAGAGGAATTCATGAGCAGAATTACAAGTTTGCAGCG
This sequence comes from Hypanus sabinus, assembly GCF_030144855.1. Lineage (NCBI taxonomy): Eukaryota > Metazoa > Chordata > Chondrichthyes > Myliobatiformes > Dasyatidae > Hypanus > Hypanus sabinus. The sequence goes on along the minus strand of NC_082725.1, from coordinate 21,939,116 downwards.
ATGGTAGAGGTAGTGTGACCAGGTGAGTCAAGTATGGTAATTCTTCTAAGGGGTTGACCATTGGTAGGTGATTTAATCCAGAATGCTAGGGTGGATTCTCTTAATGGAGAATGCCCGTGCATGGTGTTGTTTAACATGGGCAGGTTGATGCATAGGCAGCCACCTTGACAGATCGGGGTCAGCGTCCATTGGCATGGAATGCAAGGCGACTGGAAACCCTTCATTCTACCTTCCTCCTTCCTCCATCTTCACTGCCATTGTGATGTGTCATCATCTTCCTCCAGCTCCATCAACGAGGCCCAAGTTGGATCACTCTTTGTCTGGAACCTTCCCCTTGACCTTACCGCTATGGGTGACCCTACCAGGAGCTGAGTTCCTGACAGCAACGTTCTTGAGATCTCAGGAACTTTCAAGCCTTTCTGCCACAACAAGGTGACGATCCTTGAAGAAGCCTGTAGACCAGTTGTTAGGAGAGTAGAGAAGGAAATGTCTCTTACAAAAATTTTTGTTGAAGAGAAGTCTGGCAATAAGAAGGTAGACACCTTTTTTTTTTAAAAAAAGCACTGTCTTGGAAAGGGCATATAAGAGATTTGCCTGTGTATGACATTAGTGCTGAGGTCTTATAGTTGTATGGAGAGATGAGGAAGCTGGGTTTTCCTCCTTTGAGCAGGGAAGGTTAAAACACATTTAGCAGAAGTGATTAAATAATGGGAAGTTCTAGTGAAGTGCAAAGGGAATAACTTTCATTAGCAGAGTTTTAGCAACTTGAAGACTTAAATTTAAAATTGTTGGTATATGCTTAGGTGATGATAGGGAGAATTTAGTTCACCTAACAGGTTATTATGTTCTGGAATGTGCACCCTTAAACTGTGGTGGAAGCAGATTCAGTGCCAAAGTTTGAAAAGGAATCGGATCTGTCTTTCATAAAAGAAATATTTGCAAGATCTTGAGGAAAAGTCAGAGGTGAGGAATAATTGGATAGCTCTTCAGAACACGGGTAGAGACAATATGAACCAAAGGATCCTCCGTTTGAATGTGTAATTGCTGAAAATTGTACTTCCAGTGAGTTGTGAACCAGGCGGCCTGGGATCCTGATGCAGAAGATGCATCAAATGAGTTGTCTTATTCAGAGCTGAGTGTAACCTCTACAGAAGCATCACTGCTAATTGCAGAGATGGAGGTCTCCCAGATCTTTCGTACTGAGGCAGCAAGTGGGAAATCAGTTTTTCTGATGAAATTAAGGCTGTATTGTGACAATACTTTTCTAAGTATTATGGTTGGTAATTTCCCTGTCAAACAAGTCTAGATTGTCTTATTATTCATTCACCGGATGTGGGCATTGCTGGAAAGGGCAGAATTTATTGCCAGTATCTAATTCTCCTTTAGAAAATGTTGGTGAGACAAATTTCTGAAATATTGCAGTCTTTCGATAAAAGTAATCGTACCATGTGGATGTGGTACCAATGACTGATTTTACCATTTGTGCTTGAGTATCTTCCGCTCAATGCATGTTTTTTAGAGGAATTGTTCTGATTTCAAAGTAAGTTATTCTGATTTTATTGAGAGCCAGATGGTAATATATATTCCTCAAGGTGAAATTATAAAATACAAATAAACAATGGTTCATCTGTCATGATTTTACCACCCTCCTCAAAACATACCATCTTGGCCAAACTTTTTATCACCTTTCCAAATCACTCCATTGGCTTGAGATTCATTCTTCTCTGGTCATGTTTCTGTGAAACACCTTGGATGACAACGCACGATATCGAGTGGAGTATCTTACTGCATGTTGTTATTGTTGGCACACTATAACTTCCAATGAATGTGATTTGTTTTATTTAGAGATAGAGCATGAACAGGCTCATTCTGGCCCATCGAGCCACTCCATCCGGCAAACTACCTATTTAACACTTGCCTATTCACGGGGCAATTTATAGTGACCAATTAACCTACTAACATGTGTTAGGAAACATTAGCACCCAGAGTAAACCCCTGTGCTAGTGGGAAGGGTGTACAAACTTCCTTCGGACAGCGGCAAAATTGAATTCCAAATCCCAACGCCTGAGTTGTAATTGTGTCGCAATAACCACTACTCGACTGTGGCACCCTAATGAAATGAGAAATCAAATGGTTGCTTGGCCTTGCAGCCAGAGGCTATTTTTTTCTCAGTAAGATAGCAGCCATGAGTTAATAAGTGAGCACTCCATTCCCAAAAACTATTACTGTACATCTAAGTTGGGGTGGTACGGTAGTGTAGTGGTTAACACAACACTTTACTGTTCAGGCGACCTGGGTTCAATTCCAATGCTGCCTGCAAGGAGTTTAGATGTGGTTTCCTCCAGGTGCTCCAGTTTCCTCCCACAGTCCAAAGACAATTGGGTTAATTGGTCATTTCAAATTGTCCTGTGATTAGGCTAGTGTTAAATTGATGTGTGACTCGGCTCTGAGGGCCAGAAGGGCATACTCTACTCTGTAACTCCACAGATAAATAAATAAAACTCCCTTTACCTTCAAGGTAATTAGTTCCTGGCTTATGTCCTGGTTAGGTGCTCAGGATGGAAAGGCGAAATTCTATTTGATTTGCACGGTGGGCAAAAATCAAACATCACAATGCAGAGGATGCATTGATCCATTCCTCTCATTAGCTAAATCGAGCAAGGCCCTTCCCAGGACACCCACTCCTGCTCAGCCTGGAATCAATGCTGTGCTTGCAAACCCATGTCATGGCATTACTGACTCAGAATTATTCTGTGATAGTGAGGTCACTATGATGGTAAAAGAACTTGTAGTCTTCCTACCAATGTAGGACAAAATAAACTGAGTCAATCAAGTCAAAGTCAAAGGTGCAATAACACCACCTCCCTCACCAGTTTTCTGGGGTCTTTGTAAGCCACGACATTTACTAGCAATAGGGGATATTCATGTTATTATAGGTCAAATGGATCCCATTGGTTCAGACTCCTTACAATTCAACCCAAATCTTTATTAAACATTAAACAAAAAGTGCGTACATTTGATTATATTCCTATTGTACCTGTGGAGCAGCCATGAACCCATCAACTGATGGGCCAAAGAAAAGTTCCATACTTTAGTTCACTCTGAACAATTAATCACACCAAGAAATGATGAATTTGCAGAAAAGCAGTTGCATTTTGCCTGAAGCAAATCGTTACAAGTTTTTCTTGGCTTGAATCTTACACAGAACCTAACTTTGTTCTTCTAACTTTAGTTACTTATTTAATACAGAATGTTTTATTCAATAATTTTGACAGACTAATATAGTTTGGTTAAATAGTATTTGCAAAAGTTGACTCCATATTTTGTCCTGTGGTCCGGTATGCTGGCTTTTTGTACTGCCTATACATGTGGGGGGAGAATGCAGTTTTCTTTTTGTGGTGCCTGTATTAATTGGTTACTGCAAGTGCATTACATTTGTAGCTGTAAAGATTCCCTCTGAGCAGTACTCTGGTAAATTCTCAACTAACTTCTCTGAAGTACAGTTCAGTTTAGGTGAGGTAGCATGGTGGTTATATAATCAGTCTGATAATCCAGGGCCAGATTAGTAATCTAGAGGCATAGAGGAAAGGTTAGATTGATTTTAGAGCAGGTTAAACGGTCAGCACAATCTCATGAGCCAAAGGACCTGTACCATACTGAAATATTCTATGATCTACACTCAGTATCCACTTTATTAGATATCTCCTTCATCTAATAAACTGGCCACTATGTATGTTTGTGGTCTTCTGCTGTAGCCCACCCAGATAAGGTTAAATGTGTTTGCAATCAGAGATACTCTTCTACACACCACTTGAGTTACTGTCACCTTCGTGTTAGCTTGAACCAGTCTGGCCCTTCTCCTCTGACCTTTCTCATTCACAAGGCATTTTTACCCACAGGCCAACAGCTATTCACAGGATGTTACTTTGTTGTTTATACCATTCTCCGTAAGCTCTGGAGAGCGTTGTGTGTGAAAATCCCAGCAGATCAGCAGTTGTCGAGTGACTCAAACAACTCCATCTGGCACCAATGGTTCCAAAGTCAAGGTCACCTAAATCACATTTCTTCCCCATTCTGATGTTTGGTCTGAACAACATCTGAACCCTTGACCATGTCTGCATGCTTCTCTGCTTTGCATTACTGCAATATGATTGGCTTATTAGATATTTGCATTCATGAACAGGTGTACCTAATAAAGTAGCCACTGAGTATATGTTCAACGTTAGATCTCTCCAGGCAAACAGATTTTGAAAGTCAGTTGACTCGATTCATTTAGGATGAAGGGAAATCAGTGGTAATGTTGACCATGGAGCCACTGAATTTTTATAACATACTTTTATTTCATATGTTAACTTAGCAAGGCCTTTGACAAAGTTTTAATATGGCAAAAAAAAAGGTTCAAAGCATCCATGTGAGGAAGAAAATTATCTAGTAACAGGAAGCAAAATGAAATGATTCTCCGGTGATTTTGTGATTAGATATCTGTATCAATTGGGCTTCACAGGTCTCGGTAATGTGATCTTGGCTGTTTGTAATATATATTAATGATTTAGACTTCAGTGTCGGAGGTCTGATAAAGAAATGTGCAAACGATACAAAATTATCCATGTGGTTAACAGTGTGCTGCTTTAGATTGCTGGTAGGATCAGGTGTTCCGGTCTGTCAGGCTGAAACATAACGTGCTGTATTTAATCCAGAGAACTAAGAGGGGCAACAAGACAAGGGACTAGACAGAGAGGGAGGATGATGAAAGGTAGATCATGGTGTGTACTGTATGCTCACAGATCCATAAAAGGCAGGTTAAATAACAAATGAATGCTTTCCTTGATCAGGAAAGGTATCAAAATGTAAATGCTCAAACAGTATAAAAGGTTAATTAGGACATTATTGAGTTCTGGTCAGTGCAACACAAGAAAAATGTATTTGCATGAAGGAGAATATAAAGGAGATTCACAAAGATATTGCCTTGAATATAAAAGTTTACCCATGTAGAAAGATTGTATAAGCTAGGGGTGCTTGCCTTGGAATAGCAGAGACTATGAGGAACGATTTAACCAAGAAGCAAAATATTACAAGTGATGTAAATTCAGATACAGTACTGAGCAAAAGTTTTAAGTTTAAGTCTTAGGCATATGTATATAGCTAGACTTTAGCACAATATTGTTGTAATTTTATATTTTGCGCTGTACTGCTGACACAATAGACAAATTTCATGACATGTGGGTGATGATAAATCCGATTCTGATATGGGTCTCTATTGCGGATTGAGAGCGGGAAGGGGTCAGGGAGAGGGAAATTATATTTGGGGAAATGGGAAGGGAGTAGAAAACACCAGAGAGGCATTCTGTCATGATCAATAAACCAATTGTTTGGAATCAAATTACTTTGCCTGGTGTCTCAGGGCTGGGTGTTTCTGCACTTGTGCCACCCTTCCCGCCGGCAGTCCTTCTCCACCACCTGTCCCACACTCCTCCTGCTGTGCTCCACCCTCGCCATACCCAACCTCCTTCAATCCCACCAGTTACAAACTCACTCTCCATTCCATGTTGACAAATACAGTACTGTGCAAAAGTCTTAGGCACCCTAGCTATATATACGTGCCTATGACTTTTGCACGGTACTCTAGATTAACAAAAGGTAAAATGGAGTTAAAGTAATTTGTAAGAGGTTAGAAAATAGTCACGGTAGAGGCCAAAACCTTGTAAAAGCAGTTGGACGTCCATTTGAAGAGTCATGAATTGCAGGACTAAATAGCTGGTGCTGGAAGGTAGGATAAAGTCGCGTAGATTTTTTTAAGCCTGTACAGATACTGTACAACTGAATAAATTGGCCCACTGTAGAGTTATAAGTTTTCTATTTTTGCGTAATTCAACAAAGGGATAAAACTCCATTCCCTTACCAGTCTAGTCTACGTATGACTCCTGGTTCATGGCAATTACTCTCTGAAGTGTTTGAATGAACCTGCCTCGGAATCATAGACAATTAAGTATTACCTTCATCCACTGAATGAACACATGGAAAGAAATCCGAAGTATATACAGTAGATTCTGGTTAATTGTGCCATCAGTAATCGTGGCAGCTGCTTATATGAGACAGCTCTTAAAGTACAAAAACAAATCCTGAAAATAGCTGGGATTCCTTCCTTTTATTTGGGATAATATGCCGCTTAACGGGGTTGGTGACTGTCACCGAACATCTTCTAACTAGCATTACTAGTATACACTTGTGTGGCTGTCTGACACTATACCATGCTCAGAGTGAACAGTTCTTAAATAGCATCAGTTGCATGTTGGTGCTCAAAAAGCAGTGATTTTTGTCGCTGATAGTTATAAACCGTAAGACAAGTTAAAACTGTTTTGCCTACTGCTTTTTAAATATTCAGGCTTGAAGATGCCAGAGAAGGCCGGGAGTGAAAAGGAAACGATTTCACTACTTCAAAAAGTTAGGAACAACAAAGAATATGGAAAGTATTGACAATAATCTTGAATATTACAATGAAAATGAATATTTGGAAGGTGCTATCATCTAAAGCACTGTTTGAGGCAGTACACTAATCTGCACTAGGTTTCTGCACTTATTTAATTCTTTATAATCAATCAAAAGAACATGTCAGTGTACACTGGATGAATTCCTCCGTTAAGCAAATAATACACATTTTTATAGTACTGTATTAGTTTTGGTAGTGTTCTAATTTGTGCTGTATTTTATTGAAATACATAATTTGTTCCTCAGTTAAACAGTAGTTCTTTTTTTTTTATATACCTTTTAAACTATTTCCATGAAACTTCAGCTAATTGGTGCAGCTGCTTATTTGAGCCCAAATGTACTGGTCAGGCCGTGTCCCAGTTGATTGGAATCCACTGAATTTGGAAAGGATGAAGTGCTTAAAGATTGATTCTTGGGAAGTGGTGTTTGATCAATGAGGAAGGATGAAACAAGTAATCCTACTCTCTGTATAGTTCAGAAGAACAAGGGATGATTTCATTGAAATATACAAAGATCTTGTGTCTTTGGGCTGGGAAGATGCATGATGATGATTTGTCTCCCTGTCTTTGGTGTCGAGAATTGAGGGTCACAGACTTAAAGTAAAGGACTGGCCACTCAGGACTGTGATGAGTAACGTCTTCACCACGAAGAGTAGTGGATCTTTGGAATTCTCTACCCAAGAGAACTGTGGCTGCTTAATCACTGATTATATTCTAAAATATAGACTGACAGATTGGAAATGAAGAGAATCAAGGGACGTGAAATCAATGCAGGAATGTAGTGATGAGGTTGAAGATCATCATGTTCTTAATGACTGATAGATCAGGCACAAGATGCCAATGGTTTACTCCTAATGTTTGTTATGATTTTATGTTCATTGAAAATCTTACAAAAATAGAGAAGTTTTATACAATTAATTACTTTGCTGGTATTGATGTTGACAGAGACAAACAACAAATGTTGCACTTGCTACTTTTTCAGTTGTGAATGAGGTCACTTCAGTAGGACAGAGTGAAACAAGGACAGAAAATGACTTCATACTGTGCTGATTATATTAATATTGCCTTCACTCAGCCAAAAGACTACTTTTTAATACAGCCACTGGAGTAGTTGTTTGCTTCCTTAACAAAACAACAATACAAAAGGAGCTAGTTAATGGCAGAAATAACACATAATAAAATGTAAGGTAATCTATTTTATATGTCACATGAGAGTGAGGCTTTAAGGGAAAGTTATATCACTGACTCTTGTTTCATCTGCACACATTAAACATGACACGTGTTTGCTGAAAGACTAAATATACCTTGTTTATGAATGGCTAACAATTATTCTACTCAGCACCACCTGCAGTCGTATGCCCATAAGAATTGAATAGCTATATCACGTTTGATTTGTTGACTATGTAAGCTCTAGTAATGAAATGATTGCCGTTTGGTTGACAGAAATTCTATTAGTGATTTATGTCTCACCGATGAAAACTATGCTTTGCTTTAGGAATACTTTACTACTGGCAAGTAACATTGTTAACAGTGAGATTTAAATGGCTCCATGCTCCAATTAATTGAATCTAATTAATTGTTTGAGGAAGTGAGCTGCTTTCTTCCAACAGAAAATATTTCTATTCCTTTTCTTTCCATTCATCTTCACATTAGAGAGCCAAGGAGAAGAGTCCAATCAGAATTGAGGGAGCAGGACAAAAGGAATATGGATTTAAGATTAGGTATAAGATTGTGTGGAAAAGGAATATTCCTTTTAAATCATTAAGCTTCTATTAGAATCAGTATGTTTGTTATCATCGACATGTGTTGTGAAATTTGTCAATTTCGCAGCAGCAGTACAAATCAATACATGATAATATAGAAAGAAAAAGAATAAGTAAATGAATTGTAGTAAGTTTATATATGTATGTTAGATAGATCAAAAATAGTGCAAAAACAAGTAATATATATATTTTTTAAAGTGAGGTAGTATTCATGGGTTCAGTGTCCATTTAGAAATTGTATGGCAGAGGGATGAAGCAGTTCCTGAATTGCTGAATGTGTGCCTTCAGGCTTCTGTACCTCCTTCCAGATGGCAACAATGAGAAGGGGGCATGATCTGGGTGATGGGGGTCACTAATAATGGACATCGCTTTTCTGAGGCACTGCTCCTTGATGTCTTGGATGCTACAGAGGCTAGTACCCAAGATGGAGCTAACTAATTTTACAATTTTCTGTAGCTTCATTCAGTCCTGTGCAGTAGCCCAGTTAGTTGAAGTTGTAAATTTGTAAAAGTAATCAGAGCCAGCATGTATTGACTATCCACAATTGTCCTTGTGAAGTATGTAGCCAACCACATAATTTGAACTTTGGTTCTCTGTGATAAATCTATTGTGCTTTGATACATCGGGATCAGTTCAGAACCAGATACAAATCAGCCACTCTGTTGTGAGTCTAAAGTCACATAAAGGCCAGATAAAGCAATATATCAGAACTCATTCCCAGTTGGTAAGCAATGATCTGGTACTCTGATGGTCGTCAAAACTCACTGAAGTTTCTCATTGAAAGTATATTTAGTTAACTGTCATGCTGTGATTTGAATTCACATTTCTTGCTCATCACTAGTCTGGACTGTATTTCCATTCCTTGGACATATAAAGCTAAGAAATAGGATGCAGTCATTCATTTCTTCTTCCTGCTTGACTTTTTACATTGCCTTCATACTTAGTTTGTCACCCAAGTTGTGTTTTGGCAAAATTGTGTCATCTGAGACACAATTCTGATTCTTTCTACTTCAAAAGTAACCCATCCTAACTCTTGATTTATAAAGATACTTGTAGAGGAAATTACTCACTTCAAGCAACTCCATATATCTCATGCACGTATAGCAATCCTGTCCATATTTAAAGGCAGTTGAATACTAGGAATCTCACGAACTTGATTGTAAAAGCTAAGTTGTGCTTAACAGATACTTCCATGGATGACTTGTGTAGAATCAAATTTGACCAAATTAAACCCCAGATACCAAAAAGCAATAAAAACTTCGATAAAGGGTAGAACTCAATAAATTACCATTGGCCCACTGGGTAATGTGAATCTCTGAGAAGACATGAGACTGACATCATCCATCTGCCATCACATTCGATCTGTCTTTTTAATGTTATAGCACCTTCCATCAGCTTGTACAACTATAGATACACTGCAGAGAATTTGCTAGAGCTTTTGGTCATTTGAAAAGGAGATCTGTATGTTTTTTTCTAATTTCTAGCTGAAGTTCAAGCATAATTTCCCTGGCTTCCTGCACCTCTCCTTTGATTTCTCCACATAGTAAAACGGCAGACAGATCACCATCAAAAAATAAATGTGATCATTACTCAAACAATTTTCTGCAAGTGATTGCCTTCTGCATACAAAGAAGGTTGAGATGAGCAGACTTTTTTTTCCTTGAGGGATGCAAGTCTTTCAAATGGCAATGGGTAGATAATGATTATGTACATTCAAGATATAGAGTTTTAGATCATTGGTCTCCAAGGGAATAATGGCTGAGGAGATTTAGGCTAGAATAGGACTTGATCTAAGGGATTGGCCTTGTTCTTACAGAATAGCAGAGCAGGCTCAAAAAGCCTTGCAGCCTAAATCTGTTTCTGTTTCCAATGTTTAAGTTTTAGATAATATTCTGAAGATGATTACCTGAGGAAATAATGTTCCTCCCAGTGTTCTGATTGCTGCTTGTGAACTGACCTGCAGGCTGTTGTCCAAGTTTATTTTAATGCCTGAAGTATCAATTTTCTGATTCAGTCTGAATGGGCATAAGTTAAAGTAGAATCGAAAAACAAGAGTAAACATTATGCCTTATGCATTTGGAATTTGATCAAAAGGGGATAAAAAGTAACTTCAAGACCTCCAATTTTTCTATGCCACATCTTTAGGAAATAATCAATGGAATAAACAGTAAATATTTTATCACTATAGGTATGAAACTCAGAATTTTGTGACTGAGGTTGGGCTAATATTAATTTCACCTAATTTGGATCATCAGACCTGGTGCGAAAGATCATTTAACTGCAGCTCTTCACCCCTTAAGAAGCCATGACCCTGCTATAGCATTGAATTCACTCAAGGCTAAGTGGGAGGTGTGGTTGTTTCTGATTCGAAGGCTGAAGGTTCGAGACCCACTATGAGTTGAGCATCAAAGTCTGCTTAACACAGATATTAAAAACTTAAATGTCTATCTGCCCTCTCACATGATTGTTAAAGACACTAATGGTAGAATCTTGAAGGAGAAAGACAATGCTTCTGGTATCCAGGCCAATGTTTATTCTTCAATCAGCATTATGAAAAAAGATCACCTAGACACTTGTTAGTGGGAGAGTGCTGGCCAGAAAGACTGAGCACTGCATCATCTGTTTTATGACAATGAAATTGGAAACACCAATGACTGTAAATTATGCTGAGAAATTGAAGGGCTCAGTCGAAGGTGTCTTCTTTTACTTCCAATTACTTTCCCATAGTTTAACTGGAAGTTCTCTGTGTGGAGATTGGCAGGTTAAAAGATGTCAATTGCAGAGGATATTCCCAATCCCAAGGAATTTTAAGCTTCATTTTTACCAGGGTAAGAAAAACACTGGTGAGTCAAATACAAAATGTGTTATGTACAATCTTGTCGTCAATCTAGTTAGCACACAATTTTCCATGATGCATCAATGCAGAGAAAGCAGTGATTTGATTTAAGCAGTGAGTCTGCAACATTTTGTGCATGAAATTGTATTATGCAACATCATTTTGTAGCCCACGCAAACCACTTAAGAACTGAACATCTTTTTTTTTAAATAAGGAAAAGCTTTACTTGCCTTTTACGGTTGTTGGTAATGCAGGAGGGGGGCATTTATTTGACTAAATACATATTGATGTGGAAGGCCAGCATAAGAAAGTAACTTGGTGAGAGTCTGAAACAACTTTACGGCTTCTAATTCTTTTATTAAGAATAAAGCTAAATTTCTGATTAATTGCAGAATATGAATATTACAGCACTTGCTGTGATATAACATTAGACCAAAGCATAACTGTATAGACACTCAGTGGCCACTTTATTAGGTGCAGTAGCCCATCCACGTCAAGGTTCGACGTGTTCTACGCACCATTGTTGGAACACATGGTTGTCTCTCTATCACCTTTCTGACCTCTCTCATTATCAAGGCATTTTCATCCAGAGAAATTTCATTCACTGGACTTTTTTTCTTTTTCACACCATTCTCTGTAAACTCTGGAGTCTCTTGTGCATGAAGATCCCAGGAGATCAGTAGGTTCTGAATTACTCAAACCACCCCATCTGACACCAACAATCATTCCACAGTCAAAGTCACTTGGATCGCATTGTTCACCACTCTGATGTTTGACCCTGTCTTCATGCTTTTGTGCATTGTTGCCGTCACACAGTGGATTGATTAAATATTTGCATTAATGAGCAGGTGTACGGGTATACCTAATAAAGTGGCTAGTAGGTGTAGTTTCACATACCCTAAAGCAGCTTCTTTCAAAGCCACCGGGGGTTAAGAGTCTGACTGAGACTACATCATGTATTCGATCAAAATTTGACAATGTACCACTCTACGTGATTGAAAGCAGAACTTGCAGAAAATACACAGATGGAACTATTATTTAATCTCTGATCTGAGGAAGAGACTAAAAGCTAAAATATCTCCTATATTACAATACCATCTTGCATTAGATCAGAATATTGGCCCACTACTCACAAACCAGCTCATCTGGATATCTGGATGGACGAAACAGAAAACATCAAGAACAAACTCAGAATGCTGTAGTAAGGACAGAAGTCGATGACCTTGCTTTGGAAATTTCCAATTATTAGAATCATTGTAATGGAGTTTTGAGTTTTCTGGATTTATGTTGCAGTTGACAGGGACTGAAGGTCACAAGTTAGAAAGCCTGCTGTTCCTTTTCACAGCCTAGCTAAAGAAAGACATTTTTTTTTCTACCTTTGCTCACGGGGCCTCCAATGTCCTGCCTGGTGATGGAGAGAGGATGCAAGTTTTAACAATGGAAACCTCCAGGCAGTGGCACTCATTGGAGGGTAGGAAGGGCAGCATTTGGGGCTGACAGTGAAGGAACTGAGGGCGAGACTCTGAGATTCTCATTTGCACACCCACAGACATTGTCCATCTCAAGACCCAAGAAAAAGAATAAAAATAATGGATTCCTTTGAAAGTGGTTGCTTATTTTGCACGGAAGGAAGTGCAAGTATATGAAGTAAACAGTACATAATGAAAGATTTATAACAATTATAAGTGTTCTCAGAAATGCTCTACAATAAAATCAGTTCTTTCTTGCCCATTCATTATTTTGCTCCATTCATTGTGAAACTCCAAATCCCAGACAGTAAGATAAGTAAGAATCCTTCTCCGAGCTTTCAACCGAAACTCAGCTACGCTAAGAGGATTTTCAGAAGTACAAGAGATGAGTCAGAGAATATTGTCCTTTCACTTTTTTTTTCTTACACCGTTCTTCTTGTAAAGTAAAATCTGAGACACTTTGGTTTCAGAATGTCGCACTCTAATCCCACCAGCACAAAGTCAATAGAGCCCCTTTTACCAGCTTCTTCACAGTGCCTGTTCTACCAGTAAAAAAAAAACCATAGGTGCACCCTGAAAGACCAAAGATCCATCAGCTAACTGAAACTAAATTCACATTCACATCATACAATGTTAGGAAACAGCATTTACTGCATTATGGGCAAAGGTTTAAAGCCAGAGAACAAATTCTATTCATGACACCAGCAGGAGAATTTCATCATTGATTGCAAGTCTTTTCTACGTGTGAGGGCATCAGCCACAGATGGTACTCAGCTGTGCACATCTAGTCCTGATTACTTCACCGGAGCTGAATAAGTCGAGGTGGGCACTACAGGAAACCAATGCAAGTGCACGTTTTGCTCTGGTGACTTCAGAGATGAACTTCTCCCTTGTGTTGTACCATGATTAAAATCAAAAGCTTTAACTGAGCCCATTGTTGTTGGGATTCCAATTCATTTAAGTCAATCTAATGGTTTAAAAGGTTACATTGTGCACTCCAACTGGCACCATAAATCACATGGAAATTTAAAATGCAAATACTGCCCTTCAGTGTAGTGAACCATCACAGAAGTTCATGAGGATAGCACTGTTTCTTCAGTGTCATGCATATTGTTAATCTTTAATTCAAGAGTGGGTCAAATTGTGACCATTTCCAGACTAAACTATATAACTCAAGAAATTTGAGGGATACTTTTATCTGCATCTTTTGTGTGCACCAGTAAAACTTTCCTGCATTAGATTTGCATAGACTGGCGTAATTGCCTGTGAGCCGCTCCTTTAGAGGTTTGCTCAAGTCATTAAGTCATGCTATCAGGAAGTGTGCCCACTACTGGGCACGCTTAAAGCCACAAAGCTCTCCGAACAAGTCCCAGCTTTGGATTCAGGTACCCTCCTTGACCACTTTTAGAAAGCCCACCCCCTCAATACTGCTGGACCATCTCACCCTTAGATAATTAATCTCTTCCTTGGACTCCTGAGTCGAGCCCCCATTTCTGACTTTGGCTTCCAACCCACAGGTGAGACGCCAGTCCGACTCCTAGCTGAATGGTTCACCTGCTCCTCCCCCTTTAACTCCAAACCTGGCCTTTTATTTGCAAGGGCTTCAATGTGTAGTGATTGGAGGTGTGCACCGAGTGCCATTCAGAAATGCTTGATGCAATGGAATTACTTAATTTTACTGAGTACAACTGTTATTAGAACATATTTAGCATGCCCCTCCCAGCCCAATGAATGCCCCTAATAGAATGATAGCATCATAGAAAAGTACAGCACATAAATAGGCTCTTCAGCCCATCTAGTCCATGCTGAACCATTCAAGCTGTCTAGTCCCATTGACCTGCAGCCAGATCACAGTCCTACATAACCCTGCCACCCATGTACCTATCCAAACTTCTCTTAAACATTGAAAGTGAGCTCACATGCACCATTTGCACTGGTAGTTTTGTAATTTTTTACAAAAGGATAGTGGGAGAGAGATAACAATTGAAAAGTTACTCTAAGATGATTAAGGGCTATCTTTCATTAAGTTGTATTCCTGTTCTTTTTTCCTTTCAATTATCATCCATTTTCTTTCTGATCATTGTTACCTTCTGCTTTCTCAACACCTTGGATGGGGAGGTGCAGGATAGATGTACATAAATAGAGACTCAGAAAAATTGTTACCCCAGGGGCAGTTGTAGAGGTAAATTGGGGTAATGATACTAATTAGGTAGAGTTAGCAAATTCAGTAGTGTTTGAGACCCACTGCATCACGCATTACTGAATAGCTGCCAGCATATTTCGCCATTCATTACACATTGTGGAGCTTGTAAATGGAAGAGTGCATCTGGAGGTTGGGGGTGACAACAGTCTAGGTAGGAGAAGTCAGATTAGGACCTCAGTCTTGGGTCGAAGGTCATTGATAGAAGTTGATGGATAAACAATATTTAAGATACAGAAACTCAGAAAGAAAAGTTGGAATACTTAAATTTTTACAAAGCAAAACTAGAGTTGCTGATTCATTTCCCCTGTAATTTCCTCAGCTGAAGCACAAGTGCAAAGAGTAAAGGAACCTGCCATAATTGGACAGCACAGAATAGAGGGGCTGGAGTGCTCTATTTACAACAGCTTGCAATGGTCTCCTCCTCTGTGAGTTGAATCCCAAACCGTGTCTTACTGTCACAACACGGTTCTGATTCAGAAATTCAAAATAAAGTGACTTTCAGCTCAGATTTTTCAATAATTGTTATGTTGATGGCTTCTGATATTTCAAGCTCCAAAATCTAACTCCCACACTTCAGTTCACTGATGCTTTACAACCATCTTGCACACTTCACAGAATTTTAGTGCATTAGCTGATCTTGCGTGCAGTTTATGTGATGTTACCCTCAGTCTGCATCTCACACTCATCAATAGAGATTAGTTCAAAGTAAATTTATCACCAAAGTACATATATGTCACCATATACAACCCTGAGATTCATTTTCTTGTGGGCATATTCAGTAAATCTAAGTATCATGATAGAATCAATGAAAGAACACACCCAACAGGGCAGACAAACAACCAATGTGCAAAAGGCAATAAGCTGTGTAAACCCAAAAAGAAAAAATAAGTAATAGATATCGAGGGCATGAGATGAAGAGTACTTGAAAATGAGTCAATAGGTTGGGGGGGGGAACAGTTCATTGATGGGGTGAGTGAAGTTGAATGAAGTTATCCCTTCTGGGTCAAGAGCCTGATGGTTGAAGGGTAATAGCTGCTTCTGAACCTTGTATTGTGAGTCCTGAGGCTCCTGTACTTTCTTCCTGATGATAGCAGCAAGGAGAGAGCACCCGGTTTGTGGGGTGTCCCTGATGATGGATGCTGCTTTCCTGCAACAACACTCCATGTACATGTGCTCGCTGGAGGGGAGGGCTTTACCCATGATGGACTCATTACTTTTTGTGGGATTTTCTGATCAATGGCATTGGTGTTTCCATACCAGGTAGAGATCCAGCCAGTCAATTCACCATACAGCTGTAGAAGTTTGTCAAATTATTAGAGCTTATGCCAAATCTTTGCAAATTTCTAAGGAGGTAAAGATGCTGTCATGCCTTGTTCATAATTGCACTTATGTGCTAGACCCAGATTAAGTCCTCTGAAATTATAACATTGAGGGAACTTAAAGTTGCTGACCCTCTCCACCTCTGATCCCACAATGAGGACTGGCTCATGGACCTCAGGTTTCCTGCACAACACAACCCTTCTTGAAGGCAGTGGTGGAAAGTTAGCCCTCTTGCCTGAAGAGCCACAATGCCCAGTGGTCAAAATATAAACCCTCTTCTCTTCCTTATTATTATAAAGACGAGCTAAAATCAGTCACAGATTAAAGAAGCATAGCTGAAGTATTGCCAAGGGTTTTGCAAGCCAACATTTGCTGTTAATTTAAGTTGATTCATTGTTTGTGCTGTAAGCAAGAAATAACTCAAATTGATCTTTTATTCAAAATAAAATACTGTTTGCTTTAACAATGTGCGTGCACCTTGGGCAAAAGCCAATTCCAATTGATCATTTTTTAAATAAATTTTGATTGACCCTTTAAGTAGCCTCAAATAAATTAGTTCAAAATGATCTCAACAAAAGATTGCATTAAATCTCAAACTCAAAATTGACTTATAAAAAGGAGAAATAAAATTCATTGTTTGTGATAACCCTTCTGTCCTATTGTTTTGCGTCCCCTCAATAACAGATGACTTGGCTGCAGCACAGGCTTTGCCCCATTAGGTTTTACTGGGGAAAAAAATTGATGCTTTGTCATAATATCACTAATATATTTTTTGAAGCTTCTTGTCGTGAATCTTAAATAGCTTCTCTCCTATCATTTCTCTAATTCAGCATGGCTTAAGTCTCCTTCCTTGAAAAACATTTTGATTCTCCAGTTGATGGGAGGTTTCTTTACATTTATCATTAATGTCCAATCAATAGCACTGAGCTAAGGGAGTAGTTGCCAATTTATGAATTCTTTTGCATCTGGCGACTTGGAGTGGGTTTGATTTTTATATTAGGATTGAGGATCATACTAAAGGCATCAGATGAGGCCTCGTGGACAGATACTATGCTACTGCTAAGGTTTACTTAGCACTGGAATTCATGATTTTGCCATGGGCAGATCTGTGTAGCCATGATTACAAGAGAGAATGCTTCTCAGATCTATTTGTGTAGTCAGCAGGCTCATTTTTCCTGGGCCATTTTCAGATGTTTTTCTGAGTGTGGTCAAAACCGAGGACTTCCATCCTTGAGTCTTATCGCAAAGCATGTCTTTTATGATAACAATTAACCAAGAGTGGGGTTATTTTCTTGAGGGTAAATTTATCTTTAGAAGAACACTGACTACATTCCAGGAAGGTTTACTGGATCCAAGAGACATTGATGGAGCATTCCAAACTAATTTGGCAAAAGGATGGGAAACTGAGTGATATGTCTGAGGATGGGGCAGTTGGTATACAAGCAGAGGCAGTGGGTAGTGAGGCCATCTGGAAGGACAGGCAGATGATAGAGCAAAATTACAGTAGGTGGGATGAGTAGCAATGTATCAGGGGGACAAAATCGAAAAGGGTGATGAAAACAGGACTGAAGGTGTTATTTTATTTGAATGCAAGCAGTATACAGAATAAGGTAGATGATCTTGTAGCGCAGTTAGTGATTGGGAGGTTTGACGTTGTGGGCATCACTGAGTCATGGCTGAAAGAAAATTATAGTTGGAAGCTTAGCATCCAAGAATACACGCTGTATCAAAAAGACAGGCAGGTAGGCAGGGGGAGTGATGTGGCTCTGTTGGTAAAATATGAAATCAAATCATTAGAAAGTGGTGTCATAGGATTTGAAGATGTGGAATTGTTGTGGGTAGAGTTAAGGAAGTACAAAGATAAAAAGACCCTGATGGGAGTTATATACAGGTCTCCGAACAGTAACCAGGTTGTGGGCTATAAATTACAACAGAAGATAGAAAAGGGCAATGTTACAATAGTCATGGGGGATTTCAATATGCAGGTAGATTGGGGAAAATCAGGTTGGTGTTAATTTTGGATCCCAAGAGAGAATTTGCAGAGTACCTACGCGATGGCTTTTTGGAGCAGCTTGTTGTTGAGACCACTAGTGGATCAGCTACTCTGGAGTGGGTGTTGTGTAATGAACCAGATTTGTTTAGTGAACTTAAGGTATAGGAACACCTAGGTGACAATGGTCATAATATGATAGAATTCACCCTGCAATTTGAGAGGGAGTAGCCAAAGTCAGATGTTTCAGTACTAAACTTGGAGTAAAGGGAATTAAACAGGCATGAGAGAGGATCTGGCCAAAGATGATTGGAAGGGGACACTTTAGCAGGGATGATGGATAATCTGCAATGGCTGGAGTTTCTGGCAGCAATTCAGAAGGCACTGGATAGATACATCCCAAAGAGGAAAAAAGTATTCTAAAGGCAGAATAAATCAACTGTGGCTGTCAAGGAAGTCAAAGCCAACAAAAAAGCAAAAGAGAGGGCATATAATAGAGCAAAAACTAGTGGGAATTTAAAGGATTAGAAAGCTTTAAAACCAACAGAAGGCAACTAAAAATGCTATTAAGAGGGAAAAGATGGAATATGAAGTTAAGCTAGCAAATAATATCGAAGAGGATACCAAAAGTTTTTCTCAGATATGTAAAGAGTAAAAGAGAGGTGAGTAGATATTGGACTTCTAGAAAATGATGCTGGAGAGGTGGTAATGAGGGACAAAAAATTGCAGATGAACTGAATAGATATTTTTCATCAGTATTCACTGTGGAAATCATTACTAATACAACAGAAATTCGAGAACAACAGGGCAGAAGTCAGTGCAGTTACTATTACTAAGACAAAGGTGCTTGGGAAGTGGAAAAGTCTGAAGGTACTTAAGTTTCCTGACCAGATGGACTATACTTCAGGGTGCTGAAAGAGACAACTGAAAAGATTGTGGAAGCATTAGTAATGATCTTTCAAGAATCAATAAACTCTGGCATTGTTCCAGAGGACTGGAAAATTGCAAATTTCCACTCCACAACGGAAGAAAGGCAGAAGAAAGGAAGCTTTAAGCCAATTAGCCTGACCCCAGTGGTTGGAAAAATGTTGTACTTGATTGTTATGGGTGAGGTTTCATAACACTTGGAGGTACATGATAAAATAGGCTATAGTCAGTTTGGTTTCTTTGGTTGAAAATTTTGCCTGACAAATCTCTTGGAATTCTTTGAGAAAAGAACAAGCAAGATAGAGAAAGGAGAATCGGTTGATGTTGTGTACTTCGATTTTCAGAAGACCTTTGACAAGGCACCGCATATGAGGCTGCTTAGTAAGATAAGTGCTCATAGTATTATAGGAAGGATACTAGCTTGGATATAGCATTGGCTAATTGGCAGGAGGAAAAGAATTGAAATAAATGGAGCTTTTTCTGATTGGCTGCTGGTGATGAGGGGTTTCTGTAGGGGTCAGTGTTGGGAATTCTTCATGGAATTGATGGCTTTGTGGCCAAGTTTGTCATCGATATTAAGATAGGTAGAGGGGCAGGTCATGTGAGAAAGCAGGGAGGCTGCAGAAGGACTTAAACAGATTAGGAGAATGAGCAAAAAAGTGGCAGATGGAGTACAGTGTCAGGAAGTATATGGGCATGCCCTTTGGTAGAAGGAATAGAAGTGTGGGTTATTTTCTAAATGGGCAAAACTTTCAAGAATCGGAGGTGCAAAAGGATTTGGGAGTCCATGTGCATGATCTCCTAAAGGTTAACCTGTGGGTTGAGCCAATAGTGAGGAATGCAAATGCAGTGTTAACATACATTTTGAGAGGACTAGAATATAGAACATAAAACATAGAAATTACAGCACATTACATGCCTTTTGGCCCACAATGTTGTGCCAACCATGAAACCTCCTCTAGAAGCTGCCTAAAATATCCCAAACACATAGCCCTCTATTTTTGTAAACTCCATTTTTCTATCTAAGAGTCTCTTAAAAGACCCTATTTTATCCGCCACTATCACTGTCTCTGGCAGTGCATTCCATGCACCCACCACTCTCTGTGCAAAAAACTTACCTCTGACATCCCCCCGTACCTATTTCCAAGCATCTTAAAACTATGCCTCCTCATGTTAGCCACTTCAGCCCTGGGAAAAAGCCTCTGGCTATCCACACGATCATTGCCTCTCATCATTTTATACACCTCTATCAGGTCACCTCTCATCCTCCGTCACTCCAAGGAGAAAAGCCAAGTTCACTCAACCTATTCTCATAAGGCCTGCTCTCCAATCCAGGCAACGTCCTTGTAAATATCCTCTGCACTCTCTCTGTAGTATCCATACCTTCCTGTGATGAGGTGACCAGAACTGAACACAGTCCTCCAAGTGGGATCTAAGTTCTTGTTACATTACCTCATGGCTCTTGAACTCAGTCCCACAGTTGACGAATGGCAATGTACCATACATCTTCTTAACAATGCTGTCAACCTGCACAGAAGCTTTGAGTGGCCTTTGGACATGGACCCCAAGATCTCTTTGATCCTCCGCACTGCCAAGAGTCTTACCATTAATTTTATATTCTCTCTTCAAATTTGACCTACCAAAATGAACCACTTCACACTTATCTGGGTTGAACTCCATCTGCTACTTCTCAGCCCAGTTCTGCATCCTATCGATGTCCCACTGTAACCTCTGATGACCTCCAGACTATCCACAGCCCCTATAACTTTTGTGTAATCAGCAAACTTACTAACCCATCCTTCTACTTCGTCATCCTGGTCATTTATAAAAATCACAAAGAGGAGGGGTCCCAGAACAGATCCCTGCAGAACACCACTGGTCACCGACCTCCAAGCAAAATACGAACCATCTACAACCACTCTTTACCTTCTGTGGGGAAGGCAATTCTGGATCCACAAAACAAGGTCTTCTTGGATCCCATGCCTCCTTACTTTTTGAATGAGCCTTGCATGGGGATCCTTATCAAACGCCTTACTGAAATCCATATACACTACATCCACTGCTCTACCTTCATCAATGTGTTTTGTTACATCCTCAAAGAATTCAGTCAAGCTCATAAGGCACGACCTGTCCTTGACAAAGTCACACGGACTATCCCTATTCATATTATGTCTCTCCAAATGCTCATAAATCCTGCCTCTCAGGATCTTTTCCAACAACTTGCCCACCATTGAAGTAAGACTCACTGGCCTATAATTTCCTGGGTTATCTCTACTCCCTTTCTTGAGCAAGGAAACAACATTTGCAATCCTCCAATCCTCTGGTGCTTCTCCTGTCCCTATTGATCCTGTCCCTCAGCAATCTCCTCCCTCATTTTCCACAGTAGCCTAGGATTTATCAGACCCAGCAATTTATCTTACTTAATGCTTTTCAAAAGCTCCAGCACATCTCTTCCTTAATGTCTGTATGCTCAAGCATTTGAATCAACTGTAAGTCATCCCCACAATTTCCAAGGTCCTTTTCTCTGGTGAATACTGAAGGAAAGTATTCATTAAGTACCTCCGCTACCACCTCCAACTCAATGCATGTGTTTCCACTATCACACCTGACTGGTCCTATTCAAACACGGCTCATCCTCTTGCTCTTCGCATACTTTTAGAATGCCTTGGGGTCTTCCTTAGTCCTGTTCATGAATGCTTTCTCATGACCCCCTCTAGTTCTCCTAATTTCATTCTTAAGCTCCTTCCTGATTGCCTTGTAATTTTCTAGTGCTCTAACAGTACCTAGTTTCTTCAACCTTTCATAAGCTGTTCTTCTTAACTAGATTTTCTATGTCCTTTGTACACCATGGTTATTTTACCCTACCATCCTTTCCCAGCCTCAATGGAACATATTTATGGAGAACACCATGCAAATGTTCCCTGAACATTTGCCACATTTCTGCCATGCATTTCCCTGAAAACAGCTGCTCCCAATTTATGCTCCCAAGTTCCTGCCTATTAAGTTAGGTATAGCCCTTGTGGCTAAAGGGATCAGGGGGTATGGAGAGAAAGCAGGTACAGTGTTCTAAGTCGGATGATCAGCCATGATCATACTGAATGGCAGTGCAGGCTCAAAGGGCCGAATGGCCTACTCCCGCACCTATTTTCTATGTTTCTATGTTAGCATCATATTTCTCCCTACCCACATTAAATGTTTTCCCAAATTGTTTGCTCCTAGTGCTATCCAGCGCTATGGTAAAGGAGATAGAGTTGTGATCACTGCCTCCAAAATGGTCTCCCGAGAGATCTGACACCTAACCAGGTTCATTTCCCAATACCAGATCAGGAAAGGCCTTTCCTCTAGTTGTCTTATCTATATATTGTGTCAGGAAACCTTCCTGAATATACCTAAGAAACTCCACCCCATCCAAATTCCTTGTTCCAAGAGGATGCCTGTCAATATTAGGAAAGTTAAAATCACCCATCACAACAACCTTATTATTATTGCACCATTCTAGAATCTGCCTCACTATCTGATCCTTGATGTCTCTGTTATTATTGGGGGCTAGTCAAGTTATTGCCCCCGTCCTGTTCTGATTTCCACCCACACTGACTCAGTAGGCCTCCTCCTTTTCTGCAACCCTGATACTATCCCTGATTGGCAATGTCACACCCCCACCTCTTTTGCCTCCCTCCCTGTCCTTTTTGAAACATCTAAAAGCCTGGTACACTCAGCAGCCATTCCTGCCCCTGAGACATCCAAATCTCTATGATGGCTACAATGTCATAGTCCCATGTATTGATCCACACCTTAAGTTCATCTGCCTTATTTATGATACTCCCTGCATTTAAACAGACGTCTCAGACCATCTGGATGAGTGCATCTTTGCTCTATCATTTGCCTATCCTTACTCACAAGCTCCCTAAAAGCTGTCTCTACTAGTGCACCAACTGCCCCATCCTCTGCCTCTTCTCTTCAGTTTCCACCACCCTGCAAATCTAATTCAAACCTTCCCCAACAGCATGAGCAAACTTCTGCCCCCCCCCAGGATATTGTTTCCCCTCCAATTCAGGTGCAACCTGTCCCACTTGTGCAGATCACCCTTCCCCCAGAAAAGGTTCCAGTGATCCAAGAACTTGGAACCCTGCCCCCTGCACCACCACCTCAGCCAATCGTTCGTCTGTGCTGCCCTCCTGTTCCGACCTTCCCTAGCTCCTTACACTGGGAGTAATCCAGAAATGATCCCCTTGGAGGTCCTGCTCTTCAGCTTCCTTCCTACCTCCCTAAACTTACTGTGCAAGAACTCTACCCCTGTTCTGCCTTTGTCATTGATAATATAAATACAAAAACAAGGAGGTAATGCTGAGGCCTCACCTGGAGTATTGTGAGCAGTTTTGAGTCCCTTGTCTAGGAAATTGGAGAAGGTTCAAAGGAGGTTCATGAAAATGATTCTGGGAATGAAAGGCTTATCAGATCAGGAGTCTTTGATGGCTGGCTCTGAGCCAGTACTTGCTGACATTTAGAAGAATGAGAGGGGATTTCACTAAGACCTATCATACATTGAAAAGCCTAGGTAGAATGATGTGGAGAGGATGTTTCCTGTAGTGGGGGCGACTTGGACCAGAGGGCACAGCCTCAGAAGAGAGAGATACTCCCTGCATTTAAACAGACGCCTCACACCATCTGGATGAGTGCATCTTTGCTCTATCATTTGCCTATCCTTACTCACAAGCTCCCTAAAAGCTGTCTCTACTAGTGCACCAACTGCCCCATCCTCTGCCTCTTCTCTTCGGTTTCCACCACCCTGCAAATCTAATTCAAACCTTCCCCAACAGCATGAGCAAACTTCTGCCTCCCCCAGGATATTGTTTCCCCTCCAATTCAGGTGCAACCTGATTTTTTAGCTATGTGAAGAGAAAGAAGATAGTTAAGAACAATGTTGGCCCCTTGAAGAATGAATTGGGAGAAATTGTTATGGGAAACAGGGAAATGGCAACAGAATTTAATGCATACTTTAGATCTGTCTTCACCAGGGAGGACACAAGCAATCTCCCAGATGTATGGATGGGCCAGTGTCATAAGATATCAGAGGAATTGAGACAGATTGACATTAGGAAAGAAACTGTGATGAGTAGACTGGTAGGACTGAAGGCTAATAAATCCCCGGGTCCAGATGGTCTGCATCTAAAAGAGGTGGCTCAGGAAATTGCGGATGCATTGGTAATCATTTTCCAATGTTCCTTAGATTCAGGATCAGTTCCTGAAGATTGGAGAGTAGCTAATGTTGTCCCACTTTTCAAGAAGGGAGGGAAGGAGAAAACGGAGAACTATCGCCCTGTTAGCCTAACGTCAGTCGTGGGGAAGATGCTTGAGTCCATTATTAAGGACGAAATAGTGGCACATCTAGATGGCAGAAATAGGATTAGGCCGAGCCAGCATGGATTTACCAAGGGCAAATCATGCTTGACTAATCTGTTGGAGTTTTTTGAGGGTGTAACAAGGATGTTAGACGAGGGTAAGCCAGTAGATGTTGTGTACCTAGATTTTCAGAAGGCATTCGATAAGGTGCCACATAGGAGATTGGTGAGTAAAATCAGAGCTCATGGCATTGGGGGCAGGGTTTCAACATGGATAGAAAACTGGTTGGCAGATAGAAAGCAAAGGGTAGCAGTGAATGGGTGTTTCTCAGACTGGCTGGAGGTGACTAGTGGGGTACCACAGGGCTCTGTATTGGGACCACAGCTCTTTACGATTTATGTCAATGATTTAGATGAGGGCATTGAAAACTATATCAGCAAGTTTGCTGACGATACTAAACTGGGTGGCAGTGTGACATGCGAAGAGGACGTTAGGAGAATACAGGGAGACTTGGATAGGCTGAGTGAGTGGGCAGATACTTGGCAGGTGTCATTCAATGTGAATAAATGTGAAGTTATCCACTTTGGAAGCTGGAACAAGAGGGCAGAGTATTGTCTGAACGGTGTCGAGTTAGGTAAGGGAGAAATGCAAAGAGACCTAGGAGTCCTAGTTCACCAGTCAATGAAGGTGAATGAGCAAGTGCAACAGGCAGTGAAGAGGGCAAATGGAATGTTGGCCTTTGTTACAAGGGGAATTGAATACAAGAGCAAGGATGTTCTTTTGCATTTGTACAGGGCCCTGGTGGGACCACACCTGGAATATTGTGTACAGTTTTGGTCTCCAGGTTTAAGGAAGGACATTCTGGCAATTGAGGAAGTGCAGTGTAGATTCACTAGGTTGATTCCTGGGATGGCAGGGCTGTCTTACACAGAGAGATTGGAGAGATTGGGCTTGTACACGCTGGAATTGAGGAGATTGAGAGGGGATCTGATTGAAACGTTTAAGATAATTAAAGGATTTGATAGGATTGAGGCAGGAAATAGTTCCAGATGTTGGGAGAGTCCAGTACCAGAGGGCATGGATTGAGAATAAGAGGTCAGTTATTTAAAACAGAGTTGAGGAAGAGCTTCTTCTCCCAGAGAGTTGTGGAGGTATGGAATGCACTGCCTCGGAAGATGGTGGAGGCCAATTCTCTGGATGCTTTCAAGAAGGAGCTGGATAGATATCTGATGGATAGGGGAATCAAGGGATATGGGGACAAGGCAGGGACTGGGTATTGATAGTGAATGATCAGCCATGATCTCAGAATGGTGGTACAGACTCGAGGGGCCAAATGGTCTACTTCTGCACCTATTGTCTATTGTCTCTTATACCCATCTAGAACAGAGATGTAGAGGAATTTCTTCAGCCGATGGGTGGGGAATCTATGGAAGTCATTGCCACAGGTGGCTGTGGAGGCCAGGTCATTGGGTATATGTAAGGTAGAGGTTGATAGGTTCTTGATTAGTCAGCGCATGAAAGGTTACGGGGAGAAGGCAGGTGAATGGGATTGAGAGGGTAGTGGAAGAGCCATGATGAAATGCTGGAGCAGACTCGATTGCCAAATAGCCTAATTCTACTACGATGTCTTCTGGTCTTATGGTCTTATCATTTAAGCTGCTCTGACATATCAGAAGTGCCTCATTTACTCCTAGTTGGTGTTTGCGAAGCATTGCTAGCAGCAAGAACACACAATGTCAAGACCATAAGACTTTGGAGCAGAATTAGGCCATTAGGCCCATTAAGTCTGCTCTGCAATCTGATCATGTCTCAAACCCATTCTCCTGCCTGCTCCCTGTAACTTTTGACACCCTTACTAAACAATAACCCATCAACCTTCAATTTAAGTATACCTAATAACTTGGCCTCCAAAACCATTTATGACAATAAATTTCACAGATTATCTTCACTCTGGCTAAAGAAATTCATCCGTATTTCATTTCTAAAATAATGTCCTCATATTCTGAGGCTATACCTTCTGGTTCTAGGCTTCCCCCCACCGCACCTATTGAAAAATTCCTCTCAACGCCTACTCTATCTAGGCCTTCCATAGGTTTCAATGAGATCCCCCTTCATTCTTCTATACTCCAGCAGGTACAGACCCAGATCTGTACACCACTCCTTATACATTAATCTTTTTTTTCCCTGGGATCATTCTCCTTAACATCCTTGGACTTTCTTAACTGGAATGGAATGCCGGCGATGGTGGTGGAGGCGGATACGATAGGATCTTTTAGGAGACTTCTGGATGGGTACATGGAGCTCAGAAAAATAGAGGGCTGTGGGTAACCTTAGGTAATTTCTAAGGTAAGGACATGTTCAGCACAGCTTTGTGGGCCAAAGGGCCTGTATTGTGCTGTAGGTTTTCTATGTTTTATTGGCACAGCAGCAAGCATCTGGGGAAAAAACTTGGGCCTAAATAGTGAAACTTTTTCAACTTTGTTAGGTGTCTTTTTTTACCAGTTCAAAGGTAAACCTGACATCCAATAGCTATCCTGATGACAGCTTGGCTGAGTATTTAAAAATTCTCAATGAGCAAACTAAGCAAGAAAGAACATTTTAATTATCATTTTATATATTAACATATAAATTGAAATATTTTACATTTTGAAATATTTATCTGAGGGAGTAACTGTTTGATGTACAAAAATAGTTTTCAAGTCCAACAGTTTGCTAAGCAGTAATTATGGCCTAGTACACCATTTTAAAAAAAGCTGACTTTGATCTCATGCAACAAAGGGAAGATTTTCAATGTATTTTATAAAGGGCTTAAATTTACATTGTGTTGCAGGATGCTGCAGGAAGAACCACTTGTGGAGAACATTGAATCGCTGACAGTAATTTCAGGTTTTCCAGATTAAACCACTCATGTACGTAATCCCAAAGTTAGACAGAGATTCGTATGGCATGGAAACTGTCTATTTGGCATATCAAGTCTTCGCCAAACATCAAATACCCATTTTATATTAGCTTGATACTAATCCCATTTTATTCTGCTTGCATTACTATCAGCTCCCATCTACCACCCATTTGCAGACAACCTGCAGAAGCCAAATATCAACCACATATCTCTGAATGTGGGAGAAAACTAGAGCACCCAGAGGAAACTCCCACAGCCACAGGGAGAAAAGGCAAAGTGTTGTGACTATGAACTGAGTCACCGGCAAGAAACTGAATTGGGTTGATTCAAAGTTTTTATTCATCTAGACAACAGGTGTTCTCTCGGTGACACTCTCAATAGCTTCTCCTCAAACTAAAAGCATATCAAATTTTGTAACCTAAAAATACAAAGGGAACAGCAGGCAATTCAGTAGTTATAATGGCATTCTTCACTTCAATATCTTGCTTTCTTTGAGTTATGTACCTACAATGAGAGACAACTCTAAATATTCAAACACATTTTCTGGAACAATGTAATGTATGTGGTTGGTCTAAAAGTCTCTGGAGACAGAGATCCAAGAGATGGAGAATTAATGCTGCAAGAGCTGACTCTGAGTAAACCAATAGCACATGCACTGATAGAGCAAAAATGCCTATAACTAATTTGATGTACTTGAATGGCAAAATTAGTCTGGTCTGGAAGCTTTCTTGAACTCGACCACATTGGTGGAAAATAACTTGGGCACTGAAGACTAGTTCTTGTTTGATTTAATGCCTGGTATATTCATATAATTCCACAACTACAGAGTCCTCAACAAAACGTACTGATGGTCAGGGCTGAACTGTCGGCTGTCCACTCATGTTGTCAGTATGGAGTGAGTACTTGCTTCATTCGTAATGCAAATCTGGGTTAAAGTCTTCAGAAGGATGCTGTGTGGTTGTTTTGTCCAAAAAGTGCCACCAAAGACAATCCTCAATCCCCTCCCCATTGAGATTTACTTCAGCATTCACAAGCTACTCTAAAATAATGCTACAAATTACAAATTCTTTGATCACTGGAAGTTATTTCTTTTGTTTGCTGCTTTTGTTTAACACAGGGAAATAAAAATAAATGGTAATTATCTTCAGCAATGAACAAGCCAGCCTCGCTCAGTGATTATTGAAAACTGAAAGCAAACTACGTTTGTTACTCATTCTTATCATGAAATGCATTTTAGTTACTATTTATGTGCATTTTGGGCAATGTACCTAACTGATATGTGATATGTGCCTTTGGTATGTATTCAAAATAATTTTGCAATTTTTTGTGGTAATTTTATTGTAATCAACTTAATTTATTATATCAGCTCCAAATTTAATATTTTTATATTTTAAAAGCAGCCAAAAGCACCCAGGGACAACTTTGCAACTGTTTGTAACCTTCTATTTCATATAAGATTATTAAAGGATTGGACAAACTGGAGGCAGGAAGCATGTTCCCACTGATGGGTGAGCCCAGAACTAGAGGCCACAGTTTAAGAATAAGGGGTAGGCCATTTAGAACAGAGATGCGGAAAAACTTTTTCACCCAGAGAGTGGTGGATATGTGGAATGCTGTGCCCCAGAAGACAGTGGAGGCCAAGTCTCTGGGTGCGTTCAACAGAGAGTTAGATAGAGCTCTTATAGATAGCGGGGTCAAGGGATATGGGGAGAGGGCAGGAACGGGGTACTGATTGTGTATGATCAGCCATGATCACAGTGAATGCCGGTGCTGGCTAGAAGGGCCGAATGGCCTACTCCTGCACCTACTGCCTATTGTCTATTTCAAGTGCTTTAAGATCTGTTTGACCTATTTCCCAAAGTGTTTTTTCATTCCCTTTGATAACATAAATCTGACCTAAGAGGTAAATACATGGTAGGGAATTAAACTCAAAGATACTGAAGTAAACATATCAGCAATTATAACTTGAATTTCTGTTGTGCTTTTAATAACTGCTGTAAAACATTTCGCAACAGCTGCTACCAAATAAATGTTGGCACTGAGGCGACACAAGCTAAGTGACCATAGGCTTTATTAAAGTGGAAGGTATTAAGGAACACTAATCAGAGAAAGAGCGATAAAGAGGCTCACCATCCAGAGTTTTGGCTGGTGGCAGCTGACATGGATCAATTTCAGGATAAGTGGGGGCTTCTTAAAGTCATCCAGATTTCAGGATTTTTCCTCCAAGAGCGAGCATTTTAGCCAAAGCATTTGTTTCTGAAGGGGCAGTGATTATCTGAAATAGTTTGGGACTGGGCTTGCAGTGTTAAAATCTACTGCATTGTTTTCTCAATTGGAATCTGTGAAGATTCTCAGACTGAGAAAGAGTTAATTTAGAACTGTGAAATAACTCATTAAGGAGCTTCCAGCTGGACTGACATTTTGCCAGATAGTGCAACGATAACTGTCCCTTTGTGCGTTCTGTCAATATTTTAGTGCCGACTCGGAACTCCTTTGAATTCTTAAATATCCTCCAGTCTCCAAGCCCCTTGTACTAAAGCCATTGTAAGAGAAACTCTTTTTTAACCTTTCACCTTTCCATCACCACTCTCAACACAGTCTTTATACCTATCTATCGGGAATTGTGTTTTTCCAAAAATGTATATCCTAAAACTCAGCACTGAAGTCCTCAAAACCACAATTACATTGTCTACATCTAGGAAGAGGAGGATATTCTAAGGGACCTCAGAGATTCTGTAGTCCTGACCATCTTCAGGATAGGAGATGAGTCTGACTGTGCTAAGTGCAGAGGGGTTTCCTTGATGTTTGTCACAGAGAAGGTCATTTCCAGGATCTTCTTTAACCACCTCTTCCCAGTAACCAAAGAGCTGTTTCCTGCATCACAGTGTAGATGCCATCCATCTAGGTGCAGAGTGGGGTATGACCTTCACCATTCAACAACCTCGAGAAAAAATACAGTGCCTGTCACTTTTCAACCACATAAATGTCAGACTCTATTAGTTGGGAGGGGGGGGGGGGACTATGGAACACCATCCTCAAATCCAGCAGCCCACAGGAACTCATTCCACAGTAGCACACAAGCCATGTTACTAAACAATGACCCCATAACAAAACCAGCTTCATTACAGACCTGCATTACACAATGTAATTGCTGTTACTTTACTCTTGCAACAATGAAGTGCTATAATTCACATCAAACCTCTCAGCGACCACATTCCAGAACAGAGTCGCTTAAGCTTCAGTAGTTGTGCTGCAGCATGCAGATAATACTTGTGTCTGTCCACACTCGAATACAGAACTCCAAGATATTGCAAGATCATTCACCAAAGCATACAAGAGAATAGATTTTACACTCAATATTCACAAGACCTCGTCATCTACAAATTTCATCTGTCCTTCATAACACTGCCCTGTGGCAATAAAGCAGCACAACAAGACCGCAGAAAGCATGAACATCTCCCCCACATCAACCTTACACAAAGGCAGACTTTGTTGGTGAAGCTCCCAACTACCTTCAGTGCTTCAACATAGCTTTTGGTTGTTTGTGGATTAGGGTATTGGAAGATCAGGAACTCAGCACTGGCAGAAGACTTGTGATCTACTAGGCAGCAGTTAACCCTGCCTTCCTCTACACTTCTGAGACCTGGACTTCCTACTGCAGGCACCTTAAGGCACCGGAAAAATACCAGCAATACTCTTTAATTAAAATCCTCCAAATACATCGGAAGAAGAAACAAGCCAACACCAGTGTTGTTGTCCAGGCCAATCTTCCCAATATTGAGGTTCTAATTAATCACTATTGGCAGCTGGAGACTGAACACGTCACCTATATGCTCAAAACCAAACTCCTGAAACAGATCTTCTATTCCAAGCTCTGTCATGGAAGAAGATTACCAGGGAGATGTGGGGGGGGGGGGGGGGAAATGAAGGATATGCACAAAGCCTTCCTGCCAAAAAAAAAAGGCAAAATCCCCACTATGTTTCTAGCCTCTGATTGTTCAAAATAGAGAAGCGTATGTAGGGTGGTACTGAGGATCTCAACATCATGCATTGAGAGCACAGACAAGCCATGAACGCTTGTGAAGGAAACACATCTACCCAACTGCCCATCCACTTGTCCATCTCCTCACAGCACAAATGAAACTGGAAGTATGTCTTCCTCATTGCCGAAAGAAAAGATTTATTTTCATCTTGCTTTCTTATTGGTGTCTGTTTTTATTTGACTCTTAGTAATCTCACTTTCAGAGTAAAATTGTCTTTTGTAAGTGGTTGGAAATCAAAATCAGGTTTTAATATCATTGACAAATGTCATGAAATTTATTGTTAATCATCAACAACTCATCTTCCTCAATAAAATAAATTTAAATGGTGATAATAAAATTAGACATTCTGAATCAAACCTAAAGAGAACACTTTATTACCAAAGTATCATGTGTTGGAATTGCAACCACATTATACCACACAGCATCCTACAGGCAAACAGCTGCAGGTTTGGGTCATTAATAGATGAAGATCATTGAAGATGATGAAGATCATCAAACTCATCCAAGTTATGTTCCTATGAAGATCTGTGCCATATTTCCAGCACGACTCCATCACCAGATAGGGTATATAATCAAGTTTGACAAGTATCCGCCCCCACCCTCTAATTTTGGATTGGTTAAAGTGTCAAGGTGGCATAGTGACTATTATTGGATATTAGTGACTATTATTGGTCTATTGATCCAGAAACAAAAATTCAAATCCAAGTTTGGCAGCTGGGAAATTTACTTCCAAGTGATTACAAGATCAAAGATAACCTTTATTTGTCACATGTACATTAAAACATCAAAACATTCTGTGAAATGTGTTGTTTTGCATTAATGACCAGAAGAGTCCTAGATGTGCTGGGGGCAGCCTGCAAGTATCACCATGCTTCCAGTGCCAACATAGCATGCCCACAACTTACTAAGCATAACTGTACTTCTTTAGTGTGTTCGAGCTAAACTGGAGCACCTAAAGGAAACTCACTCAGCCACGAGGAGAACGTAAAATAATCCTGTAGGACAGCAGCGGGAATTGAACCCTGATCTTACATCTAGCGCTGTAAAACATTATGCTAACTGGTTTACCACTGTGCTGCCCAAATAAAATTAAATATAAGTGAAAAGATGATAACCATGTCAGAGTCAGAGGCCTCCGTCAGACAGATTTGACCATGGATATGGCATTCTTGCTACCTAGATATACAAGCCTGGGTGGTACAAAATGGAAAGCAAGCTGTTGCGCATATAGTGACCCTCCCTCCCCACCCCTCCAAGCATCTGATGAACCCAAACCCAAAGGAATGGCATAGACTGATGCAGTTTGGTACCAGTAGCATCGCAGGAGTTGTCAGCCAGCATTGAAACTCAATGTAGAACTGCCAGCTTTGGATCTTTCCCTCGGGGTTTACTCCCAAAGCCTCCCCCGGTATAGCCGCAAGGCAGCGGAGGTTTGAGATCAGTTTTCCTTCTCCTAGACGAGCTGCCAACCACAGATGACAAGCCCCATCTACCCCAAGCTATCAGTTTATTACCAAAGTCTATCTGGATCACTGATGACCTCCAGAAGAAGGAACTGGTCCACCCTCACTTAGTCTGTTCTATATAACCCCATCAATATGCTTCACCCTTAAATGCCCTCTAACCTGTCAGCTCAGCAAATAATCAGGATTGCTGCAAAGCTCATAAAATTCATTGGCTAAATTAAGAGAAAGTTCTTTAGTCCATCTTGCTGGGCAATCCTTTTCCAATAAATCCAGTCTTGACTTGGTGTTATTTTTTTGGCTGGTAGTTCTCCTTGAAATGACTTGGGATACTTTACTGTATTAAAGGTGCTATATAAATGCAAGCTGCTGTTTCAATTTAGTTACAAGCACTTGTTAAGCTGTACTGCCACTTCAGTCCCTTTAACAATTATCATTTGCTTCCCACAAGGGTTTAAAAAAATCAGCCAGCAAGTGATATTTCCTCTCAAATAGGTTCTGCTATCTGGTAGATTTTAACAGAGAATTGAAAATCCTTTATACACAGGAATAAATTTTAACTAAATGGTTCCATAATGTGAAGCTGCCACATTCATGTCATACTGAGTGTCTATAATTCATCACGGGGTAGCTAGCTGCTGCTTTTTGGAGAGATGACGTCATTCCAATGCATATGCGCTGTACACTCAAAAGTATAACTCATAGTTCATCATGGCCCTTCTGTGGGTTTGTAGATTAAACCCCTTAAAGATTTGACTTTGATACTTAAGGTGGTTTATAGTGAATGAGAATGAGTCAGTAGTGTCATGTATTGTGGGCCAATATTCTGAGTCGATGACGAGAACCTGGCCTCCAGGCAATTATCTCCCATTCATTTGTAGGGCCTGTTCCAGCCAGGGGGGTCAAAAGAAATTTACCAGATTATCGGACTTTTGAGGATGAGGACAACACTACTAGTGTCCAGGATCGTAGGGGCATTAGGACAACCTTCTCCCATGTGTACATCAAAACGATAAATTATACAGTCAACACAGTGAGGCACACTGCCCCCATTGCTTACTCTTTGCAATTACAATGTTGAACCTACTGAACCACAAGATGCTTTTAGACATGAAGGTATCCTCCCTTCTGACACCAGTCTTCTGAATGGACGATGAACCCATGTACCTCACTTCTTTCCCTTCTCTTTTTGCATGTACATATTGTTCTGATTTGTAAATTATAGTGTTTTTGTTATGTATTGCAATGTACTGCTGCCACAAAACAACAAATTTCATGACATACGCCAGTGAATTTAAACCTGATTCTGAAACTGATCCTGCCAGGGTTATCATCAGAGGATCTTTGGCTCACCAGTATATGTGAAATGACTGGTGGTTTGCTGAGTACCTTCAAAGCTTTTCAGAGTTCCCACCTCCGAGAATGTGAATCCGACCAGAATTCCCGATGCCTCATGAACAGCTGTGACCAATAGTAGCATGAATGGAAAACGATTAAAAATTAATATCTTGTGCAACAAAAATGAATTAATTATCTATTTCACGTGATGTACTGGCAATGAATTTCACAGCAGCGTGGAGACTAAATATTCTATTGCAGGATTTGAGCAGTCTGTCCATCTCTGGCAAGGACTCCACTTGAATGAAATTGACCATTGTAAGCCAGTTGCTCTGGTACACCAACTTAGCACTATGGTCTGAAATCCAAACACTGCCATATGAATACTGCACCGCACTTTTTTTTTAAAAAAAAGGCATCCATTGCTGCAGCAAGTTGCTGTACTGTGAACCAGGTACAAACCTCTGCGACATTCTAGCAGCAGTCAATCAGTGATCTCGTCACTGCACGGCACAGTGAGTCACCAAGGCCAAGTGCATTGGATGCCTCTGAGGAAAGTGTTACAGCAGCTTAGAGCTGAGGTGTGGGGGTCAAGAATGCACTCTGGCTAGTGCAGCAGGTGGGGACTGTTGTTTGCGGCTGACGGTGGCTGTTCTGTGTCTAGGCTGACTGCCCAGATCCTGCAGTCTCTGTCATTGCCTCCTGTTGGGCATGGTCAGAAGCAGCTGCCTCCCACTCTCCTTTGTTTGGCTGAGCAATCCATCCCAGTCCCAGCTTTTCAGGTCTGTTAGAGCCTTTAATGGAGCCAGAACTCTGCTGTATGACACCTCGGGCCTAGTGATCATCCAGCCTTGCTGCTGGACAGAGAAGGTCCAGCTCTGCAGGCCCTCTGCATCTAGTCTAGGGACGTTGGGGTTCTGAGCACTGAGTTTCGTTCAGCCAAACCCAGCCCACTGTGTTATGCTAAGAGTGGTCATTACTGCCTGTTATATCGTTGGCATTTAGAGCAGCAAGAGGATCCTCCATTTCTGGTAGTATTCCAGGCTTCCTTCACCATGTCAGTAGCTTCCCCTCAGTTTTCACTACTGTCAGTCATGCAAATCCCAGGTGGAGACTCAGGAGTACCATCGCACTCAGATGCAGCACGATTCTTCCTTGCTGTTCCCATAACAACTTTGTTTTACCAGCCAGGGTTGTTTGGCCTGAGCTGAACCCCCAACAACCTGAGAGGGCCAGTGGATGACTCTTAGCCTGGCCTCTACCTTTTGACCTGTTTGGCATGGGTGACCCTACCAAGAGCCAAAGCATAAAGTTCTGGCTCCAGCCAGCGTAGCTCTCTGTGTCATTGAGGCACACAAGCCTCCAAACCAGGACGGTCGTGGTCCTTTTGGAGGGTTAAGAATGGCATATCATGTAATTTCTCTCTCACAGGTCAGATTTTTTTCACCCATCAGTATTATCATTTTATGATCTACTTTAAATTTCACTGCAGAATTCAGTGGAATACAAGGATACTGTCTATTATGCTAGCCAGAAATAGATATAGGATAATCTACACCTTCTGTCTCTTTATCTAATAACTGACTTAACTCCCTTAAATTATGAAGATATATTTTGCAGCACATAAAATGATTGAATGAAAAATAAGATAATGATAGGGAGCTGCCAGACTGCCTAGGTACTTGTATTCATTATGTCATGTTTATTTATATGTTTAAATATTGAAGCAAAGTCAATATTACTACTTTATGCTGCATCACTGCCACTGTTGCCTGAGGGATATCATCACATCCAATCATTAAGGCTAATATGATCCTTTGTGCTGTGCCTAAATAGCTTTTCTGCTGAATTTCCAACTCAAATCTCCCCCCTGCATTCCTCTTTCTTCAATTATGTGGTGTCTGTCCGGCCAAGAAAGGGAATTCATCACTGTTAGTCTTTGCAAGGCAGGCCAGTTCAGAGTACCCACTGAAAGTGTTGCATTTTGTGTTCTTGTTTGAATAAAAATTCTGCCTTGCTCTCTTTGGGAGTTAGTTGAGTGAATTACGTATCAGTAGAAGATGAGGGAATTCAAGCTTTTGATCACTGGTGAGATCGCTCTACTGCCAGAGAGGGGAGAGCTTGCTGCTGTACCTGCAGAATATTATGTAGATTTTCTGCATTATGGATATGGACTTGGACCATGGACATTTTTTCAGTCTTATAGTTATTTATATTCTGTGTTTTTCGCCCGTTCTCATTCTTTTTGTGTGCGGGGGAGAGGGATTTAGTGGTCAATTTCCGTTTACGTTCATCTTTTTTTGTGTGGGGTGAAGGGATTTGGGGGTTGATGATCATGCTGACGTATTTTTCTTTCTTGGTTTTGTGGCTATCTGGAGAAGAAGAATTTCAAAGTTGTATACTTTGATAGAAAATGAACCCTTGAATGGTGAGAAAAAGAGAGTCATCTCTGTTCTGGATAGCACAATGGTGCAGCAGATAATGCAACTCTCATTGACCTAGGTTTGTTCTTATCTGCGCAGCTGATGTTTGCAAATTCTCCCTGACAGTAGGTGGTCCATTTTCCTCCCACATACCAAAGATGTGCTCCTTTGCCATAGTAAATTATCCCTCATGTAGGTGGTTAGTGGGAGTATCAAGGGTGATGTTAATGGGAACATGAGAGAGAATGGATACTGGGAAATAAATGGAATGATGGGATAACTCTGAGAGCTAGCATTTCTCAGTGGGCTGAATTGTGAAAGGAAACGTGGGAAAGTATGGAATATTCGGTATTTTGTTATTGTTTTCCTTTGTACTACCTCAATATACTGATGTAATGAAATGATTTGTATGGGTGGCATGCAAAACAGTTTTTCACTTTACCTCAGTACATGTAACAACAATAAAGCAAATTTGTTTATTTATTTATACTTATGAGATGTTTGAGTTTGATAACAATTATACATCTGGATTCTTAGGTGTTTAGAAGCCTCAGGGATGATTTTATTGAAACCTATAGGATCCTGAGGGGGCATGGCAGTGTTGATGTCAAGATCTTTTCACTATAGTGAGAGAACATAGAGCATAGACCATTACAGGACGTTCAATCCACAATGTTATGCTGGCCTCTTAATCTACTTTAAGATCAATCTAACCCTTCCCTCCAACATAGCACTCCATGTTTCTATCATCCATGTGCCCATCTAATAGTTTCTTTCATGCCCCTGATGTATCTGCCCCTTACCGCCACCCCTGGCAGTGCATACTACACACCCACCACTCTCTGTTTGAAAGTCGTGCACAGTTCTTGAACAAGATGTCCTTCATTTAAAATCAATGTCTGGCCATATTTCTTCTTGCAAAGGGTCATTGAATCGCTGAAACACGCTACCCAATGGGCTGAAAGGTGAAATGTTCAACGGGAACATGAGGGGAACTTCTTCACTCAGAGGGTGGTGAGACCGTGGACTGAGCTGCCAGTGGAAGTAGTGGTGATGCACCATCAATAACTCTCGGAGACGTGAGGCGAGATATAGGCTTTTATTGGCTGGAAGAAAGAACAAGCAGCAAGTGACTACCACACCACATCCTGGAGACTGAGGCTGGGGCTATGCCTCCAATCGCCTTTGTACCAGGGTCCGTGGGAGGAGCCACGATCTGTGGGAGGAGCCACAGGAGCAGTCAGCGGTGGGGGGGGGGGGGGGCGTGTCCAGACAGGTATATGTAGTTCACCACAAGTGGATGCAGGTTCAATTTCAACCTTTACGAGAAGATTGGATGAGTGAGGTATGGAGGGCTGTGGTCCCAGTGCAGGTTGATGGAACCAGGCAGACTAATAGATTAGCATGGAATAGATGGGCTGAGGGGACTTTTTTTGTGCTGTAGTATTCTATGACTCTGGAGATTTGTAGGTCTACATCATTAGAAGTATGAAAAGTGGAGGCAGAAACCTCTTTTTTTTAAAAGATCAGTAAGTGTGGGGATCTGGCACTGAAGAGTTGAGCCATGGTCATACTGAATGGCAGGGAAGGGTTGGAGAGGCCAAGTAGCCTTCACCTGCTTCTATTTTCATGTGCTAATGTCCTGGGACTGGGTTGATTTATCTCCAATAACCATAATTATTGTTCTTTGTGCAAGGCATTACTCCATCTGTTGAAGTGTTTTCCGCTTGATGCCCATTGATTTTAATTTAACCAGAGCTCTTTGATGCTCTACTCAGTCAATTTTTTATTTTCATATTAATTTTCTGGATCTGACTGTTGCTAGCAGGAGAAGCATTTACTGTCCATTGCCAAATACCCTTGGGAAGGTGCTGAAGAGCTGCCTTTTTGAACCTCTGCAGTCCTACCAGTGTAGGTCCTCCCACACTATTGACAGTACAAGTTCCAGCCTTGAGCAGAGTCAATTTTATGAAAGTACTTTGTTTGTATTTAGAGATAGAGTGTGGAACAGTCCCTTCTTGCCCTTTTAGCCCTGTTGCCCAGCAACCCACCTATTTAGCCCTAGCCTAGTCACAGGACAATTTACAATGACCACTTAACCACTGGACTGCGGGAGGGACCTGGAACACTCAAAGGAAGCTCGCTCAGTCGTGGGGAAAACACTCTGAACTCGACAGACATTATGAGCCAAGTGTCAAATGTGTGCAACTAATAGGAGAGAATTTAATTTTGATTGGGTTTGTCCGATCCCAAGACTACTAAACTGTGACTTTATAACTTCACACTTCTTCAGAAGACCTTTTGTGCTTGGTTTCTGCCCTGCCATAATTTATCCTTTGTCCTATTTTATCATGCATGAATAGATTGAGAAATACAAAGAAAACAACCATTCCATTTGAAATATCAAATTCTCCAATTTAGTTAATCCAGGGCAAACATTGAAACTCTTTCTAAAATCAAAGAACTGCGCACTCCATCCTCCTGACATTAACATTGAGCATTTACATTCTGTGGCCACTTTATTGGGAACCTCCTGTACCTAGTAAAATAGCCACTGAGTATATGTATGTGGCTGCTATAGAACATCTACTTCAAGGTTCGATGTGTTGACATTCAAAGAAGCTCTTCTGCACACCATTGGTGTAACGTGGTTATTTGAGTTACTGCCACCGTACTCTCAGCTTGTATCTGTCTGGCTATTCTCCTGTGCCCTCTCTCATTAACAAGGCATTTTGGCCTACAGAACTGCCACTCACTGGATGTTTTTATGTTTTTTACACCATTCTCTGTAAACTCTAGAGACCGGTGTGCATGATAATCCCAGAAGACCAGCAATTTCAGAGATACTCGAACCGCCCCATCTAGCGCCAGCAATCATTCCACGGCCAAGATCATTTAGGTCACATCTTTTCCCCATTCTGATATTTGGTCTGAACAACTGAGCCTGTTAACCATGTCTACACGCTTTTATGCATTGATTTACTGCCATGTGGTTGGCTAATTAGATATTTGCATTAACGAACAAGTGTACAGGTATACATAATAAAGTGGCCACTCAGTCTATATTGAATGTCCTTGACACGCGAGTGTTAAAAACTCTGCTGTTTGTTGGTTACGGAATACATGAGCTCTTTGGAGTATCAACTCAATCATGTTAAACAGTTCCTCATAATGTGTTGAAGTAAGTAAAAAACACACCAGTAAAGCACCTCAATTAAATCTAGAAAAAAAAATAGACATTCTTGAAGAACTAAAAAATTCGTACAGTGTTTTCACTGCAATCAGTACTGTCAATGTAAAGCCGCTGAATGGCATAAAACTGATTAAAGTTTATTTTCATTTTCCAATCTCTAGTGGTTCATTAGATTAAAGGCTTTTGATTAACATGTTGTCACTATCAGAAAACAGACTGTCAACCCAAGCAGAGACAGGTTTAGATATCCCTGACGAAATCATACAGGGAAAATTGAGAATATTGGCTTTAATTATCATCATTTCTTTCTTCAGATGAGAAACAGTAACATCCTTGGAAAGGCTTTGTCAAGTGATTTCCCTGTTAATGAAGTTATTTAGCTGTCTCGTCACTTTGAAGTACTAACACTGGCAAGCTTTTGAATTTTTTTTTAATGTCTTCTCAAACTATTATATTGCAAAGGCCCAGAAATAAATCTTTACGATAAGAAGAGGTTGACTTGAAGCTTACAATGATCATTAATGAAAACAGATCACTTAATTTCTCTTCTTGAAGTAGATTGAAATGTTGAAAGAAGCAACATCAAAAATGTCCAACAAGCAGTTGTTTGAAAAAATATTTTGATATTCCTAGGAACTGTATTGTAATTTCTGCGTACAAACTTAAAAAGGACTCAGCAAAGAGGTTCTTGAGTCATTGCAATATTTACATTCCAGGATATAAAAAATACCATTCAGTTTTATTAAAACTGCCAAGATTCTACATAATTAGCTTAAGGTTAACTTCCTCTGATACTTCATGTGTTGACACTTCGGATAATGGAATTTTAAATTTCTGTTAATTTTAATAATCTAATAATTCATAAGTAATCTCACCAAGTTAGTTCTTCATTTTACTATGAGCTGCACTCTGTATAATCACTTCTTTAAATGAGCTAATAGTGTGGATATGGAGAAACTGTTTCCATCTGTGGGAGGGTCAAGAACCATAAGCAGAGTCTGAATATTTGTACAGTCATTTCAATAATGTAGACATGAAACATTTCAGCATACAAAATGTGACAGTGATTTGGAATTCTCTCAATCTATGCTCAGGCAATTGTTAAGTTTAAATCTGATGTTGCTAAGAGTTTTTGTTGTGCCAGATGTGAAAACAGAATTATGATCTCACCTGAAAGCAGAGCAGGTTTATAGGACTACATTTCTACAAAACTGTTTCTCCATTTCTGCCTTCCTGTGTACCAATTCCTAAATAGTTTGTACCAAGAATTTTGTATATTATTTTTGTTCTCAATACAAGATGCTGATGTACAAAGATGTTTCAGCATTTTCACACTGATGAACCATCAATAACTCTCTGAGACGTGAGGCAAGATATCAGCTTTTACTGGCTGGAAGAAAGAACAAGCAGCAATTGACCACCACACTGCATCCTGGAGACTGAGATTGGGGTGGAGTCCCCAATTGCCTTTATACGGGGGTCCGTGGGATAAGCCACGGTCAGTGGGAGGAGCCACAGGAGCAGTCAGCGGGGGTGGGGGGGGCGTGTCCAGACAGGTATATGTAGTTCACCACACGCACATGAAATGCAGAAATGTAATACACAAACCAAGAGAAAATCTGCAGATGCTGAAAATCTGAGCAACACACACAAAATGCTGGAGGAACTCAGCAGGCCAGGCAGCATCTATGGGGGGAGAAAAGCACAGTTGATGATTTGGGGAAATATACAGGTACAGGAAATACTTAGGAAGAAAAATGGATTATTGACCCTTATTGCAATGGAGTGGTGTATAAAAGTTGAGAAATCTTGTTTCAGCTATGCAAAGCTACACCTGGAATATGATAAACAAGAGAAAATCTTCAGATGTTGGAAATCTGAGCAACACACACAAAATGCTGGAGGAACAAGCCAGGCAACATCTATGGAAAAAAGTATTGTCAACGTTTCGGGCTGAAACCCTTTAGCAAGACTGGAGAAAAAAACCCTGAGGAGTAGATTTGAAAGGTGGGGAGAGGGGAGAGAGAAAACTGCCAGACAATAGGTGAAACTTGGAGGGGGAGGGATGAAGCAAAGAGCTAGGAAGTTGATTGGTGTAAGAGTCAGAAGGCCAAGAGGCCACTCTGGGAGCACCAAACACAGTATGTTATCCCAATAGACTCACAGGTAAAGTGTTGCCTCACCTGGAAGGCCTCTTGTAGATCAGTGAGACCCAATGTTGATTGGGAGGCCACTTTGTCGAGCATCCATGCTCCATCTGCCAGAACAAGCAGTATCTCCCATTGGCCACCCATTTTTATTCCACTTCCCATTCCCATTCCAATTTGTTCATCCATTGCCTCTTTCACTGTCAGGATAAGCCCACACTTAGATTGGAGGAATAACATCTTATATTCCATTTGGGTAGCCTCCAACCTGATGGCATGAACATTGATTTCTCAAACTTCCAGTAAGGCCTACACCCACTCCCATCCCTTCACCAATTCCCATCCCCTTGTCCCTCTCTCATGTTATTTCCTTGCTCGCCCATCGCCTCCCTCTGGTGCTCCTCCCCACTTTTTCCTTTC
Source organism: Hypanus sabinus (assembly GCF_030144855.1). NCBI lineage: Eukaryota > Metazoa > Chordata > Chondrichthyes > Myliobatiformes > Dasyatidae > Hypanus > Hypanus sabinus. The sequence goes on along the minus strand of NC_082725.1, from coordinate 21,896,857 downwards.
TTTCATGGCCTTCTGTTTCTTTCACCAATCAGTTTCCTAGCTCTTTGCTTCATCCCTTACCCCTCCAAGTTTCACCTATCGCCTGTCGTTTCTCAATCTCCTCCCTCCACCTTTCAAATCTACTCCTCAGCTTTTTTTTCTCCAGTCCTGCTGAAGGATTTTTGCCCAAAACGTTGACTGTATTTTTTTTCCATAGATGCTGCCTGGCCTGTTGAGTTCCTCCAACATTTTGTATGTGTTACCTGGAATATGATGTTTGGTTTTTATCTCCATATTTAAGGTAGGAGGATACCTGCACTGGAGGCAGTACAGAGAAGGTTCACTAAGTTGATTCATGAATTAGGTTAATATCAGGAAAGACTAAACAGGTTATGTGTGAATTCTTTGGAATGTATAAGAATAAAAGGAGATTTTATTAGAACAAAGTTCTGAAGGGGCTGAACAAGGGAGATGTTGAGAGAATATTTCATTGAGTGTGGTGCAGAATTTCAATTAGATCACCCACAAGAAAGAGAAGGAAGTATTTCTTCTCTTTACAAATTGTGAATCTTTGGAATTTTCTAACCTAGAGAGCTGTGGAGGTTTAATCACTGAATACTTACAAGACCAAGACAGCTGCTTCATAGTGTGTAAGGAGGCAAGTATTCTGGTAAATGCATAGTAAATCAAAGTACAGACAAAGGTCAAATCAACCATGGTCTTACAGAATGGTGGAGAAGGCTTGAAAGGCCATGCGGCCTCTCCAACACCTGTTTTCTTCTATTCCAATACACATGTCAGGGGGCTCTCAGAGATTAATGGAGAATTACATCATTAAATATTGCTCAACTCTTTCTACACTGGACTTCAGTCCTGTGCTGATAATGACTCTGTGTTATTGTATAATGCTTCTGCATTTGGATGCAGTGTTACCCGATGGGGAAAAAGAAACAAATTATGGAATAACAGTAAAAAAGGATGTTCAGAATGTGAGCTATGCCAATTATTTTCATTCATTCTTTTCTACTGCCATGACATTGAGTTTCGGAGTATCATTTTGCTCCAATATTTCTTCAGATCCCCTGTTGAATCTGTTCCCGTTTATTACCTTTCTGGTCATACATTTCAGGCCACAATGGTCACTGAGCTACTAAAAAGTGTTTCCTCAGACTAATTCTCATTCCTCTGTTAAATCACCCTAAATTTGGGTCTTGGCTGCCGTTGGAAACTGATTCTCCTTATTCTCTTTCGAAGTCACCCAAGATTTTACCTGCATATCAAATCTTATCCTTGCCTTTATTTTCTGAAAGGGACACTTTCTTCCTTAAAGCTGACAACTTCAGTATGTGTAGGTGGAGAAGCTGGATCTTACTCCTGTTGGATATCATGGGAGTAAATGAGGCAGAAGTTCCAGTTACTGTGGCCAAGCCTATTAGTCAATATACAGATTGGCCAGCAGCTGCAGAGAATGAAGAGTTACATCTCAGGTTATGAATCATCAGAATGTAGATGCTTTACCATACTTTGCGATTAGCTTTGCACAAATGCTCTCTTGCCCACAACTTTGCCCTTACTTATGACAACTTGCTGGAAAAGTGCCTCATCATCAATGGGGCAGCAGTCTCTTCCTTCACTTTCTGTAGCAACTCCGGGTATATCCCATCTGGCCTCAGAACATATCTATCCTAATTTTTCTCAAAAATTCCAACACATCCTGTTTCTTAACCTTAACATGTTGCAGCACATTAGCCTGTTCCATTCTGACCTCCAAATCATCAAGGCCCATCTCACTGGTGAATGGTGAAGCAAAGTGTTCATTAAGAAACTTTCCTCTGACTCCAGGCACGTTTCCTCTTTTATCCCTAATCTGTCCTACCCTCACTATGTTATCCTCTTATTCTTCACTTACAAATAGAACACATTGAGGCTTTCCTTAACCCAACTCATCAAGGCCATCTCTGGTCCCTTTTATCTCTCCTAATTCCTTCTTAAGCTTGTTTCTGTCTATCTAATAACTCTCAAGGCCCTGTCTTTACCTTGATTTCTAAACCTTAAGTATGCTTCCTTCCTCCTCTTGACTAAATGTTCCATCTGTCCTGTCAACCATGGTTCCTTACCCCTACCATCCCTTGCCTGGCCTCAATGGGACAAACATATACAAAACACCCATTCAAGTGCTCGCTAAACAACCTCCATCTTTCCATTGTACCTTTCCCTGAGAACATCTGTTCCCAATTTATATTCCCAAGTTCTAACCCAATAGTATCATAATTAGCCTCACCCTAACTAAATACATTCCAATACTGTCTGCTCCTTTCCTTATCCAAGTCTATGACAGAGATCAGGGAGTTGAGATTACTGTCTCCGAAATGCTCTCCCACCGAGAGATCTGACACCGAACCATGTTCTTTGCGTGGCACGAAATCCAGTATGGCTTCTCCTCCAGTCAGCCTGTCCACATATTGTGTTAAGAATCCTTCCTGGACACACCTACCAAATTTTGCCCCATCTAAACCTCTTGCACGAAGGAGGTGCCAATCAATATTAGGGAAGTTGAAGTCACCCATAACAATAACACTGTTATTTTGCAAACACGAGGAAATCTGCAGATGCTGGAAATTCAAACAACACACACAAAATGCTGGTAGAACACAGCAGGTCAGGCAGCATCTATAGGGAGAAGCACAGTCGACGTTTTGGGCCGAGACCCTTCGTCAGGACTAACCGAAAGGAAAGATAGTAAGAGATTAGAAAGGAAAGATAGTAAGAGATTTGAAAGTAGTGGGGGGAGGGGGAAATGCAAAATGATAGGAGAAGACTGGAGGGGGTGGGATGAAGCTAAGAGCTGGAAAGGTGATTGTCAAAAGTGATACAGAGCTGGAGAAGGGAAAGGATCATGGGACAGGAGGCCTCAAGAGAAAAAAAGGAGGAGGGGGGGAAGCACCAGAGGGAGATGGAGAATAGGCAAACAACTAACTATGTCAGGGATGGGTAAGAAGGGGAGGAGGGGCATTAACAGAAGTTAGAGAAGTCAATGTTCATGCCATCAGGTTGGAGGCTACCCAGCTGGTATATAAGGTGTTGTTCCTCCAACCTGAGTTTGGATTCATTTTGACAATAGAGGAGGCCATGGATAGACATATCAGAATGGGAATGGGATGTGGAATTAAAATGTGTGGCTACTGGGAGATCCTGCTTTTTCTGGCGGACCGAGCGTAGGTGTTCCACGAAATGGTCTCCCAGACTGCGTCAGGTCTCACCAATATATAAAAGGCCACACCGGGAGCACCGAACACAGTATACCACATCAGCCGACTCACAGGTGAAGTGTCGCCTCACCTGGAAAGACTGTCTGGGGCCCTGAATGGTGGTGACGGAGGAAGTGTAAGGGCAGGTGTAGCACTTGTTCCGTTTACAAGGATAAGTGCCAGGAGGGAGATCGGTGGGAAGGGATGGGGGGGGGGGGGTACGAGTGGACAAGGGAGTCACGTAGGGAGCGATCCCTGTGAAAAGCAGAAAGGGGGGGAGGGAAAATGTGTTTGGTAGTGGGATCCCGTTGGAGGTGGCGGAAGTTACGGAGAATTATATGTTGCACCTGGAGGCTGGCGGGGTAGTAGGTAATGACAAGGGGAATCCTATCCCGAGTGGGGGGCGGGTGGATGGGGTGAGGGCAGGTGTGCGAGAAATGGGAGAGATGCGTTTGAGAGCAGAGTTGATGGTGGACAAAGGGAAGCCCCTTTGTTTAAAAAAAGAAGACATCTCCTTCGTCCTGGAATGAAAAGCCTCATCCTGAGAGCAGATGCGGTGGAGACGGAGGAATTGTGAGAAGGGGATAGCCTTTTTGCAAGAGATAGGGTGGGAAGAGGAATAGTCCAGGTAGCTGTGAGAGTCTGTAGGCTTATAGTAGATATAGTAAATAACACTGTATTTTTGCACTTTTCCACAATCTGCCTACTGATCTGCTCCTCAGTGAACCTGTTGCTATAGAATGCTTCAGAAAGAGTGCCTGCTCGCTTTAATCCACGCTGACTCAGTAGACGATTCCCCCACTCATTGCCCCTTTCTGCAGCTATAGTACTATGCTTGATTTGTAATGCCACTCCCCCACCTCTTTTACCTCCTTCCCTGAACTTTGTGAAATGTTTAAACACTAGAACATCCAGTAGGCATTCTCGCCCTAGTGACAGCCAAGTCTCTTTGTGACAGTGTTGTTATTCTATGTACTGATCCATGATCTAAATTCATCACCCACATTCCTTTTACTTCTCACATTAAAATGTGTGCTCCCAATGCATTATATTGAGGTTTTCAATGCTATCCTGAATGCTGCTTCACAATTTGAACAGACTTGGTCGGAGTCTCCCAGGCGTCAGTGGAGATGTTGCATTACTTTGAAGAAATTGAGCATACCCTTTATTCCTTTGTAAATTTCCACTGGTAATCTTGCCATGCCCCAGGCTGGAACAGTAGGACACTTTCAGGGATCTGTTCAGGCTTGCAAACAAATTGGCCTGTTGAGTATGGCCAATGAGTCCTGGAAACTGGGGAGTAACACAGACAAGATGCTGCAGGACTGATTAAAGATCAAGTGGTTTATTGTATGTTCCTTACCATGGATGCTGCCTGACCTGCTGCATCTTCTGAATGATTCCAGCATCTGCAGAATCCTTTGTGTTCTTGGTACTGGGGATATTAACATGGGAGAGGATAGACTCATTGGTTAATTTCTGCTTCCAACTTTGCAGAGGAAGTGTGGCAGGTACCTTTCCAGTAGTTTTAGTTGGCAGCTGTTAGTGGTCCAGATCTCAGAAAATTTAGAAGGATTGAGTTCACTGCCTGGTAAACCATAATTTAGTGTCAGGTCTGAGATCTTTATCTGTCAGCTTTCCCCAACAGAGTAAGGACTGTAATAATGCATAATAGGAATTTCATCATCAATGTCTGCTTTCAATGAAAGTTAACTCATGGGCTAAAAGAAAATGGTCCATGTTTGGACAAGTACCTTTTAAACAGAATAATAGTTGCCATTGCAATGTAAATCAGCCTCTTACGCTCTAAAGTGAACCGAGTATTCAACCTCATTGTTGCAAGTAGTAAATTGTTACCAGAGATCTTTTTAAATTCTTTCTCTCCATCTTCTTGTCTCTTGGTCTCCAGGGACGTAGCCCTGAATCTTTACTGTTCACTGCTTAGAAGAGTAATTCTCCACAGGGACATAGCTGATTGAATATCTATGACAATGCATTATGTGGACACTGTCCTAGAACAGGCAGGCTATTGCTCATTTAGTTAATATGGGTAAATCTAATGTGCCTTAACTAATGGCTAGAACAACTATATCAGCATTCATAAATTGAAGAAACTCGGACTTCATCAGTCAAGATCAGACTTGCCTATTACGTGCATTTTTAAACTCATTCATGGGATATGGGCATCTAGAAATCAATTTCAAATACATTCCACAAATTTATCCTCCAGCATGTTATCAATAATTTGACTTGTACAGTTCTATGATTACTGTTTTCCCTAGAAACTAAAGATTAGTTTTAAAGATTAGCTTTATTTATTTGTGCCGTTGTGTCAGATTGAATCAGTGAGGATTGTTGCGCAGTCTGCTGCTAACATTGAATGCCCAAAACTTACTAACCCTAATCATATGTCTTTAGAATGTGAGAGGAAACTGGAGCAACCAGAAGAAACTCATGGGGTTATGTGAACATAATAATTCCTAATAGACAGCTGTGGGATTCAAACCCCTATCATCTTTACTTCCCTGATTTATGCTTACCCAATATTACAACCATCATTTGGTGACCTATAAATGATCCCTTCCAATGTTTTCTGCCCTTCGCTGTTCCTTAGCTTCACCTGGACTGATCCTAATCTCACACTATGACCCAATGAAATCATTTCTCACCTCGAGACTGACCTTGTTCCTTAGTATATTGCTACGCTACCCCCTTTACCCTTTTATCTTCTAGTCAGTGGCAGTGGTTCCCAACCTGGAATGCTCAGACCTTTAGGGTGAGATTGGGAGGGAATGCTAAAGTTTACAAGGGCTAAGTTAATGTAATAGTATTCAAACAATTTAATTTGCAAGTCTATAAAAAACTATCTTAAACATACTAGTCCTGATGTCATTGTAGGGAGACATGAGAGACTGAGATGTTGAAGTGGTTCCATTTTACAACTTCCTTGCTTATCTGATTCCATCATCTGCAGCTTTTTGCTGTCTCTACCTATCACCTCTCAACCTCCCTCCCTCATCTGACTCCATCTACCTCACCCCACCTAGATCCACCTATCACTTGTCCCGCTTCTCCCTTTCACCTCTTTCTATTGGCTATCTTCCTTCTATCCTTTCAATCCTGATATAGGGTCTCAACATAAAAAATTGTCTTCCCATTTCCCTCCACAAAGCTACTTGACCTGCTGAATTCCTGCAACACTTGTCTTTTTGCATGTCATTGCAGACTATAGGATATTTTATGAGCATTATAAGTAGAAACAAGTGGGGTTTTCATTAAAAACATTAGAACTGATTCCTCTCACTGTTATATAGTGAAGGAAGGGTCATAGGCTTGGTAGGGGCTATTGAAAAACTTTGGTAAGCTATACTAATTAGACTATAAGAAGTCAACTATTTCATCCTGGCAGCCTATTTTAACAATCAGCATGATTTTCTGATTCAGGAACTTTATAATTTCCCTGGGTTGCTTTCTGTGAGGAAGAGTGAAAAGGATCCATTTTTGACTTTAAGACCAGTGTAAAACCCAAGGCAGCAGCACTCACTAATACAACAATCTGCCAACTACTCTCAGTTTTATTACACTTGACAGAAACAGAATTTGCATCAGATAAATAGGGAAAATAACTGAAAGGAGTAACTTAATAAAGAATAATGATAATCTGCCATCCTCGGGACTTTGGTGGTGGAGCCAGATTAGCAACTTTTCAGCTATTAGATACTACTCATATCAACATCCTACTAGGATCTAAATCTTTTATTAGGTGTTTTCCAGTATTATGTAAATTTCCCAAGTCAACCAGGTAAGTTTAAAGGAGGACAGGAAATGGGACTCTGGGCACTCAAAAAAAACCTGGAAACTAATTGGGCCAAGGCAAGTGGAAAGAAGCATGAGAGCCTGGCATGACAAACTAAAAGGGAGAGTGGCGACTGGAGCCCCAACAAACCACAAGGAATTGTGGGAGACAGGTGCCACAATGAGTCAAAGACTTGCATAAGCACCAGGACCTGATGTGTAAAGGAAGCTTTGGGACCATTACTCGATGAGCCAAATGGCCAACCATTGGGGACCGTTAGGGTGACACAGTAGCATAGCGGTCAGCGCAACGCTTCACAATGCCAGTGATCCAGGTTCCATTCTGCCTCTGCCTGTAAGGAGTTTGTACGTTCTTCCCGTGACTGCTGGTTTTCCCTATGTCAGCTTCAATTCCAAAGATGTACAGGTTAGGGTTAGTAAGCTATGGGCAGGCGAAGTTGGCTCTGGAAGCATGGTGACACTTGTGGGCTGCTACCAGCACATCCTCAGACCGTGTTGGCGGCTGACACTGTCTGTTTCGATGTACATTTATTCAAAGTTCAAAGTAAATTTATATCAAAGTACATGTAGTATAGAGTATGTCACCATATACACCCTGAGAATTTCTTTCTTACAGGCATTCACAGTAAATACAAAGAAACACAATAGAATCAATGTAAACGTGCACCCAAACAAAAACCGCCCATCAACCAATGTGCAAAAGACGACAGATTGTGCAAATATAAAAAGAAATACAAAAATAATGTAAATAAATAAATAATGCATTGTACTGAGAACTTGAGTTGGAGAGTCCTTGAAAGTGAGTCCATAGGTTGTCAAATCAGTTCAGTGTCGGGGGTGAGTGAAGTGATCCAATCTGGTTTCAGGATCCTGATGGCTTAAGGGTAGTAAGTGTTCCCGAACTCGGTGGTGTGGGAGCTAAGGCTCCAGTAGCTCCTTCTCGATGGCAGCAGTGAGAAGAGAGCTGATAGTGGGGGTCTTTGATGATGGATGCTGCTTTCCTGTGACAGCGCTGCTTGTGCTCGATGGTGGGGGGAGCTTTTCCTCTGAGGAACTGGTCTGCATCCACCACTTCCTGCAGGCTTTTCCATTCTTGGGCATTAGTGTTTCCGTAACAGACCAGAATGCACGTGGTCAATCTATTCCCCACTGTGCACCTGCAGAAGCTTGGCAAAGTTTTAAATGACGTGCCGAATCTTCGCAAGCTTCTCCAGCAGCACTTACATCCTAGACCCAGGACAGATCCTCTCAAGTGATAACGCCGAGGAATTTAAAAATACTGACTCCCTCTGGTGACAAGTAATGCTAATCTTTCATATTTAATCTTTGTTTGCATATCAGATTATCAGATTTTTACTGTAAGCACATGTTACAGGCCAGGACTGCAGAAATGTGGAGGAGAAGTGGAATCTCACTCTCCTCCATATTTAAGATAATTAAACAAGTTTCAGTGGGAGCTGGATTCCGCTGTATATAAACAATTGTTAATTCTGAGCAACCTGCCAGAATGCCCAGCCTGCCAAAGTGATAGATTGATGCATGTGCATGAATTGGATTGGTTCCAACATCACTGTTGTTGATTTCAGCATTTTCTGTGGCCAAGGATGAAAACTAGCCTAGGGTGTCAACAAAAGCAAAATTGAACATACAAATCCCTGAAGCAAAATTTGCGTATTCATACTGATACAATAACATTATTCAGTTTCAGACATCAATGCCCATCCTTAGGATTTTTGGTCTCATTATTTGCTTTATGTTATGACTGCTTAAGGTTTAGATTTGGATGAGATGATAATGAGCAAAAATTGCAAATTGATTTCAGTCTGAACTCATCAGGGACTGTCAGGACATCAGAAGAAATCAAGTTTGTGCAGACCAAACAGATGCCTCTTGATTTATTATTACCATTACATGAAGGGTACATTTTTAATACATTTTAATTTATTTTCATTAGCTATCTGCATTTCTTTGGGGCTTCCAACAGGAGGTCTGATTTGAACCATGAGAGATTCATAGTTGCAGGGGTAGTTTTGACTGACAACGTCAATAAAGCTGCTTATTTAACACACCTCAGGTTCGTTTTATCTTTTAAATATTGGGACCGATGTAAAACAGAAAGCTGAATCAATATGGCTTGCTAGTCAAAATGAGTTTGTGTGGGACTCTGGATTTACTTTATGGTTTTTAGCTACTTGTTATACTCCAAAAGCAAGTGGCTCATTTAGTAACCGCTTTACAAATAAACTTCTCTTGGGCTTTCAAATGGGCACTGGTATCAATTCTAACCAATTTTGCAATGCCAAACTCTGCTTCTGGGATGGTGCCTGGGCATGTCTAGTCTGGTGGTATTTATACTTCCAAATTCCTGATTGGTTAGTGCTCATCCAGTCAGGTTTCCACTCCCCCACATTGTTTACAATCAAATTCCAGTTCTTACTTAGAGGATGACCTTGGTCCTTCTTAAAACACATTTGCTTTAGTTTTATTTCCGTGGCTTCCTTTACCAGACGGTCCTAAAAGCCATTAATGCAGCAAGGTGGTTTTGTGCTAGTCCTGACGAAGGGTCTCGGCCCGAAATGTCGACAGCGCTTCTCCCTATAGATGCTGCCTGGCCTGCTGTGTTCCACCAGCATTTTGTGTGTGTTGTTGTGCCATCAAAGTCAATCCTGTGGCCATTGCATATGTAGTGTTCTGCTGCCACCGATTTCTTTGGGTCACCCATACAGATACACCATCTGTGATCTTTGATTCCAATTTCCACTGTGTGTCCTGTCTGGGTGATATACACTGCTCTGCATTCACAGGAAATCCTGTAACCGCCAGCTGACCTGAGTCCCATGTCATCTTTGACCCACATAAGTTGTGACTTGAGCTTCCTTATGGGTAAGCTCTAAGTAAGAACTGGAATTCGAGAAAATTTATTCGTCATATACACCAGGAAAACACTAGGTCCTTTTTCAGTAATTGCATCATTCATTGAGAACTCTCTTTTGTATTTCATGATCAGTAGTTCGAAAACTACAGTTGAAATAGGGTGAAGACCCACCCTGTGTTCCTTCTCTCCGTTATTGTGCAATAGTGCTTCACCAAGAAGAAAAGTGTAAAGCATAATGCAAAAACATGCAGATACACTGTAAAAATATGAAAAAAAACTCCCAAATGATCCATAAATTCAGCAGGCCAGGTCTATTCTTTAAAAAAGGGAAGATCTTTATCTGGGCTTCCTAGGGCAGAATTATGTCCAGGGGCCAAGAGGAGGACACATTGGGATGGTATAAAATTATGGATTAACTAAAGTGAGAAGTCCAATAATAAAACCTGTAATGTGTAGACTTATTTCATTTAGGGCAATGACCACCCCTCCTTAGCACTATGTATTGATCTGTTGTCTGTGCACGTGGCTGTTATCTACACATGCGCATTGTTCTTTTTCTCTCGCTCTCACTGTGATGTGAATACACCAGTTAAAGCCATATCCCGAGCGTGTGTGCTTATTTAATTGATACGTAGTTGTGCACAAATTGGCAACAAGTACGAATCTGAATGTCAGAGAATATCACAAAACTGAACCGCCAGTTACAGGACCAAACAACAAGAGTTAAACAGCGCCAGAAAGCTGGAGGAGTCATGAGGAATAGTGGAAAATGCACTGAATTTAAAGTGAAAGTAATGTAGCAATGGCTTCGGTCGGGGAAGTTGACAAATTTGATAGCATCAGTGAAGGTCAGGAGTCATATATCGAGAATGTTGAATTGTATTGTTACACGAACAACATGGAGGAGCAATAAAAAGTCTCTACACTTCTTAGCTTAATGGGTGCAAGACCGTGCAGTCTCTAGAAACCTAGAAACCCTGCAAAGCCAGCAAACAAGATGTTTCATGAAATTGTTACAATTTTGCAAAATTACTTGAGCCCTAAACCACTGACAATAGCTGAGAGATTTATATTTTACAAAAGGAACCAGTGAAAAGATGAAAGACTTTCTGAATACATAGCAGAAATGTGCAAACTTTCCCAGTACTATGACCTAGAGATGGACTTTCTGATGCGTTAAGGGACAGGCTTGAATGTGCCATGCATAGTCGAAACACTCAAATGAGGCTACTGACAGAAAGAGATATTTTCCATTCCAATATTGTTACAGACTGCAGCAAAGGATGCAACAGAATGACAGAAAAATATGTTAGAATGTGAAATGAACAAAATGTCCATGAAGTGAAATGTCTCAAAAACAAAACGAAGCAAATGCATAAAGTTATTGAATATAAAGCAGAATCAGAAAGCAGAATCTTACAAAGGTGAACTGTCATGCCTAGAACTGCATAATATAACTCTAGCAGATCACAAAATCATTTGGATCACAATAGATGTGTCTGGTGTAAAACTGAAAATAGAGCTGGATACAGGGTCAACTTTGTCCACAACTCCTGAGGCTGACCTCAAAAGACTGTTTTCTAAGATACCATTATAAAAAACTTCAGTGATGATAAAAGATTTAATCAGGTGAAAATGTAACTCCCAAAGGCAAACTGAAAGTAAATGTGACATATGGAGGCCAAACACAGCAGTTAGATCTTTATGTATTGAAAAGTGGAGGGCCAGAGCTTTTCAGACATGAATGGTTGAGAAAACTCCAACTAGGCTGCCACTCAATCAAAGTTCTCTTTCTTTTCTTTTTAAATCTTTTTATTAATTTTTAAACAAACATAAATGAAACATGAATACAGAGAGTTTGAAAGTACATAGTTAATAGTTTAAATAGACATTCAAATAGATGATAATCAATATATAATAACCTCCCAAACTCATGGTAATTATGAACAAAAGAAGTAAAAAAAAACCCAAAAAAAAAGAGAAAAAAAACACTAACCAACATGGGCCATTGCATAATGTCAAATATATACAGTAGCGCCAATAACTCTGAACCTCCATCCAAATAATTAAGGATAATAAACGTGAGATTTAGGAAAAGACAATTTAACTCATATGAAAACGTTGAATAAATGGTCTCCAAGTTTCTTCAAATTTAACTGAAGGTTCAAAGACAACACTTCTAATTTTTTCTCAGCTCAAACAAGAGATAGTTTGAGAAAACCACTGAAATATAGTCGTAGGATTAATTTCTTTCCGATTCAATAAAATAGATCTTCTAGCCATTGATGTAACAAATGCAATCATCCATCGAGATGAAGGGGATAAACGACTATTATCCGCCATTGGTAAACCGAAAATTGCAGTAGTAGGATACGGTTGGAAATTGATATTCAGAACTGTTGAAATAATACTGGAAATATCTTTCCAAAATCAAAGTTCTCAGTGTGGTAATTGCAGCCCAAATGGTAGCACTAACCAGAGACTTGCATAGCTAATCAGAAGGTGTTTAAGAAGGGAATAGATAAAGAGACCAAACACTTGGCCAAAAGCAGTTTGGGATGCCAAGAAGTTGAAAATGCACCCCCACAGGCAATGTTACACCCATGGGAGAGCTCATTATCACCCTGGCAAAGAGGGCATGTTGATTTTGCTGGGCCATTCATGGACTCCATGTTTCTGATTACTGTGGAAGCTCATTCAAAAGTGGCCAGAGGTTATACCAAGAAGTCAACCACCTCAGCAAAGACTGTCTCTGCTCTGAAGATTACCTTCACCAGAAATGGCTTACCAGAACAAATTGTGAGTGACAACGGGCCACAATACACCTCAGAAGAGTTCCGACTGTCCATGAAGAAAAATTACATCAGCCATTTCAAGTCAGCTCCTCACCACCCTGCAACAAATGGGGTAGCTGAAAGCTTTATCCAAACCTTCACGAAGTCCATTAAAGCAATGGATGAGGAGGACATTTTTCTGCTGCACAAGGTGGAAACTTCCTTTTTGTGCACCTGACCTCTGCTCATGCAACAACATATCAAACATCTGCATGGTATTCTTGAACAGAAATCCATATCTTGCATAGATCTCCTGAAACCAGATCTAGGGAGGGAAGTGCAGAATAAACAGTTCAGCTAGTTGCCAAGTGAAGCAGCAAGGAGCTTCGAGATTGGACAGGAAGTCCTAGCACTTGATTACCAAGAAGACAAGTGGATATCTGATAGGATAGCTACAAGAAATGGGCCACTGGTATACACAGTGGATGTTGGAGACCGGACGTGGAACGTCTTGTGGACCAGCTCACTGGATGCTCAACCGTAGAACGCACCTGAGTCGACTGCATCCAACAAGACGGACACATTACAGTCACCAGGCTTACCTCTCAGTGAAGATCACGTCACTGACAGCAACGTGACACCAGAAACTGAGAACGTTGGCTTAGACAAGACACCTGCCAAACCTGATGCCTCTCTACAGGTCCAGAGGCGCAATCCTGAAAGAAAGAGAGCACCACCCAAAAGACTGAATCCTTAGAACTGTGCAGTTAGTTATGGACTAATGTTCAGAAAGCGTCTTTATTTGGAATATGGGTTTATGAAAGGGAAATTGAATGTTTTGTACATATACAGTTTTATTTTGCATTAATCTAAAGGGGAAAGAAATGTATGGATCTATTTCTTTTAGAGCAATGACCCCCCCACCATCACTACATATTGACCTGTTGTCTGTGCATGTGCTGTTTTGTTTTTCTCTCACTCTCGCTGCAATATAAATATACCAGTTAAAGACACCTCCCGTGTGTGCTTTTAGTTAATTGATATGTAGTTATGCACAGACACACCAAAGCCTGTACAAAATTTAACTGCCAGCTGTTAAATTTTGTGGCCACTAAAGCCAATCATTGGGTGTGAGACACACTCAAATTGCTGGAGGAACTCATCAAGCCAGGCAGCATCAACGGAAATGAATACCGTCGACTTTTCAGACCAAGACACTGCATCAGGACTGGAAAGGAAGGGAGAGAGAAGATGCCAGAGTGAAAAGGTGGGAGGGGTAGGAGAACTAGCTAGAAGGTAACAGGTGTAGCCAGTTTTGGTGGGGGAGGAGTTGAAGTAAGAAGCTGGTCAGTGATAGGTGGAAAACGCAAAGGGCTGGAGAAAAAGGAATCTGATCGGAGTGAAGACATGGGAGAAAGGGAAGGAGGAGGGGCACCAGAGGGGAGGTGATAGGCAGGTGATACATAACTATTATAGTGAGCATATGCCCAAAAGTTGGAGGGCAGCAAAGGGTCATGGGGGGGGGGGGAAGCAGAGAGAAAAGGTCTCATTGAACTCCTGTCGAAGAGAAAATTTAGAATTCTTCAGGGTAGGCATACCTGAAGGAGTACTTAAGCTATGCCTAACCTGAAGAAGTTTATGCTGAAGACATTTTGATACCATCTCATTAAAAGTACATGGGGAAAGACAAAAGAAACGTGTTTCCATTATCAAAAGTGTATCCCTGCTATTCAAGGCACAGATCTGTTCAGTCACTTAACCTTCTGGTTAGTTATATATTCATAGAACCATCCCTCAAAACTGTAACAAAAGGGATATATTTGGGTGCCGAGATTGTTAAAATTAAATAGGGCATTATAACTAGATACTAATCTTTTATTGTTGTTGAAGTATAAAACGTCATGTCAGGAGAATGAGATTCTCTCAGACAGCCTGTCCTGAAGGTTTGCTGTGTGAATATAGAGTTTTATATTCACCAGCTACAGCTCCTATGTGGCTTTGTTTTAGTTAGTCACTCCAGAGAAAATGGTTTGATGAGCTAGACATTGCCCTTCATAGAGGAGAGCAGAACTAGGAGCTATTAACTAAGGACATCACTTGTGAATCCTGTTGAATAACCAGCAAAGAGTGATCACAGTGCAGAATGTGCTATCACAGTTACTAATTCAGGTGGACAGAACAAATACATTTAAGGGGATGTAGGAGAGACTTAACGAAAAAAGATTGAAATGCTGTTGTTAAGATTGGATAAAAAAGTATAGAAGGAGACCCGTGTGAAATATAAATATTGACACGAAGTTGGTTGACTGAATGGGCTGTTTTCTTTCCTGTTTTAAATACCATATTAAGCAATAGGTGTCAGGTGGAGACTAATAAGGTTTTAGCTATAATCAATAAACCCAGCACAGAATCTGGCATTCAAGTTTCAATTATTTAATACTGCAACAGGTGCTGGCTTTAGCCTTTTCCCCTTTGGGAAAATTAAAATGTTTCCCTTGCCAAGTGTAATCTTTTACTCATGATCTCTTTTAGAGATTTTTGGCATTTTCCTTTGAGCTCAGCAGCCATGGGCTTGGCACACATCTCACAGCCTCTGTTATTAACAGACAGAAACAAGAGAAAGCAAGCCTTGTGTTTGGATCAAATGCAAAATATAATTAAGCAGTTTTTGGTGTTTAAACCTGACCCAAACAAAGGGGAAGAATGAAAATCCTCTGCAGAGAGAATTTTAAAAATCACAGTATTGAGCATATTGATAGAAATAGTCATCTTTATACACCAGTATGTAAGAGTCACTGTACTCTCGTGAACCTAGGTGTGCAGAGGTAAATTGTACAAATGGCCAAAACATTCAATCCAATTTGGTGTTATTCTTCTCATCACTGCCCCCCAGCTCCCTCTGAAATCCCTCCTCCTTCCCTTTCTTTCATTCTTCACTGTCCTCTCCTGCTAGATTCCTTCTTCTTCAACCCTTTACCTCTTCCAACTATTACCTCCCAGCTTCTTTCCTCACCCCTTCTCCGCCCACCCACTTACCTGGCCTCTCACCTGGTCTCATCTATCACTGCCAGCTTGTGCTCCTTCCCCTCCTCCCACCCTTTCATTCTGGTTTCTTCCCCTTCCCTTTCCAGCAACGATGAAAGGCTTCAACCTGAATCTTCGCCTGTTTATTCCCCTACACAGATATTACCTATTTGTTGAGTTCCTCCAGAATTTTGCACGTGTTGCTCAGGATTTCTGGCATCTCAGATTCTTTTTTATTTTACAATTTTCACAGCACCTTCTGACAGCCTCTGATCATTTCCAAGTGTTCTGTAGTCAACAGACTATTTTTAAAATACTATTGTTGTTGACACTAATAGCAGTACGATAATGAATTGTTTTGGTAATGTTGAGGAATAAATATTGAATAAGACAAATAGGATGGCTCCCCAGAATTTTCTCAAGAATCAAGGGAACTTTTACATCCACCTAAGAAAACAGTTTAAGCCAATATTTGACATCATATCTGAATGTTGGTACTGCTGTCAGAACAGCATGTCTTCTGTTTTTAACTGTGCTGCTTTCTTAGTGTTGAAATTTGTCTATCACTCTGGCTCATGAACACTGAGAAAGACTGTGATGCTCAAACTACAGACCAGTGA
Organism: Hypanus sabinus; assembly: GCF_030144855.1. Classification (NCBI taxonomy): domain Eukaryota; kingdom Metazoa; phylum Chordata; class Chondrichthyes; order Myliobatiformes; family Dasyatidae; genus Hypanus; species Hypanus sabinus. Next base: position 21,880,521 of record NC_082725.1, on the reverse strand, counting down.
GCACAATCACTGAACAGTCCAGTTACCAACTTACGGATATAAAAATATCTTGGATAGCCAACTACCATTTTTAAAATGTCTGCAAGCCCACACAAGTTTACACTTTGGGTGACACAGTGGCCAGAGATTATTACTGCTCCCTAACAGAAACAGATCCTAGGTTTGATCCTGACCTTGGGTGTTGTCTGTGTAGAGTTTGAACGTCTCCTAGGGGCCGCGTAGACATTCCCCAACTGCTTCATTTTCCTCCCACATCCTACAGATATTTAAGTTGATTAATTAGTTATGACATGTTGCTACTCATGTAGCTGGCTGGCAGGAGAATCAGGAGAAGTTGATAAACATGAGAAAGGCAAAAAGTAGCAGTGAAGATAAAAGTGGGTCATGGAAAAGATGGGAATTTTCCAAGAACTGGCAAAAAATCCTTGGACCAAACGGCCTCCTTTTAAATGATAAGAAAATATGAGATATATAAAAAATCTCCAGAGAGTGATTTTGAATTCATTACCTTTTGACTTAAAGGCAGTGATGCAAAACAAATAGGTCTTATTTTATATGGTGTAACCTTTGGTTAATTGGATGCCCATGCATGTCATCATCAGAATCTGTTGCTGTCATTTCAAATACAATGTTTTGCATTAGCACTGTAGGGTTGCTGTTTGAATAATTGTTAAAACTCCAATTATCTGCTGTAGGATGCTCTGAAAATAAAAAATGGAAAAAGCAAGTCAACAGATAGAAACATGTAAAAACTTAATAGATAAATTATTGCAACACATACAAAATGCTACAGGAACTCAGCAGGTCAGAATCCCATTACATCGCCTGTCTATTCATTTCTATAGATGCTGCCTGACATGCTGAGTTCCTCCACCATTTTGTGTGTGCTGCTTTAGATTTCCAGCATCTACAGGCTTTCTCATATTTAAGATAAATTATTGGCCAGCCAGAGTGCATCAAAACTTCTTGATTTCTTGTCAGTCATTGGCCCTCTGCCAAAATTTTCATATGAGGCCAAAGCTCAATCTTAGCATACTTTCAGAATCAATATTGTGCTTCCTTTGTGCTTTCCCCAGTTTCAGGGTGTCGGCATTGTCCAGAACCAACATATGCTTTGCCATCGGGAATGGAGCAATCGCTATGGGAGGGTTAGGATTGGAATCAAATACAGTATTGATGATGGTGAAGTGGTTTGGTGGGAGAAATGTGAATCAGTCAAATCAATGGTTTGGATTGGAGAAATGGTTGGAAGCGAGGATGACAGACGAAGAGCTGAAATTTGAGTGATCAATGGAGTGCTGATGGAGGTAAGGGCAATTAATGAAACCAAGGAATTCACTCACATTGCAGGTATCCAGGTTCATAAAAGCATTGCCTTGGAAAGCTGTTTGCAAGTACCTTTGGGGTCACAAGGGTGTGTCCCACCTGAAAATGTCCTGTTGAAATTCCAGAATGATGCAAAAACGGTCATTATTGTGTATCAATCAGACATTTTAAAAAACTTGATTCAATTGCATAATGGGGAAAAAAGTATTTACCCAGTTAAATTTCTTGCCATGGAGATTATAAATAATCAGATTATTTTATATCATTCAAAAATGAGGAGATCGTCATTCAAAACAGAAGCAGTGTTCTATTGATGGATTCTCTTTGAAATACTGAGTAACAGCTGCATGTACCCAACAAGAAGATCCAGTGTATTTCATGACAGATCCCACGTGTTCCCTGCTGCCACCAGGTAGCAGTCTCAGGAAATGCACACCAGGTCAGTTACCATCTGAATACGGCATCCACCATTAAGGACACCCCCCCACCCCCCACATCACCTGGGATGTTGCCTCTTCTCATTGCTACCATCTGAAGGGAGGTACAGAAGCCTGAAAGCACACACTCAATGATTCAGGAATACCTTCTTCCCCTCTGCCATCAGATTTCTGAATGGACAATGAATCCATGAACACTGCCTCACTATATTTTTTGTTCTACTTATTTAAGTTAAATATATATATACTAATTTACAATTTTTATTCTTATGTATTGCAATGTACAGCTGCCACAAAACACAAATTTCATGACATCTACGAGTGATATTGAACCTGATTCTGATTGTGAATAACCCTTCATCAATGTTCTGACAGAGTACTTAATTGATACTGAAAAGTTGGTTTAAAATTTAAGGGCCTGTCACCCAATTTCCAAAGACAACTAGTTTCTTGATTTGATTCAAGTTGAAAGCAATGCCGTCAAGGCACAATGGTAGTAGGTTGTTGCCTTGGCAACATTTGGAGTAATTTATGGGTCTGGCAAGGCCCAAAGGGTGCGATAACAGCAAAGTTTAGATTGAGTTCATGTTGGAGGACAACTTCAGCTCAGCTGATTACTGCGCAGTCAGCTGAATTTCTATCATTAGCAAAGTTAAAGAAGGAGTTATCAATAATTATGGCAATAAAATCGAGTCCGAATGTGTGAAAAGGGACATTTGATTTGGAAAATTGAGAAGACATGCTACAAGCACAATTTAACAGGATGTAAGATTAGCAAGAGCTGGAGAAGTTAATATGCAAATTTTTTATGTGAACCATCTTTAGATAGTAAGTTTCAGAACAGGGTAGTGACAGGCTAAATTATGAGAATAATAATCTGGACAATTTAATATTTGTAAATTCAACATCAGGTTGACCTATCACTAAGGTGCCAACAAAGCAAAGATGTAATATGAAGCATGTTAAACAACAAAAGTATCGTGTAACTAAATCTGTGGCCAGTGAGCTCCGACAAAGATCCGCAGTCCTGTCACAATGAGGTGTGAATGATAGCAGACACCAACAGGAGGAGGAGGAGGAGGCTCAAGAACACCTTCTTCAACATTAGTGTGGCCCAGCATGTGAGTGCTAAAGATGAGGTTGGTGCAATTCACAACTATTTTCACACAGAAATGCCACCTCAGCTTCTTCCTGAGACTTTTTTTCCCCTCATCGCTGCAATCAGTTTTCAGCCAATTTGATTCATTCCATGAAACATTAAGAAATATCTGGAGCTGGTCCAAAAAAGAGTTTGTACTAAGGGCCTGCACTCCACAAGAGGTCATGTCTCTAGCTAAGCTGTTCCAGTACATTTACAATACTTGTATCTATCCAACTATGTGGAAAATTTCCCAGGTATACCCTATATATGAAAGCAGGGTAAATCAATCATTTAATTTCCAATCCAAATTTCAAACATCAGCAATAAGATGCAAGGTTTCTTAAACAATGCAATCAAGCATTTACTTGCTGATAACCTCTTCGCTGTTGTTCAGTTTAGGTTTCATCATTACATCACTGCCTTAGACTAAAATAAACCAAATTGCTCCATACATTCCAGAAGTGAGAGTTATTGCCCATCACTGCAAGACTCCATTGGACAGAATGTAATACGAAGCCTTGCTAAAACTGAGGTCACTGGGCATCAAAGGGAAACTATGCCAATGCTTGGAGTCATATCTCACACAAAGGAAGGTGTTTTTAGCTGTTGAGGTGAAGAATGTTCTCCCCCCCCCCCCCCCATTGGTTCCTCTAGGTCCAACCACTTTGAGTTGGATCATCATTGATTTTGGGATGAGGCAGCTGTGGATAGTTACAAGTAGAATATGCACTTGAGCAATGACTTCTTGAGCAAATCAGCCTCCAACAATCTCATCCATCTTTCTTTGTCACAATAACTGTCCAACTTTCAGGTAATTGTCAGTGAATATTGCATAAAGTTCAATTCCATTCACAATTCCTCATTAAATGAATTCCACGTCAGCATGTTCAAATTCGAGCTGGCACTCGGACACTGGCTGTAAAGTAGCAGTCATAGCTTCCAAGTGACAGAAACGTCCAACAAGTTTCCAATGACAACAGCATCATAGTGGCACTAGCTAAATATCTGAAAGAGAGAAAGAATGAGAGAACAGACTTAATGTGGCTCAAACTATTCTTGTCAATAACCCACTCACCATCAATCATTTTGGGTTCTAACGTGACCATCTAGCTAAAGATTTCATTACAGCCTTAGTTCAAGGTTGGTGAAGAAAGGGTGAAATTATCTGGTAGTTGGACCATTATTGTGACAAAGAAAGATGGATTAGATTGTGGGAGGCCACCATGCTGAAGATATTATTGCTCAAGTTTGTATTCAGGTCACAACTATCCACTGCTGCTTCATTGTAGCATATGGTGAGGAGTGAGCTGGCTGCACGCTGGTGATTACATAGATAATGAAGCAGCCCTTAGCCAACTGCATCAAAGCTTGGAGAATATCCACGCTAGGGCTGAAGAGAAATGATCAGTATTCCTGCCACACAAGTGTCAGAAAAAGACTTTCTAACCACCTTTCCTCGAATCTCCGTTGTGTTACCATTCAAGCAGCACACCAGCATTATCAGTTAGCACAATGCTTTACAGCAGCAGTGACCCAGGTTTCATTTACACCACTCTCTGTAAGAGTTTGTATGTTTTCTACGTGACCACATGGGTTTCCTCCAGGTGTACCATTTCCTCTCGCCTTCCAAAAGGTGTACAGGTTAGTAAGTTGCGGGTAAGCATAGCGACCCTTGTGGGCCAGTCCCAGCAGATACTCAACCTCTGTTGATCGTTGATGCAAAAGACACATTTCAGTGTATGTTTCAAAGTACAAAGCTAATCTCTGAAATCTCCCATCATCAGCATCTCCTAGATCACCATTAACTGGACATTCAACTGCCGACAGAAGGAGGGAACAGGTTTAGCTGTTCCATGATTAGCTGCCCAGAGAATTTCAGCCATGATAGGCTCAACACCATCCAGCATAGATCAGACAGTGCATTCAGCAACTTCCTCACCAGTCTATCTGCTTTACCACCTGTCCAAAATGGCTGCAGCATGTACCATCTATTAAATGCATTACAGCAGCTGTAGCTTCTTCACGGGCACCCCTCCAGCTCCACGACATCCAACAAGTAGGAAGATCAATTTGCATTCCGAACACATTTTTAATGTAGGGAAATATTCCTAGCTGCATCATAAGAGTGCTTACAAATATTGACATTAAGCACATAAAATTTTCATTCACAAATACGTTTTTCAGAAGGGGTTGGGTTGAGATGTAGAGAAGCAGAAATGTTGGGAAATGGAATTCCAAAGCTTTGAAAGCCAAAGACAGTGATGGACTGATTAAAATCAGGGGCGTAGAAAAGGTCATAATTGGGGGAGTGCCATACCTTGGAGAATTGTATAGTAGAAGACATCACAGAGTTAAGAAAATGTGAGACCATGAGGGAATATGAAAGCAAGGAAGATAATTTTAGAATTGAGATGTTGCTTAATTCGGAGCCAAGCTGTTGGTAAGCCTGGGATGATGACTTGGTAAAAGTGCAGCAGAGTTTTCAAAATTCAAAGTAAATTTATAATCAAACTACCTATATGTCACCATATACTACCTTAAGATTCATTTTCCTTCAGGCATTCACAGTAGAACAAAGAAATAAAGTAAAATCAATGAAAAACTACACACAAAGCCTGATAGACAACCAATGTGCAAAATAAGACTATCTATGCAATTAATAATAAGCAAGTAAATAAATAATACAGAGGACATGAGTTACAAAGCCCCTGAAAGTAAATCCAACAGTTCATTGTTGAGGTGAATGAAGTTATCTATGCTGATTCAAGAGCCTGATGTTTGTAGGGTAATAACTGTTCCTGAGCCTGGTGGTGTGAGACCTAGGGTTCCTATACCTTCTTCTGATGGCAGCAGTGAGGAAAGAGCATGGCCTGGATGGTGAGGGTCTAGATGATGGATGCTACCTTCTTGAGTCAGTGCTCCTTGCAGATGTGCTCAATGGGAGTGGGGGCTTTTCCTGTTTTGCACTGCGCAGTGGCTACCACTTTTCTGTAGGTTTTCTGCTCTTGGGCACCGGTGTTCCCATACCAGTCTGAGATAAAACCAGGTAAAGATGGGAAGGCAAGAACCACAGATGCATGAAGATACAGGTATCCTCCGCATTATGAAAGCTCGCTTTACGCCGCTTCACTTTTACAAAAGACCTACATTAGTACATGTTTTCGCTAACCGAAAGAAATCCGAGGAGGATTTTTGCTTTAACAAGAAAAGGTAAAAAGCAAAAATAGCGTTCAGCGTTTGTTTTGCTCTCAGCATCAAGCGGCCATAGCTTCGAACTGCGTGAAATTTCCGCCAAGATTGACAGTGCTGCAATGATTGCAGAAAAGTATGACTTTAATTTTGAAAGAGCACGTAGGTTTAGGGCAGGTTTGCAGGATGTTTCGAGTGCTTACTGTATGATAGAAAAATGTGTGAACCTCCAGCATGTCTTCCCAATTCTGGTAAGTGAAACAACACTGTACGTACATTATTTCTACTTTATATAGGCTGTGTATTTATCATATCATTCCTGCTTTTACTATATGTTAGCGTTATTTTAGGTTTAATGTGTTATTTGGTACGATTTGGTAGGTTATTATTTGGGTCTGGCAACACTCAAAAATGTTTCCCATATAAATTAATGGCAATAGCAATGCTCTACTTTTGGACAGCGGGGGAAATCCGTACCACCATTTGCTAAGTCTTCCTTGAGAAAAAAATCCAGACTTAGGCAAATTTTGCTCTTCCTCGACCAATGTCAAACCAGATCCCTTATCTCCTTGCCAGAGAGAAAACTATTGGAATACTTTCACCATCCAGGATGCAGTGATTTAAGAGAAGATCCATCATCATAATTGTCAAGAGAATTAAGTACTCACCTTGGCAATGCTGTCTGCATCTTAATATTTTACTAAAAAATAAAACAGGCAATTGAATAGCTCATGACTCTTATTTGGCCCACACTTGAATTTAAATTTGAAGTCGTGACCCTAGATTTGGCTTCCGCAACTGAGTGAAATCTAACTCTTAATAAATGTGTGGGTTTTCAGTTCTTTCAAAATGTTAATTCACTTTCTAGGCTTCTCAGCAGTTAATGAAATAGCCACTGAATTAATTGATTCATATATTTTTTTAAATACCTGGAACATTAACCTTGATGTAATGTTAAATGCAAGGTATTAAAACACTTTATTGAAAAGAAACTTTGGGAACACACCCACAAACTTTTTGTGAAATATTATGAATGTAGAATAATCACTTTTTAATTGAAGTTCACGTTCCATTTGCCTTTTAGTCCTACAATGGCCACCTCATCTAGAACCTACTTTATACAGTTTAAGTTAATAGAGCAGGCATGGGCAAACTACGGCCCGCGGGCCATATGCGGCCCGTTAAGCTTTTTAATCCGGCCCGCAGAACTTGATGAAATTATATTAATAAACCTTGTTAACGTTTTTTCCCCGCAATTCTGGCGTTTTCCCAATAGATGACACACTCTCTCTACATTTGTGGCGACCCATTTCCTGGCACATCCGAACCGGCTCACAATTAGCCAGCGTTCCGGCTAAGTGAGATAGCCTGCGGGGATTTGCGAGCACAGAGCTTTGGAGCCTCTGCGCAGGGGGGCAGGTTGAGGGAGGCTTAAAAGTGAGGCTGGGGATTTTGAATAAAGTTTTTTTCTTTGACTGCAGTTACCGACTCCGTGTCATAATTTTAGCGCTGCATGTAGCACACCGCTACACATTGACCTTTGTTGAGGTGCAGCGTATTACTCCACATTTGCGCTTTACTCTTTGTTCGGCTTGACCTATTTGTGTGAACAGGCGTTCAGCGTCATGAACATCAACAAAGCCAGCCACAGATCCAAGTTAACTGACCAACACCTCAGATCCATCCTGAGAATCGCCACAACAAAACTAAATCCAGACTTTGATGCGCTGGCTAAAAAGGGAGACCAACAACACTGTTCCCACTGAAATTAAAAATAAGTTTCTTTGTTGTGTTATGTAAAAAAATGCATTTGAAAATATTTTTTTCAATAAGCCTTACATGTTACATGTCATTTCTGTTAAGTGATGGACATGAGTATTGCACAGGTGCACGTACGTCCTCAAAATAAAAAATGCGCTCCAGATCAAATAACGCGCTCTGCATACTGGCCACTGTTCTGTCTTTGTGCTGGTCATTGTTGAGTTTTGGCACAGGGGACAATTGAATAAGAAGGAGCAGGACACGTAGACCCGCATCTCCTACCGTTTTTGAAATAAAGACAGTCAGGAGGAGAGTGATGATGCTAATATCTTGAAGGATAACAGAATTTTCAGTGCTTTAAAATAATAACTGTTACTATTAAAAAAAGCTGTATTTTATTCATTTAATTTTCAGTGTTTTAAAAGTCATTTCAATAAATAGCTAAATACCATGGGAATTCAAAGACAGATATTTTGTTGTAATGCATTTGTTCATTTTCAATTGAAATTAAAGCACATGTTTTCTACATATCCCATGATATTTTATTTTCTCTTATGAGGTGTATTACCAAAACACTCCATCCATCTGCTCCTGGTCCGGCCCCCCTGTCAAATTTTAGAACCCTTTGTGGCCCACAAGTCAAAAAGTTTGCCCACCCCTGTAATAGAGAGTTCCTCCTGCTGTTTCTAAATATATCTCCTGCCCCAAGATCCTGTGTTCATTTTACCCTGTAATTAACTTCGGCACATTTTAACTAAGAGTTTTTCATAGGCATTAAAGACAGGTGCTTCTAACTAAGCATGCTACCAGATGCAGAGACAATAAAATGCAAGTCTTACAGACTGCCTCTGATGCCTCATATTGCTTATGTGTTACTTTGACAAAGTGCTAAATAACTTTGCCTGAAATACAGATGGAAGAATTAATTCTGACATATTTTTATAAATGTAATTGCTGTATTCTTTCTTCTGGAGCAATCAAAAGGGTGCATCTGCAGAAACTAGGCTGCAACCAACAGTAATTATTACTTCAAGATTGCCTTATAAATAGAAATCAATTAAAAAGAAAACAATTAGAGTTACTCACAGTAAGTTCTTGATAAAGCAATTGTAATAGTTAATTTGTGTGAGACACTTTGTTTCCAAGCTCTGTGAACCATTGATTGTAATTTTTTTTTGCTATAAATGTAAGCATGATATTTATCAAAAGCACTGCTGACTGCGTCCTAACTCACAGCAGCTCCTGAGCCTCCTGTGTCCACTGATGTAAAATGGCTCTAAGTTAACCAGCACCTCCAATCTAAACTGTTCATGCTCATTTATCTGCCCTTCCATTTTCTTGTCCTTTTCCTTATAATAACCTCTGGTGTCATTATGCTCTGAAATTGTCATGTTTCTCCAATTCTGATCTCGTGCTTATTTCTGAATGTAATCACACTAATATTTGTAACTATAGTGTCAACTGCCTAGATCCTAAGCCTAATGTTCTACACCAAGCACTTTTCCTTATTTTTATCACGAAGATTCCCACAAAACTAACATTTTAGCCTGGACTTATTCATTGGCCCTAATGTCCTTTTGTGGCTCAGTATTAATTTTTGTTCAATAATTTTTCTGTCAATTATCACAGATCAGTTTACTATGAGACTACTAGACAGGTATATGGAGGAATTTAAGGTGGGTGGTTATATGTGGGGGGGCAGGGTTTAAGGGTCAGCACAGCATTGTGGGCCAAATGGCCTGTACTGTGCTGTATTGTTCTTTGTTCTTCTTTGTTCTTATGTAAGACTTAGAGTCTAGATTGATGGATGCTGGTTAAGATGATATTGATAAAGTCAAGGAAGGTGTTAACAAGGATGTGGATAAAGGTTTCAACAATAGATCACCTGAGATCACACTGTTAGAGAAGTGAAAGTAAACAGCACTAATGAGAGCATGGGCATGCAGTGGTGTTGAAATCCATGGAAAAACATGCTGTGTCTGTGGTACTCCTCACTCAAAGATATCTGGCCTACTGCCTGGATGATATTATAAAATCACAGTGAGTTCCAAGATCGTGTTAGAATGCCTCAGAGTCAATGAAGGACCTTTCAAATGTCACCACTGTCAATATGTAAGGAAACACTGCATTTATTTTAAAATACCTTGTGTCGCAAATGACCTAATAACTAATAGGCTGCATGATTGTAAACCTTTTGTTTTTGAAGGACCTTTATTTAACAAGAAATAAATGATTTTGGAACAGTCTTTCGTTCAAAAAGATCTGAATCAGGCCTTTTAGTAAGAAGAGTTATTGGAATTGCCAATATGGAAACCTAACAAAAACCGACGAACATGCTGACAGCTCAAAAACTGTCTGAATAAAAACTTGCAAGGTGCAAGAGTACAGTGAAAATGAGATTGGACGCAGTGTTATTTAAATAGAAGGGAAACATGAAAGGGCTTACAAATGTGAATCTTTGAAATATATTTTCCTGATTCCCAAAAATAACTTTAATAATGGCTTTCATTTATATTGTTCCTTCAACAAAGCAAAATCTCACGAACTACTCAGAACGTAGAACAGTACTGATGGGAGCAGACTCTTCAGCCCATGATATCTTCACATTTTTATAACCAAAATTTGACTTTTTATGGTTTTTTTATAACATCTGACATAACAGGGCAATTGACAAACTTGGTTGAAGTTAAAAGATTTTTTTGCCGCATTTTAAAAGAGAGACATAAGCTGACAATAGCAACATTGATCAAACAACAGATGAGGAGGCTTTTGAAAGAACTGAAAGTCAGAAGTTCAAAGCACAAATGCTCCACTATTGCATGTTTAGTACATGCAATTAAAGGCATATCTTAACTTCAATGCTAAATAATTAAATAACTAACTTCCTTCCCACCACATTCACAGCTATTGGAACTTGTATTTCTACATTTGGAAAAATGCCAGTGATATGTTGAGAAAATTGGATGGCAGATTAAGGGAGCAGATAATAAAAATGACAGTCAGATTCAAGCGGAGGCATGAGAGGCTGCAGAAGCTGGAAATTTGGTGTAACACACAAAATGCTAAGGAACTCAAGGGATCAGGCAGCATCTGTGGAGGGAAACAGCGAGTTGACCGATCCTGATCTAGGGTCTTGACTCTAAACACTGGCTGTTATTTCTCTCCATAGATGCTACCTGACCCACTGACTCCCTCCTGCAGTTTGTGTGTTGAACCATATTCAGGTACCAAACCTTATTAATGGTTTTAAAGGAAGAAACATGGGTTATTCCAGAACTTGGCCAAATTTATCATCATGCTTGCAGAATATTGACTGAGAGCTTTTGCAAATAAGGGTCTTAAAAGTAACTTTGTTATTACTGCAGCACCAAGACAATAACCTCTAGTTGCATGCTTTACTGTTCATAAGACCATAAGATATAGGAGCAGAAGTAGGCCATTCAGCCCATCAAGTCTGCTTTGCCATTCAATCATGGGCTGATCCATGTGCTGCTGTTCAGCTGCATGTTTAACCAAGTCCCCACCTGCTGTCCTAAAGTTTTGTATAATTATCAATGGAAAACATCTTTTTCTTTGGAAATACCCCACAGTAACAGGCTCTTCTGGCACACCAAGCCCACTCGGCCCAGTTACACCATGTGACCAATTAACCTTCTAACACGTGTGTTTTGGAATTTGGGAGGAAACCAGAGCGCCTGGAGGAAACTCACATGGTCACAGGGAGAACATACAAAGCTGATTTTTAAAAAAATGCCAAACAAGAGAAAATCTGCAACGCTGGAAATCCAAGCAACACACACAAAATGCTGGAGGAACTCAGCAGGTCATCCAGCATCTGTGGGGGAAAAAAGCATAGTCGACTTTTTGGACTGAGACCCGTCAGCAGCCTGGTACTTCATCCTTTCAAGCAGAACAAGTGCTACACCTGCCCCTACACCTCCTCCCTCACTACCATCCATGGCGCCAGCAGTCCTGTCAGATGAGGCGACACTTCACCTGTGAGTCTGTTGGGGTTATGTTCTGTGTCCAGTGTACTGCGTCAGGCCTCCTGTATATCGGTGAGACCCGACATAGATCGAGAGACCGTTTCGCCAAGTACCTACGTTCCATCCACCAGAAGAAGTGGGATCTCACAATTGCACCCATTTTAATTCTACTTCCCACTCCCATTCCAATATGTCCATCCACGGTCTCCTCTTCTGTCCCAATGAGGCCACACTCAGGTTGGAGAAACAACACCTCATATTCCGTCAGGGTAGCCGCCAACCTGACGGCACGAACATCGATTTCTCGAACTTCTGGTAATGTCCCCCCACCCATCCTTCACCGTTTCCCCATCCCATTTTTATGCCACTTTTTATATAGCATTCAGCTGTATCCAAACACCTTTTGGGAAAACAAATCTACCAGCCGCTATTTCATCTGATGGGAAGTTGCCACACTTGCAGGGAGCTGGTAGAAAAGCTACTTTTCCGCCTATTAACCACTTAGCTGTTGAAGTTGCAAAGAAAGGCATTGATAATAAAGATATTCTTAGACGCCACCTGCAACGTGCCGATCAAATCATTGCATACTGCAGGTGGTTTCCAAGAACATCTTTACTATCAGTGTCCCTTAATATTAATGCAGCAATAAAAGCCCTAATCTATATTGACAGACTGTTGACAAAAATACTTCCTAAAATTCAATTGAATGTAAATAATAAGTGATGAATATTCAAAGCTGGCAAGAATACAGCGTTGCACACCTGTTATAAGAACCAATGTTTAATTCCTCTGGACAATTACTGTTTATATGTGGACTAATATAATCTGTCAGAAATTCAGATGGGTTGGTACTCCCTAGCGTCATTTTCGAGTGCTGACATTTCAAGGTTGATTCTCGCCCTGGTGCAGCCTCTGATGGATCTGTGGAACTCAATTTGAATATTTAAACACTAATTAGTGAGACATTTCAGAACATGTTTTCCCAGACTCTCATTTATATTTAAAACTTGGACACAAGGGTTGATTGAGAATGAAGGAAAAGGTAACAAGAGAAGAAATAATAGCCAGAGTCTGCACTTCAGGCACGATTGCTGGAAATGCCGAGAAGGACAGAAAGATTCATTTGCCAAGTTTGCACTGCTACTGTGATATAAAACTGTGCTGCACAACTTATACTCTTATTGCTCTAGGGACCAGCAAGACATGGTAATGCATTTATTAACATTATGTTCACAAAGAACGATGGCTCTAAGGATGGAAAAAGTTTTTTTAAAAAAGCACTCTAACAGCCGGTAAAATTCTACAAATTCCAGCTTGGTAGGTCTTTCAGATTTGCTCAGTCCGGTTAGCTCTTCACCTGTCGAACGTGTGAGGTTAGTGCTGACAACAAGGAATGATAATATACTGCATAGTGGCCTATCAGAACACACCAGTTCTTTATGCACGTAGCTCAGCAGGGTAGCCTGAGCTCATTAGGTTGTGAATTCATTTCAGGCACGTGAGCACAGGAAATTAGACAATAGATCAGTGCAGTTCTGAGCCAATGCTAAACTGGTAAATATGCTGCTGTTTAGATGTAACGCTACACCAAGCCCCATCTATTCTCCTAAATGTTTGTGAAAGATCGCACTAGTTCAGAAAAAGTGCAGATGAGATTTTCCCAGTACGTCAACCAGGCCAGCAGGGACAAATTGTTGGAGGAATTGCAGCAGGTCAGGCAACATCTTTGACGAGAATAAAGAGTCGATGTTGCAAGCCGAGTTCCTTCATCGAACCTGGCCTATTATTTATCCTACAAAAGCATAAAAACACATCACCTCTCATTGTCACCTCACTGTTTGTGAAATTCTGGGTTCAAAATTCAACTGCCATGTAACTATATTCCAATAGTGACTGCATAACGAAAGTAATTCATTACTATAGAGCACTTTGGCAGGCTGGGGTGGGGGGGGGGGGGGGGGGAGGTGGTGCACAGCCTGAAATGACATCACAGGCACTATATAAATGTAGCCTCTCTCAATATTGCTGACAAGAAACATTAAAAAGTTGTTTCAGTCTTTGCAAGTCCAAGTGAAATATACTACTGTACCATTTTTACATCAGGTTCGTGCCTCATGTTAGCGAAATTTCCTGCTAATCATTTTAATTCCTATTCTGACATATTGGTCCATGGCCACCTCTTCTGTCATGACAAGGCCATGCTCAGGTAGGAAAAGCAACTTTATATTCCGTCTACGTAGCCTCACCATGATGGTATAAATATTGATTTCTCTGAGTCCTGACATTTTTATCCCCTCCACCTTCCCCCTCTTCAATTTCCCACTCTGGCCTCTTGCACATTCGTCTCACCTGCCTATCAACTCCCTCTGGTGCCCTTCCTTCACCCCATTCTTCCATGGTCCACACTGCTTTCCTATCAGATTTCCCTTGTCTCCAGCCTTTTGTCTTTTCCCCCTATCACCTCACAGCTTTTTGCTTCAAAGCCCCTTCCCCACCCACTTGGCTTCACCTATCACCTTCTAGCTTGTCCTCCTTCTCTTCCCCCATGTTGTTATTCTGGCATCTTCCCCCTTTTCTGTCCTGTTGAAACATCAAATGTGTATTAATTTCCATCGACGCTGCCTGAACTGCTGAGCTACACACGTTTTGTGTGTGTTGCTTGGATTTCTGGCATCTGCAGAACTGCTTGTGTTTATGTTGGCCTTGTTAGATTATTTGTTTAAACTTCATTGATCATTTTGGAGAAAGAACTCCATTGTTAACATATAACCAACACAATGCATTAAATCTGTACAGATGAAAGAAGCGTTAGAGGTGAAGAAGACTTTCACAGGCAGGAAATAGGAATGCATCTATTTGAGCTGACAGGCTTCATATTGAGAATTGCTTTCAGTGCTCTCCTGCCTATTCAACTGGGTGCGAATGACTTCATCACTCTCGTCGAAACAGAATAAGGTGTCAGTAGCAATAATCTCTGATCTGTTCTCCTTTATTGAATGCTGGAGTTTGAGTTGTCAGCTGACTCAATTAGATGCTGCTGAACACTAGTCAATCCTATTGCTCCATTGGCTCATGGACTGCATGAGTAAAAGATGGCACAATTTGACTTGTGCAATTGGAAAGTTAATGAGCAGAAAAACTGCTTCCAAAAACCATTACTAACTCACTGTTAACCCCTAGAATGGGCAACAAATCAGACCCAACTATGGACTCATTAACTTTACTTCAGTTATATGTGAACTACGGAAATCATCCTGGGAATGCAGGCTGTGAGAAGAACTTGCCAAACATACTTGGCTTCATTGAAGAAGTGATTTTCCACATGAACCATGAGAGGTAAAACCTGCAAAGTCTGAAAATGTTCCAAACAAAATAATCCATTCGCCCTAAGTTTGTGACCAATGGCAACCAGCACACCCACAGCCAACCTTGAAAAAATGATCAATCTTCATGGCAAGAACTTCTGTGCTCCCAGAGCTTGATGCTGGCCAGCATCACTTCGTTAGAATCTTTGTCACCCAATAATTCTCATGTCATTGAGCACATTAAAGAATTCTAACAGAGATCAAACCAGAAAGTGAACTATCAGTATTAAAGGTTGAAATGTACATGTAAGAAAGAAGCTGAAATGTAATAAATAAGTTTTAAAAAATTAAAATCTGTTACATATTGAAATATTCATGTAGAGAAATTGCAAAGTTTAAAACTATGTGCTTTTAGGCCAGATGTGTTACTAAATTCTGACTTGCAGACCTAAAGAAATAAGCAGAGTGTTTCAAAGGGAGTCACATTGAAAGGTAGACTGAGTGAGGTAAATTTCCGAATCTGCTCTCTAAAAGCTTATCCTTTACCTATTATCATTGATCTTAAGGCCAGTTATTGCAGACGTATATTGGTTCACACCAATTTGAATTTGTCACCAGCTTCTAATGCAGAAGGAACCCCAAGACACTTTGCACTTGTGAAATCAAACTAGTGTGTGTCAAAGACAGCAACACCTATTAGAATAAGGGTGTGTTTTTGTGTCAGATCTTAAAGGAGAATGAGGGGAAAATCCTGAAGACTCAGTTCACCAAAGAAATTCAGAGCTTCAAGCTAAAGCAGATGCTGAATCAGCCCTTGTTTGTTGCTTTAGGATATTAATTAGATATATTTTTCCACATCCGGTATGATATTGGTGGTATAAAGGAAGGAAAAATGAGTGAGTGAAATGCACAGGAGTCGGACAAAGTTGAGGTTTTGAGCGTTGTTGGGCAGGAGGAGGTGGATGAAGTGGGAAAGTGGCCACTACTTTCTACTACTACACCTTGTAAGGGGTTACGTGGGCAGAACCGGATTTTGAATTGGAGTCGTTAAGAGAAGAGGAGACATTTACCATCAGGGTGGTGGGTCAATAGGATTGATACATCAAATGGACTGAAATATAGAACAGGCTGGCAATGATATCACTGGAAGAGGGAAATTCAGAGATGGCAAAAGCACAGAAGTTCCTGCTTACTCAGCTGAAGCTCACTGCTTAAGGTTGAAGAGGTACAAAGACATACATTTTTGCACAAGTGGCTCAGACATCCATCAGCTAAATTGACTAGACTACATCAAGCACCACCTGATCTAGAATAGGAGAACATTAGAGATTAAAAAAAAGATTACATCATATGGTTCCTTAAGCCTGTCCACAATTCAATGAAATCATGATAACTGTGCTACATCAACTCCAATTTTCCAGAAAACCCCCAGTGCCTAGAATTCTGCTACTTTCAGTCTTACTTATGTTCATTTATACAGTAGTCTGGGACTGAGAATTTCAAAGATTCACAACCTTACTGATTGGGGAAGTCTCTTTTCCTTCCACCATGAAATCGTCAGCTACTTATCCTGAGCCATTGCCTTAGCTGTAGCTCTCTGTCCAAAAGGAACTTCAACCCTGAACCATCTGACTGAAGGACAGTTTGAACAGTCCAGCCTCTTCCAACACCGTTAACCAGCCTCCAGCTGGAGTATCATGGACGATTCCTGGCCCCCACTTCAAGAGTAGCTGGTAAAGGAGTTAACCATGATGTTACCAGGGTTGAAGGATTGTCATTGCAAGAAGAGGTTCAAAAAGTTAGAACTGTTCTTCCCTGGAGTACAATAGTTAAGAGGTGACCTTATAAGATGATTTCAACATGATGAGCAATTTTGATAGAGAAAGGATTTCTCTCTGGGTCGGAAATGGCAGGTAATAAATTTTAAATCATTGGCAAAAGATCTAGAGGGGAGATGAAAAATTTCTTTACTCAGCAGGTTGTCATGATCTGCAGTGCTCGACATGGAAAGCTGATTCCGTGTAGCTCATTCCATAAATTATTTAAAAGGAGAGCCAGGCAGATACTTCAGGAACTGGCAGGATTATGGACAAAATCAAGGCAGTAAACAAATTGCACTTTGTAGGCCTCCTCCTTTTCTGTGGCTTTCCTTGATGCCAAGCCACAAAGACACCACCACCCCCACCTTATCCCCATCCTTCTCCCACTGTCCCTCACTGCCATCATGTACAGCGACCAGTCATACAGTAAAAATCAAGTTTCCTGCCCTCTCTGAATGCAGCTTCTAACATATAAACCATAGGCTGCTTTCAGGGTCTTGTGCAGGAACTGGAAATGGTTATTTACTGTAAATAATGCATCACCTCACATGAGGCATGCTTGACAGAAGCGTGAACTTGGGTGCTCTCCTGCTAAATTGGATTGTTGTTTTGTCCTGGCTGGGATTCCTGCCAATTAATTTAACACCACTTGTCTTTTTTATATGTATGATATTAAGTACCATTGCAAAGTGTGAGCCTGTAGTTGATCATATACTGCACATACTTACTGGCCCAACTCTCACCTTTATGAATTGCTCTCTGTTAATTACTGATCTCAGTAGACTGGCTCAATACTTCATTACCCTTTGAACATCAGAGTCTAGTGGATCTGAATGCCATACTTTTAAATGGGCATCTCATCCTCAGAATAAACACTATTAACAGGCACAAAGGGCTCCATCAATGCCACAGGAATTATGGACACCACTGACAAGATGGTCAACAGCTTGAGGGGGCAAAGACAATCGCCCAGTAGAAGCCAATAAGACTTCTCTGATAGGTGTATCCCCAAGAACCTTCGTCTGAAGAGGGGACATTCATCCACCATCAGGTATCATTGATGCCTAGAAAGTGCCAAATATTTATTTGTTCTAAATATTACTTGTGTGAGAAGATCCAGTGCTGACAGCTACATCTTTCAGATTCACCTGCATCTTAAGGGGCTCCCAAGTTGCTGAGTTGTGTGCACAGATACTGTACATAAAGTAGGTTTGCATTCCTAGGGATATAAAAAGGTTAAAAGGTGATTATTTGAGGAATTGGGATTCAGGGAAACTATCTGTAGGAGAGGGAGAGGGAGGGGGAAAGGGAGAGAAAGTGAGGGAGAGAGAGAGAGGAGGGGAGAGACTGAGAAAGGGAGAAAGAGGAAGGGTGAAAATGGAGAGGGAAATAGAAGGAGAGAGCAAGAGAGAGAGTAGAACTCCCACTAAACAAAAGGGTGATAATTTGATTACAAATTATAATGGTATGTGGATTTTTTCCCTAGGACAGGAGTGTGATCAACCAGATTACTGGAAGTGACAGCTGACTTGGGGATTGGGAGATGTAGCAGGTTAAATATTCACTGACACTTTCTTCAGAGCTGGAATAGATCAGCAGCCTAATTAGTCTCAATTGAATCCCAAGTTCCTGGTATCCTTTGAGCCCAGCATATGAACTTCTCCCTCAGATTTATGGGACCAAGAGTCAGGGAATTATGCAGCACAGAAGCTGTCCCTTAGGCCCAACATATCCATGAAGTCCATCAAGTACCTCAGAGTCATAGAATGGCAGTGCCACACTGAAACTGACCCTTTGACCAACTCCTTGACGTCGAGTACCTATCCATGCTAGGCTCGATTCAGTGGTTGAGACAGCAAATACATTTCAGCCGTTATTTAGCTTGAATGCTACTTGAAAAAGAAATTGCTTTCAATAAGAAAAATAACTCCAATTAAAAAAAAATTAGTTCCTGGGAGGAGACAGAGGTACACTGGTGGTATAAACAACCATCTTGCTAAGTTTTTGTACCAAACACAAACATAAGTCAATAGTTGTTCCAAGAAATAATGTCGATGTTAGCTACTACTATTTTTGTGCTCTTATTGACGAGCTAGATCTAGCCAAATTTTAACCCATCAAAAGTTGCCAACAAAATTAGTAGTAAATGATTATAGCCAACTCTCCATGTGGTTTTCTGCCTCTTCATGAATTTCAGATTGGTTCAGAAATGATCAAGTCAACTCATGCTTCAGCTGGGGTTTAGCTGGCAACAATCTTTGAATCATAAAGTTGTGAGACATGCGCCAAAAAGTCTGGCTAGCACTCCAGTACAATCCTGTATGAGTGCAGTACTGGCCAGAATAACTCTTACAACTGGGATGTCAAACTGTTGGCCATTTTCTGCTCTCAATCAGATAGAAAAGGTCACATGGCAACATCTCAGAGAAGAGCAGGAGAGGTATTCCCAATATGCTGACCAACATCTACTTCTGCCGCAGCTCCTGAGGGCAGGTTATCAGATTGTAAAAGTACAACTTGCTGTGTAATTGTTAATGGATTTATTATGGTCATATGTAGCAAGGTACAGTGACAAGCTTTCTTTTACATGCCACCTATACAGATCATTTCACATTATCAGTAGACAAAGTAGAACTGATGTGAATTGATCTATATGGATGGCATGCAAAAGAAAGCTTTTCACTGTTTGACAATAATAATACAAGTGCATGCTGTTTTTCCTGCAGAGGTAAGCTAGAGAAAAGACGTGTGTCGAACTCTGAAAGATGCCATAGAGATGTGAGTCTTTCCTTCCCATCTAGTGGAACAAAGCAATCAAACCCCTGGAGAGGGTGCAGGGAAGATTACTGAGAATACCAACAAGAATTTGAGATTTCAATTACAAGGATAAACTAGAGAACCTGGAGGACTCACTTTGGATCAGGAAGGCTGAGAGCAGATTTGTTAGAGGTGACAAGATTCATAACAGGTTTTCAGAGGGTGGATAGAGGTAAACTGTTCCCATTAGCAGAGGATTGAGAACTGGAAGCAGCAGATCTTCATTGGCAAATCCACTGGTGACATGAGGATTAGGTGGGTGTTTTTTTGCGGCAGGAAGCTGTAATCTCAAAAATGCATAGTCCGAAAATGTGGTGCACGTGAATTCAATTCCAACTTTCAGAATGACCCTAGATAAATTGTTGAAAATGAAAACAAAATTGCAAGACTACGGGAAATGATGGGGAGTGGGACTGACTAGATTGCTCTACAAAACCTGGCAGTTTACAGAAATTCATTCTATAGGACAGTGTCACCACAAATTAATCAGGGGCAGTCAGTACAGATTTGTTAAGGGCATGTGTTGTCTGACTAATTAGAACCTTTGAAGAGGAAACATGAAATGTTAATGAAGGCTGTGCATTTGACCACATGAAATTCAGCGAGGCTTCAAACAAGGTATCACATGGGAGCCTAACCAAAAAAAAAAGGAAAGCCTAGGGAGTTTCAAACTGAGTGGATGAGAATCAACTCAATGGCAACAATTGATGTTTTTTTTGTGTGGCTGGAGGAATTGTGTATTTAACATCTCAGAAGTATTGTAAATATATTGTTTAATTAAGCATTCTTTCTTGCTTATGTAATTCATTACAGGTTACATGTGAAAGTATGTGAATGGTGTATGTCACTCCGCCACCTCAAATTTCGCTAAAGTGAAAGTGAAGTATACACGTTCTTCCAGGCTCCCGTCTTTTTCTTTCAATTAGTTTTGTGTTACTGAAATATAAAACGTAACAATTGCAACAAGAAAGTTTTAAACAAACCCGAGGCCCAACCTAATTGTTGAAGTGCAGTGAAATGTTCAAGTAAAAAAAACCACAGCAAGTTTTTTAAATAGGCAAAAAAATGGATGAATTCATGGGTTCAAAAACAGTAACAGTTGATAATAATAATAAATAAATAAAAACCAGAAATGGCTGGATACATTGAAGAGATAGGTGCATTTGATTGCACAAGAAATAACTGTAAAATGTATACTGAGTGAGTTGAGCAGTATTTTAAAGTAATTGGGATAGCTAATGAGAAATGAATGCCAGCTTTGCTGAGTGTTATTGGTGGAAGTGCATACAGTTTGCTTAGAAGTTTGACTGCTCCAACTAAACCACACATAATGAACTTAGCTAATACAGTATCGTGAAAGAAATGCAAGAATATTTAGAACCAAAACTACAGTGGTTTGATTGTAGAATGCTTAAGTTTCACAGATGGAATCAAAAGGAAGGGGAGTCCATTTCAGCGAATGTGGGTGAGTTGAAGAAGTAGTCTGAGCATTGTCAGTACAGTGATGCACTTAATGAATCACAGAGAGATCATTTAGTTTGCAGAATCTTCCAAGAAACCATTCAAAAAATGGCTCCTGATATTTAAGAGAGCAACTGATTGCACAATTGAGATACAGTCAGGAATGAAAGCGAGGGTGAACAAAATTACAACATCCTGCCGCTGCCTTACGGAATTTGTACGTTCACTCCGTGATTCGTCTGGGTGCTCGGGTTTCTTCCCAAGATGTACCAGCGGGTAAGTTAATCGGTAATTGATGCACCATCAATAACTCACACTGAGACGTAAGGCGAGATATCGGCTTTTATTGACTGGAAGAAGGAACCAGGAGTGAGTGTCCATCATACTATGTCCTGGAGACTGAGGCCGAGCGTCAGGCCTCAGATCGCCTTTATACAGGGGCCTGTGGGAGGAGCCACAGGAGCAGTCAGTAGGGGGCGTGTCCAGACAGGCACATAGTTCACCACAGTAATTGTAATTTGTCCTATGATTGGCCTAGGATTGAACCTGGGGTTGCTGGGCAGTGGGCTTCAAAGGGCTGGTGGATTGTCTGGTTTACCTTGAGGAAAGAAAATAATGGAAAAAAATTTGCTGTATTCTCCTGAATGCAAATTGAAAGGCTCCCTACTACAGCGAAGATGATCCAAAGGGAAACCAGAAAAGATCCCACATGGTCTCAGGTCTACACGGCAATGCAAAATGGCCGAAACGTGCCGCAGAAATTCCAGTACCCCATTTTTACCAGCAGTGGGATGAACTTGACAGGGGTTGCCTTATAATGGGATAAAGGGTGTTTCACAACTACACTAAGAGATGAAGTGTTGGAAAAGCTACATGCTGGGGTCATCTAGCCATGGTCAAATTGAAAGCTCTGTCTGGTGGCCTTGGGTAGATCAGCAGATTGAGTACCTTGCCATGCACCATTCAGAATGTGGAGAGGATGTTTCCTATGGTGGGGGCATCCAGAACTAGAATGCACCACCTCAAAATTGATGGGCGACCCTTTAGAATAAAGGTAAGGAGGATTGTTTTTAGCCAGAGAGTACTAACTCTATGGAATGCTCTGCCACAGACTGCGGGCCAAGGCTTTACATATATTTAAAGCAGAAGTTAATTGTTTCCTGATTGGTCTAGGCATCAAAGGATATGGCAAGCAGGCAGGTGTATGGGGTTGAGTGGGATCCAGGATCATCCATGATGGAATGGCAGAGCAAACTCAATGGGCGGGATGGCCTAGTTCTGCCCCTATGTCTTATGGTCTTATGGTCTTAAGTAGCCCAGTAGGCAAGAGAATAAGTAAGGAGTTTATGGCCACAAATCCTTAATAAGAGTCAGAAAGTTCAATAATCTATTTGAATATTAATAACTGATTTATTAACTAAGGCATAGACTCTCAGACCAGGGAAATTATGCTAAAAATGTCTTCAGCATCAGTGAAGCTGCAGCTTGAGTACGGCTGATCACATTCCAGGAATGATGTGATTAAACTGGGCAAGGTGCAGAGGAGGAGGCTTACAAGACTTAGAAAATTACAAGTATGAGGAACATTTGATAGGCTGAGGTTGTTTTCTTTGCAACAGAATGTGTTGAGAGAACTTAAATAAGATGTGTGGCATTATGAGATGTAAATAGGAAGAATTTATTTCCTTTCACAGAAGGGCAAAAAACCAGAGGACATCAATGGTGAAACAGACTTGATGGGCCGAATGGCCTAATTCTACTCCTCTGTCTTATGGTCTCATCTGTAGTAATTGATAGGAGGACTAGAAAGGAAAAAAGAAAACCTTTCTTCACCTTGAAGATGCGAGGCACCCAAATCTCATTGCTTGGAAGGATTATAGAAGCAGAAACCCTCAGTCACGTTTGAAAGGTACATTTGCTGAAGGAGAGGGAAAAGCTTGTCTTGCAAGTCATTCATGCAGATAAACTCATTGGGCTAAATGTCAGCAAAACCAAAGCACGAATTATTGACTACAGGAGGAGGAAACTGGAGGTCCACCCCATCAGAGGATCAGAGATGGGGAGGGTCAGCAACTTTAAATTCCTCTGCGTTGTCATTTCATGGGATCTTACAAAGAAAAAGCAACAGTGCCTCTACATCTAATACTTTGACAAACTTCTATGGATGAACAGTGGAGAGTATACCAACAGTTTGCATCACAGCCTGGCATAGAAACACCAATGCCCAAGAATGGAAAAGCCGACAAAAGGTAGTGGATCGGCCAGTCCATCACAGGTAAAGCCCTCCCCACCACTGAGCACACCTGCAAGAAGCACTGTCACAGGACACCATGATCAAGGACTCCACCATCCAGCCCATGCTCTCTTCTCACGGCTGCCACCAGCAAGGAGATACAGGAGCCTTGGGACCCACTCCACCAGGTTCAGGAACAGTTATTATCCCTCAAACATTAGGCTCTCGACCCAGAGGGAATGACTTCACTCAATTTCACTCACTGTTTCCACTGTCAATGACTCTCCATCTCATGTTCTCAATATTTTTTACTGCTTTTTTTTTCCCTTTTTGTATTTGTATAGTTTGTTGCCTTTGCACACTGGTTCTTTGTCAGTGTTGTTGCATGTGGCTCTTCATTGATTCTATTGTGTTTCTTTGAACTTGCTGTGAATTGCCCACAAGAGAAAGAATCTGTGGTGACGTAGAAGTACTTTCTTTGACCTTTGAATTCTGAACAAGTTAGAACAAGTGTTACAGTACAGAGGAAGTGCAGTGCAAATTGACAGTAAGGTTCAAGATCATAATAAGATAGATTGCTGAGCTGTGTCCATAACTCTCTACAGGTCCTTGCAGTTTCGGGCATAACAGTTGCTATTCCAAGCTATGATGCTCCAGATAGGATGCTTTCTGTGGTGTATCCAAAAACACTGGTGAGAGTCAAAGCGGACATGCCAAATTTCCTTAGCTGCCTGAGGAAGCACAGACGTTGATGACTTTTCTTAGCGATGGAGTTGATGGGTTTGCAGCAGGACAGTCTATTGATGATATTCATTCCTAGGAAACTGAAACTCTCAATCATCTTGATCTCAGCACCATTAATGTAAATAGGAGCATGTGCTCTGAAACCACCCCCCCCCCCCAACACCGCCCTTTCTGAAGTCAATGTCAGTTTGTCTGGCTGGCATTGAGGGAAAGGTTGTTGTCATGGCAACATGTCACTGGCTCCCTATTTCCTTCCTGTACTCTGACTCATCAGTATTTGAGATTTTGCCCACAATGGTGGTATCATTTGCAAGCTTGAAGTGCTGTGACCTGCAAAACTACAGACTAGGTGGGTTTAGGATAGGTAGCCCTTTTGACAAGCTTGGACATGGCAGACTGAATGGCCAGCTTCAGTGTCATAACCCATTTCTGCTTTTAACTTTGATGTACCAAATGTCTCCTTATGTGCATAAGTTATTTGAATCTATTCCTTCTATATGTTGGTACTTCTCAGATTTCTGCCCAACCTTCCGTTCTGTTTTTGTTTTAATACGTAAGCTTACCTAAATTGTCTTTTACTATGGGCTTAAAGAGCCATGATTTTCAGTCTAACCCTATACATATTGTACCTAGCTACAATTGGTCTTGTTCTTCATTTGCCTCTCTTTTCATGGTGACAAGAGAACAGTGTTATTCAATTTGTTCTGGCAATGATTAGTTTGCCTCCACTGTAAAGCAAGGAATGCCTTCTAGTTCAGAAGGCCAATCAACGACACCATACAGAGTTGGCGAAGTTTAATGGAGAGTGTGATTGAGAGGCAAAGGGACCTAACCCATTCTGATGATTCCATCAAGCACATGGAGACAGATTGCCTGGATCAAAAACCCACTTGTTACTTCCCAAGGAAGAAAAATTAGAGGAGGGAACAAGAGAGTCTACAGAATTAGATAAACTGTTCAAAGGAAAATATTTGATCAATGAAGAAGAATTGAAAAAATTAAAGCCTTTGACCAACCGTCACTCTCTGATTGCACAGCAATTTGGAGGCCATTATCAGTGTTTTGACTCCTATGACATTCTAAATGACTATTTTGTGCAGTTTAAATTACTTTAGGAATAGAAGACCTATCGTTCTGAAAAAGGGAATTGTACTGTCTGACAGTTCAAAAAGGGTACAGTTTCTGACAAGATTGTGAGAAGATCGATATTTAGAATCTTAAAAACAATTTTGTTCCAAAATGTTCAGCTTGTCAGAATACAGTTCATTCATAAAGGCCAGTTATACATAATAAGAGTTATTTTGTTTTACTGCATACTAATGAAACACTGAAATAACTCATGTCATTTCTCTGTGATGTGGCTTCTGAAATGAATGGACAGATAATGAAAGGGCTTTGAAATAGGACGGTTGGAAAATTAGAACATTCTTGTGATAAATGTTTGAAAACGTGACATGGTTGACAGGATGACTTTTTTTTCTTTCTCATCTTTAAGTACTTTAAACAAAAGAATCAAATCAATGGATGTTTCCTTCACTTGACTTGCAAACACTTAAACATGGAATAGAGTCTTTTGTTTCTTCTGACTTCCTAAGACACTTTTTTTTCTATCATCCTGCCTTGAGCTGCTATCCGTGCTTCTCTGAATGTAGTTTGCATCTGAACTTTTCACTAATGAACCAAACTAAAGCAGTTCCCTCCCCTCCACCACATCCCCAGCCCCCTCAACACTTCCTCTAACCTTAAAAATATGGCTTGTTCAGACTGGTTTTACTTCAGGGAACCCTTGTCAAAGGAAGTCAATTTGATGATCAAATGATAGCAAATTATTTTAAAGGCAGCTGTATTAATGGTCTGCAGAGCAGCAGAAGGCTGAGGGTAGTTGCTTCCAGCCAGAACCCAGTGATAAATGATGTTCTGCAGAGAAAGAGCCACTTGTTTTTGCAGAGTTCCTCCAGCATTTTGTGAGTGTTACTTGTTTTTGCAAGCTTGATGCAAAAATGAAGGCTTTCTTACTTAAGCCAAAAGGAACGAATTTAAGATCTCCATCCGCTAATATCCCATGAGGTAAGAATTAGTTCTTGTATTTTAACAAAAAAGCGGTAATATTGAATTGGGTCCTCAAGAGAGAACTTTGAAAGCTTCGTGATTGTTTTTATACCTTTATTGTCTTTTAATGGATTAATAGGATAATGTTATGAAATTTTAAAAATTCTAAATATTTCTCACTGTATTCTGTATAGGTAAATTGCAAATAAAAACTCTCTAAATGAGGATTAAAATTCACAGCTGACTGTTCAAAGTTTTTGACATTAAGAAAGGAAAGTGGAAAGGCAGAAATAAGGACCACGTGCTGAACAGGGGTAGAATGAAATAAAAGGATGGAAGAAGGATAAAATAGGGATATTAGAGAAAGCAGGAAAAATGGTAATTAATTGAGATGAAGAACAGAGATAACTTATTAATAGTAGCTATCTACACCTCTGTGATATCACACACTTCTGGTCTGCCTTACCTACCTGCTGTAGAAATCCTCACTTACGCTCCCATTATCCCTGGAATTGATTATTCTCATAAATTCTGCAAACCTGAAGCTGTCCAAAATCTGCTTCTCATCTCCTAATTTGTATGTTAGAACACATCTATGTTCACTTCTGTTATAAGGTTTTCACCATCTTTTCCGACCCTTCCTACCTCAGTAATCACCACCAGAGCAAGAGCCCTAGAACATATCTGTACTCCTCCAACCCTAAGCTTTTAACTGTACCTCAGCCTGATTGCTCCTCTGCTGGTGACCATGCCTTCTGTTTCCAATGCCCTAAACTGTGGAATCCCTCCCTGAAGACCTCTATTTCTCAAACTCTTTTCACTCCTTTTAGGTTTTTCAGGATTGTTTAATGTTTAATGCTATTTCCAGTACACAAGTGTCAAGGAGAATGAAATAATTGTTACTCCGGATTCGATGCAGCACAAAATAAAACACACTAAGGTATAGAATATAATAATAGACACTACTCAAAGCCTGATCTCTGAACAAGCTTTTTGTTATCGTCCCAATCCCTTCCTTCACTTGTCACTTTGGGGTCTTTGGTTTATTTATTATTGATTTATTGGTTTATTACTGTCACATTTGTCAAGATTCAGTGATAAGCTTTCATTTTACAGGCCATCCAGGCAGATAATGCCAAGCATCATTACACTGAGATAGAAAAAAGAAAACAGGTACAGAATATAGTAGTGCAGAGAAAGGGAAATGCAGACTGACAAATAAAGTGCAAGGGCTGCAAAGAAGTAATTTGGGAGATCATCTTTTAGCATATGAGAGGTCCATTCAGGAATCTGTTAAATGCTGTCTGTGGGCTCAAAATTGACAGCTGTCAAAGCTGTCAATCAAAGCTGTCCACAAAGGCTAAGTCCACACTACACCAGATAAATCCGTAACTGAAGATTTTCCTCTTCATTTTTACCCTCCGTCCACACTAGAACAGCATTTTCGTCCCCCAAAACCGGAGCTTTTCAGAAACACTTTCCAGGGTGGGTATTTTTGAAAACGCTGCTTGGGCAGATCAGTGTGGATGGGGTAACCGGAGAAATCTGAAAACGCTGTCATGACAGATGGTGACGGCAGCACGCCATCTCATTGTTTTCTAGAACGCAACCTAACAATTTCAGAACAGATGGCAACAAGACTGAAGCCAGGAGAGTTAGAAATGTACTCACCAAATACTTTGACCCATAACTTACTGAATAAATAAGTATACTCACTTTGCCCTGTTTTCTGTCCTTGCTTGTATGAAGGTGGTTTACCTATTTATGCAAGTACTTCTCTGACAATAGATGTGTAACAGCCTAATGTAACATTGTATGGAAATACAAGATAACACTGATGTAGACATGTTTTACACATTTAACAAGGTGCTTTATTAATGCAACAGAGTTGGTCAGATTTTCAATATTTGTCATCAGCCGGGTCATACAGTTCATGAACTCCCTGTCGGTTGCCTCCATACGCTTTAGTATTTGTTTTTTTTTTACTTTTAAGTCCTCCTGCACAAGAGCCAACAGCTGCCCGTTGTTTAAGTTTTTCTAGTCTGTAACTGAACAAACACACACCGTCTTTCACAGCGAGATTCGACACAAGTCATGTGGCTTGTTTGCAGTAAATGTGTCCTGTGCATGCGCAGTAGGAGGAGATTCGCCAAAATCTCCATTTCAATGTGGACAGAGATATTTTCAAAAATGCCTAGTGTGGACGCCTATCGTTTTTACACGAAACCGGCATTTTCAAAATTATCTGGTCTAGTGTGGATGTAGCCTTAGCCTCTTGTATTGTCTGCCGAATAAGAAAGGGAAGAAGAGAGAATGGCAATAGTGGGAGGGGTCCTTGATTATGTTAGCTTCTCTCCCGAGTCAACAGAGGGGAGCCGGGTTTATGTGGTGGACTGTGCTGCGTTCACAACTCCCTGAAGTTTCTTATGGTCTTGGGCAGAGCAGTTGCTATACTAAGCTGTGGGATGCTTTCTGTTGTGCATCTACAAAAACTGGTTCTGAGTCATCAGAGATGTGTTAAATTCCATTAGCCCTCTGAGGAGACAGAGGTGTTTAGATGTCTTCTTGGCCGCAGTGTTCAGATGGCCGGATTAGGACAAAGTCTTGGTGATAATTTAATAATTTCAGCATGATTCTACCATGCAGACCTCACTATATAGTCAGTGGCCCTTTTATTAGTCACCTCCCGTGCCTAATAAAGCAGCCACTGAATGTCTGCTTGCGGTCTTCTGTTGCTGCAGCCCATCCACTTCAACGGTCAACATGTTGTGCATTCAGAGATGCTCTTCTGCACTCCCTGCATAAAAGGCAACAAGAACCCCTCCCTGCAAAAATAAACTAACAGAACTCAACAAGACCATCAACCCCCAAAACTTCTCCCCTTGCACAACAAAACGGAAAAGGAACGGGCAAGAAATGCGGAATATGAAAACTGTAAGTCTGAAAAAGTCTATAGCTCATAAATGCAACAGTCCAATCCGTAAACTGAGAACCAAAGTAACATCTTCTGACATCACCATCATCGAAAGAGAGTTCCTTCATTATTGGCATTAAACAGAAGTGCTGTTGGAACCTCTCCGTATCTGGTTTTTACCTGATAACATCCGTTGACAACTTTGTGTTTTTGAAATTGATCTGCTCAGTGAGAATATATAACTCCTCTAGGGGCCATTCTCTGGATAGTTTTGTGCTGATGAATATTCTGGCTGACATCACTTCCTGTGATTTACACAGTTGGCTCTAATCTGATAAAGGCAGCACCAGTCTTTTGGCTTGTACTACCTCATACTAGACAAAATTGTTGTGAACCTGAATCATACCCTCTCAATTACCTCAGTATTTGCAAACTAGAATATACATGGTATTCCTGCTATGATTTACTAAGGTTACAATTACATTAAATCTAAAAGTTGGCACTGTAACTTATACTGTTATCTTGCCAAGCTGGTTTGAACTTTACATGAATATGGGTTAGGTGCGGAATATTGTGGCTGCGTCACTGGACTTGCAGTCCAGCGTCCTGTTATGATTTCATCTCACTGCTGCTACACAGAGACTGAAAATCGTTTGATCAAATCAATTCTGAATTTTAAATATCAGTATCTGTAACCACAAAGCACCAGCTTGTTATTAACATCCCACCTGCCACATTAATGTCCTTTACGGAATTAAATCTGCTGTCCTTAGCCATGGGGATACAGCCTAGCGAGTCACGGTTACATTAAAACATCAAAAGAACATCTTCAAAACGTGGCTTACAGTGGTTCCAAAAGGCAGTTTACCATCAGGAAAGTAAGCTGCACTCATCTTGTAATTTAATAAAGAACCATACTCCATTGATTTTCCATTCTGCTGAAGTTTCCCTCATTCAAAGATTCTATTTTTAGTCAGCAGAATTAACACCAGAAATGTCTGGATATTAAATCACACTATCAGTTTAGCAGTGTGACTTTATCAATATTCTAAAGCACTTCCTATCTTATAAATTGTATCAATACATTATTGTACTATCAGTATCACATTTGATCATTTTATCAATACCTACTTCCAACATTTTTTATATCAAATTGCACCATCTTATCAATACTCCACTTTTTGGTATATCAACAAAAACGCTCACAAATTTTTACAAATGTATTGTGGAGAGCATTCTGACAAGCTGCATCACTGTCTGGTGGGGTGGGTTGGGTGGTGTTGCTACTGCATAGGATCAAGTTAAGCTGTAGAGAGTTGTAAAGTAAGTCAGCTCCATCATGGCCTCCATAGTATCCAGGACATCTTTAAGGAGCAATGCCTCAAAAAGGCAGAGTCCTTTGTTAAGGAACCCATCAGCCAAGGCATGCCTTCTTCCCATTTCTATCATCAGGAACGAGGAACAGGAGCCTGAAGACAAGTTCAATGATTCAGGATCAGTGTCTTCCCCTCTGCTGTCTGATTTCTGAATGGACATTGAACCCATGAACAACACATTACTTTTTTCATTTCTGTTTTTTTTTTGCACTGATTTAATTTACCTATTTAATATATATACTTACTGTAATTCAGTTTTCTCTCTATTGTGCATTTTATTGTACTGCTGTCGCAAAGTCAGCAAACTTCATGAGATATGCCAATGATATTAAACCAGATTTTTTATTCTCTACCATCAATCATACACCTTTGCATCATATCAACTCACTTTGCACTACCTTATCAAACTAATTATTATACAGTTGGAACACCCCTTATCACCAGGTTATTGATAGCCCACTGTACCTTCAGGTTACCATAACAGTGTGCCAAGTTATCATTATCCATTGCACCATCTTGTCAATATTCCACTGTGCTACCCTACTGAAATCGCATCGCATCATCTTATCGCCAGTTCTTCGCAGCTTCCTCCTGTCCTCAGCATTATTTACTTTCTATTTTACTGCAAATTTTTTAACTCCTCTACCTGACCATATGTCCAAGTTCATCTGAACAGACATGGCCCTGGAACTCATCCCTTCCGGACATCACAACCGTTTTAGGAGTTACCTTTACTCTTATGTACCTGCTGTTCTTGATTTTCACTACTTTCTAATCCATTTGGCTTATTTTCTCTTTGTTGCGATATTTTTCTTTGTTTAGTTATTTTTTTATTGAGATACAGCATCGGCCCTTTACCATCTCCAACTTCTGATGCTATTGTCACTCTCTCCTCCTTTATCTGCATATCACCCCTTCTCACCTGGATCCACCTATCACCTACAAACTCTTGCCCACCCCTTCACTCCTTTCCCTCACCTGTTTATACTGGATACCCTCCCTCTATCTTTCAGTCTGGGTGGAAGGTCTCAACTCAAAATGCCAACTTCAAGTTCCCTCTATAGTTGCTGCCTGACCCTCTACACTCCTCCAACAAATTGTCTTTTATTGTGTTCCAGCATATGTACAGTACTATGCAAAAGTCTTGGACAGATATATATATATATATATATATAACTATGGTGCCGAAGACCTTTGCACAGTACTATATTTGTCAACGTGGAATGGAGAGCAAGATTGTAAATCTGGGGGGAGCAAAGGATGTTGGGAATGGTGAGGGTGGAGTGCCACATGAGGGGTGTGGGATAGAAGTGCCAGGGGCAGAGGGTGGCATGGATGCAGATGCACCCAGCCCTGAGACACCAGGCAAAGTCACTTGACTCCAAACAGTTGGTTTATTGACGATTACAGAATGTCTCTCTGGTGCTTCCCACTCCCTCCCCTCTCCCTTCCCCTCTTCCCAACTATGATTCCCCCTTATCTGCCCCATTCCCACTTTCAGTCCACTGCAGAGACCCATATCAGGAACAGGTTTATCATCACTCACGTGTCGTGAAATTTGTTTTTTTTAACAGCAGCAGTAAAGTATAATTACTACAGTTCTGTGCAAAAGTCTTAGGCACCCTCAGTATGTATTTTTTGTGCCGAAGACTTTTGCACAGTACTGTACAACCAGATCTCTATATAAGCATATTCTTTCCTCTTGATTTCTCCTACCCCCCCCCCAGTTAATCAAACCCACCTCCTGCTCCCCTGTTCCCATTCATCCTGTCTGATGTGTCTATTGGAAGTATAATGATGTCAACAGGAGTTTAAATGGGACTGGTTTTGGCAGAGCATATTAAATACATTTATTGCATATTTCATAGACATCAAGAGAAACTTTTGCCTATTTCCTCCGGTGTACCTGTCCTATGTGGGAGACATCTTGACTACATGTATTTAAATGGCAACACACACAAAATGTTGGTGGAACACAGCAGACCAGGCAGCATCTATAGGGAGAAGCACTGTCGACGTTTCGGGCCGAGACCCTTGGGATTGTTACTGTTTGTGTTGGCATAGAATTCAAATGTGGCCTGGATCGTTCTCCACTCAATGCTCGCTCATGCTTTCCTGCTGCATGGCCATTGGATCAAAGGGGAGGAAAGCTCGAGCGAGATATTAGAGGAAGGTTTTTTTCACTCAGAGAGTGGTTGGTGTGTGGAATGCACTGCCTGAGTCTGTGGTGGAGGCAGATACACTAGTGAAATTTAAGAGACTACTAGACAGGTATATGGAGGAATTTAAGGTGGAGGGTTATATGGGAGGCACAACATTGTGGGCCGAATGGCCTGTACTGTGCTGAATTGCTCTTTGTTCTTTGATCACTCTTGTAATCTCTTGCTTCATCACAGGTTGCTCGACTAGCCAACCAAAGCTCCTTATTTTGTGCAAGAGAAGAAATCAACGTTACTTCCAAACATCTTTAATATATTGTCAATTCAACATCAAATCTAGAATTCTGCCTGCAATATTCTACAAAACTGTGTTACATTTCATTGCATTCATATGAAATATTTCCAAACTAGAATAAGGAGCAAATTATTATTTATTTCTTCCATGCATTAGAATATCATTCTGCAATCAAAATATCATCATCATCATCATTATGTGTCATGTCGGATGACGTGGGTGATCATGGTCAATGACCATGATTGTTCTTGGCAAATTATTCCCCAGAAATGTTTTGCCAATGCCTTCTTCTGGGCAGTGTCTTTACAAGATGGGTGACCCCAGGCATTATCGATGCTCTTCAGAGATTGTCTGTCCGGCGTCAGTGGTCACATAACCAAGAATTGTGATATGCACCAGCTGCTCATACGACCTTTCACCACCTGCTCCCATGGTTATTGACCCTGAACAGGGGAGGGCTTAGCAGGTGGTACACCTTGCCCAAGGGTCCCCTGCAGGCTAGCGAAGGGAAGGACTGTTTACACTACTTTGGGGAAAACCTACCTCGATCCCACCACCCAAATCTGAATCCAAATCTAATGAGGAAAAGAAACATAGTCTTAACTGGAGAGTTTTAAAGTGCTGCAGGAACAGATGGCCAGACAATCTAAAAAAACTGTTAAAGGCATCCAAAAGATTTGGCTTTATAAATAAAAGTACCGAGTACAAAAGCAAGGGAATTGTGCAAAACCTTTACGAGATAAAAAATAAGCCCCAGTTAATACCTGGACACCGGACATTAGGAACCACATCAAGGGCTTAGAGGGATTTATTATGAACAACTTTGGTTACATCAAGCAACAGTGGTTGTAATCCTCAGAGTATAGACAGTTTATTGGCGATTTGATGTATTTTTTGTTTATGTTTCCTTAATCTTTATTCGAACAGTTTAAAATGAGCGAATAAGAAGGGACTATTTACAGTAACAGCATGGTCAATAATCAGTGGAAACAAATATAACATAATTGGGGAAAATTACTAACGGCACCAAAAAGGAATGCTTCATACAAAATTGTTGTGACTTGCGATGCAGGCCATGTAATAATTTGATAGAGAGATCTAGATGAATGCTTGAAAGGGAAGAAAGATTTCAAGGAACATAGAGGAGTCACTGGAAAGCTATGTTAGAGATGACATGGACATAAGATTGATTGTCTTCTATCCTGCACATCTGGGCCTGCTTAATGATGTAAATCAAGCTGCTTCTGTAAATCTACCTGCAACTTTCCCTAAATCAGTGTTTTGAATCAAATCAAGTCAGCGCAGGTTAATGCTGGGGGCAGCCCACCAGCTTCACAATGCTTCCGGCATCAAAGGAGTGCCCGCAACTCACTAACCCTCATCATGTGTCTTTGGAATATGGGAGGAAACCAGTGCACCCGGAGGAAGTCCACGTGGTTATGGGGAGAACGTACAAACTCCTTGCGGACAGCGGTGTGAATCTTGTAGCTGGCACGAGAAGGCAATGTGCTTAACTCTGAGAGGAGTGGCAGGGCATTTCAGATCCATAGAATGCAGTGGTGTGATCTTGTGAGTTGAGTTCTCCTAAGGGGCTGTCTATTGGTGGGTCCTCGGGTGGCTATAGAGACCGATCCAGGATCCACATATTCTGGTGCAGTGTGGGTAAGAATAAGTGGTGGCTGTGGTTCATGGTTGGGTCTTTTCCATGGAATGCACTCTCTACACCACAGGGAACTCCAGGGCACTTCCCTTATCCAGGGACAACCATAGTTGTTGGAAACGTTGTCAACTGGAAAGCTTCAGCACTGGCTTTTGGAACTTGTTTTTGTCAGTAAACTTCATTCATAAAGTCAAGTCCAGTCCAGTTTATTGTCATGTTATTATATAATCATGTATATAATGTATTTAACATATATTGTATATAGAAGTAAGATGTTTCTCCAAACCAGGGTGTAAAACATAGTAGTACACATAATATACAATAACTTATGAAGGTAAGGATAATATCTGCAGAAGAAGCAGACATAAATGACAAACTAAAGTGAATAAATTAAATACTGTAAGGTACGGAACAGATTAACCAATGACACTTTGAATATGATGCTGCAGGGAGTTCAGAAGCCTAATAGCCTGAGGGAAGAAACTGTTTCCCATCCTGAGCATTGCTGTTTTTATGCATCGGAGTCTCCTGCCCAATGGTAGGAAGTCAAAGGTGATGCTGGATGAATGGGTGGGATCCTTAATGATACTAAAAGCCCTGTGTATGCAGCATTCCTAATAAATGTCCACGATGGATGGTGGGCAAACCCTTATGATCATCACAGCTGTCCTCTGGTCTTCTAGTCCACCGCTCGGTTGCTCCCATACCAGATGGAAATGGGCCAGATAAAGTGAATCTTTCCCGAAGAGAATGGTTCAGGAAGTGGTTGCCCTACAACTGAAGAGAATGCAGGAAGAGAGGAAATGGGTAACTGCCAGACAGATGAAAGGAGCTGAGAGATAGCTAAAGAGACCCCTACGGGTAGCGGTGGGAACATATCCAATTGTATTTAAAAGGGAGATGGATGACTATCTGAAAGAAAACAAGTTGTAGGGTTATGGGGAGATAGAGATTTTTTTTTGAAATTGGGGGAATTAAAAGATAATAGCAGGGAAGTGCTGCTAAATGATTAACAATGAAAATATTGAATGATGGGGAGCCAAAGGCGCCACTGCTGCGTCTAGCTCTCTTTAGCCTACTGCTTTTCCCTCATCTACATAATGTATGTAGATAGTGTCTGTAGATGAGGGAAAAATTAGAAAATTGGTAGAATAATGTATGTGCTTTAAACTCAGGGCTAAGACTGTAAAGGCTGATACAGCTTTGACAAGCCTTTATCACAGTAGGTAAAGTGGATAACCGTCAGAGCAATTGACTATGATCGATTTGTTGGCTTTGTAACATAATGATAGCCTCTGAGATCAATGTGGGAAGAAAAGGTAAAGGCCAGCTTCATAAAGTACCAATAGTTACGTTCATAATCAGTCACTGGAAACAATTAAGACGGCATTGAGAATAACTTGCCATTAAGCAGGGGCAGTGCAGGTAATGCAAATACTGAGAATATAATTGTCATCAAAGTACTAGTGAGACATGAAAAAACACTAATCTGTGATGGGAAAACAATATTGACTGCTTTGTGGGCATTGAGAGAAAAGGATTGCACATTGGTTTAATGGCTTCATGAATATGCTGATGAGACATAATTGCTGTTAACAATGCAAACACGATGGAATTAGCTTAATATTAACTTGAGGCTGTACCACAGTTATTCCACATTGAATTCAAGTAGCATTAGGGTTACATATCAACTGTGGATCACATTGAATAGCAGGCCAGAAGTCCAAGTACAACGTAGGGAATCTGTGTTCAAGAATCTTTTCTGCAATTCTGTCACTCTACTGAGAAAGTGCTCTATTGTTGGATACTGAGATTGAAACTTGTCCTCCCTCAGCAGCATGCCATTCGCACTTTACCCTCAACTCAATAGGATTATTCCCGGAGCTCTGATCAATATTTGTCCATCACAATATCGCTAAACCACATAATTTGCTTCATGTCACACTTGCTCCTTGTGGGAGCTCTTTGTCTACTTTGTATATTACACTTTTCAGTACTTCACTGGCTTCATTGACACTGGAAGTGAAATGAAAGTCATGAAAATGCAAGATTTTTTTTAATGTGACAGAAAGCTGTTAGGTAGAAAGATTAAATCTGCACAGGTGGTTTTTTTTTATAGATGATCCCTCATGAAAGTGGCAAATGTTCACACTGGATAACACAAGCCGTGGAGCTAGTTACAGACAACAGAACAATTCATGTGTTTCCCTATCATTTGTGATTTATACAAACATTTGAAAATGTTCCTGGCAACAGTTTTAACAGTTTGTTCCATGATTTTATTAATGATTCATTTAAATGTTCATCAAATTCTAATATCAACAATCCATAGCTTGTTCAGTGCTGAGTGTATTTTTTGTCAGAATTGTTACTTCTCATTACCAACAATAATGAAATTTTTGGTAATCTTTGTAAATATAGAAGTTATTTAATTTTATTTTACTTTGGAGCTGTTTACCTGGAAGTGAGTGCTCATTTTGTGTTGCAGCTCAGCTTGTGCCTCGTGTTTTATGAGTTTTATTTCCTTCATAATATCTTGATTTGAAAAGACCACCTCTGTGTGACACAGCAGGGAACTGCTTAGTTGTAATGGGTTCTAAACTGCTTTCTCGCATCAGACGTGGAGATTCTTTGAGGCTGAAATACTTTATTAAAGAAAGACAAGTAAGGTCTTGTTGCTTAGCAGTCATGGGTCTTTTAACAGTTACCAGGTTAAGTCATACAAGATGAGGGATGCACAGATTATTATGTTGACACATTTATAACTCGTCTTAGATGAGAAGAGCGTTGCTAAGATAGTTAACAGAATTCAAAGGTGTTAGTGTCCAATATATATGGTGTACATTGGACCTTTATTTTTCTTCACAGTCCCTTAACATTTATTGTGAAATTGCACTGAGCTTTAAAGCAGACCTTTGCTTTAAAGACAGACATCATATTTATTGCCATCTGGTGGCATCTGCCAGCTTCTTTCTATCGAAAGGCCTAGATAGAGTGGACATGGAAGGGACGTTTCCAATACTGGGAGAGTCTAGGACCGGAGACCACAGCCTCAAAATGCAAGGACATCCCTTGAGAACAGAGATAAGGATGAATTTCTTCAGCAGAGGGTGGTGAATCGGTGGAATGCACTGCCACAGATGACTGTCAGTGAGCATATTTAAAGTAGATGCAAAGAAGGTTCTTGATTCATAAGGACATCAAAGGTTATGAAGAGAAGGCAGGAGAATGGGTTTGAGAGGGATAATAAATCAGCCATGATGGAATGGTGGAGCAGACTCAGTGGGCTGAATGGCCTAATTCTGCTCCTATGTCTTACAGTTTTATGGTCTTCCTGGTGCACAAAACAACTCATATACTCATCTGACTTTCAATGGAAGCACAGGACCAAGCAATCTTGCCATTGGTAGCCCCACAACTATAGAGGTTTGCCCATCATATCCATAGTGCACTAATAGCTGATAGACGCATCTATTTTGGTTTAGTTAATTGAAGTATTTACATTTGCTGAACTTGCCTTTGATTCGAGGTGATAATGGACCAACTATTGAATGGAGACCAGTGAAAAATACTTGTGTGTTGTGTGAAGCTCTGCAGGTACTAGGCATTCTTTCTATCTATTGTCCCAGTTGTGGACACACCAGGAATAATCAACAGGAATGGAAATCAGGTGGAATATGGAGTAAGTGGACAAATCCTTATTTCCATTTGCTGAAAACATCATTCCCCAAACCATTAATAAATCAGAACTAACAGTATTTAAAAATGAGTAAAAAAACATTTAAAACCAACCCTGGCAGATTTGGAAACATAATGATCTCAATCAATTGTACACATCAGGAGATAATGAATCAATCACATATTTTATAGTTATCGCTGCTTTTATTTCCTTTAACACTGACAGGAATAAGCCTCAATGGAGACATTAGATAGATTTTCCATTGGAATCGAAAGCACATCTGTTCTGTTCTGTAATTCAAAAGCGTAGAACTAACTTAAATGAAAACTGAGGAACCATGAATAATGTTTTAGCTTTGTTTTCACTTTAAATGAGGCACACACATATCACGTGGTAGCGTCGTGACGTGTGCCATTCACGTATTTTTACATTTAGCCCATAATTATCTAAACAAATAAAGAATACATACTCAAACAATATACTTGCAATATTACTCAAATGCACGCTTTCCAGCTCAGGTATAAACTCCAACTGAATACAAAATGTATCTTAACTATACACGCAGTATACTATATAATACAACTACGATATTGTCATCCACAGCATAGTAACCTTTAAATTGTCCCTTCAGGGTAGAAGATTTAATCACTGTTGAGGATTTCCTACTCTTGTGAGACAACGTCTTTCCTGACAAGGAGGAATCACTCTGTTTCACAGGTTGTGAAAAAATCTCAGCTTCTGGGGCTCCCGCCTTAGTCATAGAACATTACAGCACAGAAGCAGGCCTGTCAACCCATCAAGACTGTGCCAAACTATAAATCTTCTGAAGCCCATCGACCTGCACCTGGACCATAGCCCTCCGTACCCCTCCCATCCATGTATCCATCCAAATTCCTCTTAAAATTGGAAATCGACCCCCATGTCCACCATTTGCTCTGTCAGCTCGCCCCCATTTCCTCTCATATTCCCCTTAAACATTTCACCTTTCACCCTTAACCAGTAACCTCTTGATTTTTCCAACAACAGTGGAAAAAGCTTGCTTACATTTACCCTATAAACCCCTCATAATTTTGTATACTTCTATCAAATCACCGTCACTCTCCTTTGCTCCAGGGAATAAAGTCGTTACCTATTCAACCTTACCCTATAACTCAGGTTCTCAATTCCTGGAAGCATCCTTGTAAATTTTCTCTGCTCTCTTTCAATCTTATTGATATCTTTCATGCAAGTAGGTGACCAGAAATGGATGCAATGCTCCAAATTAGGCCTTACGTCTCATACAACTTCCACACAACACCCCACCCAACTCCTGTACTCAGTATTTTGATTAATGAAGGCCAATGAGCCAAAAGCATTCTCTATGACCCTAGGTCCAATGTTCTGCCAATTCACTTATTATTTGAATGTACTTTGAATTCCTTATTTCTTTTGTAAATGTCTTGCCTTGGACCCTAAGACATGGAATCCCTTGTTCTATATCCCCAGCGAAAGGAAACACCCTTCCCACACCCAGTCTGGTTATCCCTGTCAGAATGGCATACATTTCAACGAGACCTTCAATATTTCTTTTAAAGGTCTAATCTCATCTCACTTATCCAGGAAACAAACCAATAAACCTTTGCTGCACTCCTCGATGGCAAGTTTATCCTCTCAGAGGCCAGGAAACAAAATCTGCTCAAAAATATTCCAGATGCAGTCCACTTGCATAATTGCAGTAAGATGTGCCCCTGTACTCAAAGCCTTTTTGTAGTGGAGCTCAGTTTGCTGCCTGAACTGTTTATGGCATCTGCACATTTGCATTCAGAGACTGGAGAAGATCGAGTTTAATGTCCTGTGCATGTGACTGCATAGGTGCAATGGAAAAATTACTTTCAGCAGCACCACAGGCCCACACACAAGGGCACCCAGCCCCTTGTTATAATAATATTTTACAGTCTATCACATGCCTTTCTATTTTTTTCTGACTGAAATGGAAAACTGTACATTTATTCTTATTATTTTGCATGTGCCCACTCACACAACTTGTCTCATTCACCTTGAGGCCTCTTTTCAACCTCCTTACAACTCACAATCTTACACAGTTTCATGTTATCAGCAAAATTAGATGTACTGTTCTTTCAATTAAATCACTGATGCATAATGTATAATAGCTGATGCCCTTGAAATGATCCCTGTGGTACCCAACTAGTTACCATTTGCCACTTCTAGTCAACTCGGTTTCTTGCCAGTTAACTAATCTTAAATTCACGCCAGTGTGTTATACCCTATGCCACATGTTTTAATTTTGAAAACTAACCTCTCATGGGAGATTTTATAAAGGCATTCTGAAAGTCCGAATACACAATGTTCATTGGTTCTGCCTTATCTTTTCTACTAGTAACATCTTCAAAAACTTCCAGTAGGTTTCTCATATAGTTCCGCTTTCTTAAATCATTGCAACACGAACAAAATGCTGGTGGAACACAGCAGGCCAGGCAGCATCTATAGGGAGAAGCACTGTCGACATTTCGGACCGAGACCCTTCGTCTGGACTAACTGAAAGGAAAGATAGTCAGAGTTGCTGTGTTGCTTGAATTTCCAACATCTGCAGATTTCCTCATGTTTGCTTTCATAAATCGTTGTTGACTTTATCAATATTTCCGTGCCCCTTTATCAGATCCTTTATAATAGTGTCTAGCATTTCTCTACTAATAAGATATATTAACTTGTTCGTATCTTCCTACACACTCTCCCTGTAGTTGTGTTATATTTGCCATTCCCCTGATCCTCTCCCTTCCTACTGCAAAATGGAGAAACCTTTCCATTATCATGGAAAACAAATGCATCCACTATTTCCATGTTTACTGTGGTGAACTACATATACTTGTCTGGACACGCCCCCTGCTGACTGCTCCTGTGGCTCCTCCCACAGACCCCGGTATAAAGGCGATTGAGGCCTGAGCCCGGCCTCTCAGTCTCCGGGATGTAGTGTGGTGGTCACTCACTGCTTGTTCCTTCTTCCAGTCAATAAAAGCCGATATCTCGCCTTTACGTCTCAGAGTGAGTTATTGATGGTGCATCAGTTACTTCTGTTAGTATTGTGAGATACAGATTATCCTTCCCTGGGAATACACTAATTCTCAGTGCCATTAATTTCTCCTGCAAAATTTCTTACAATTTCTCTTTTCCAATCAACTCTTGTTTCCCTAGCATCTCTAGGAAATTATTTACATCCACTTTTGTGAAGTAAAAACCAAAGTACTTCTCTACTATTTCTTGCTCCCCTCTTTAAATTTCTTTGTTTTTATGTAAGAAATTTGTATTTGCCTTCATTATTCCTTTTTGTTTTAAATGAGAGTTAAATAGCTAATAATTGTGTAGATCTACCAGCTATTAAACTTTTCCTGTCCTAAGTGTGCCAGATATCAATCTGTGTAGGTGTTAAAATACAAAATCTGCAGTACTGTCATGCCAGGATTTTCAACTTGCAACTTCCCCACTGGACTCAATATAGAATCCAACATCAGAGCACAGAATCACAGAGCAGGGCTCTGAAAGCACATCCCATCTGGCCTTTGGTTTTATGTTAGAGAGGTCTAATATGGAATCAGCAACTCCATTCATTTGAATTGATTGCCAACCATTGACAAAAAGTATGTGCTTTATTTAGTTATACTATATTTTAATGTATTTAATTGTAAAATTAGTATTTAAATGTGCTTAATTACTTTTGAAATATTTTAATCATATTAATTACTTTAATCAGTTGGAATACTTCTTAAATGCCTCTGATTCTGAGAGACTTTCAAAATTGCCACTATCTCACTTTTTTTAAATCTATGCCCTACTTATTTAACTATTTGATATACATCTATATATTTACTGTAATTCACATTTTTCCCCATAAGAAATTTCACGACATGTGCCAATGATATTAAACCTGATTTTGATTCTGATTGTTCAAAAGTCTTTAGCAAGCACAAGTTTTCAAAGGCATATTAGGGCTTGGGGGTGGGACCTAAATTTACCCCAGTTGAGGCTTGGTTCATAGATCTCAGCAAGCATTAGATGTTAAGGGTCAAATCATTCAGCTTTCCTCACTCTGGTGGGCAGGAACCATGGCAACAAGTTTGGATAGAAGGAGGGGCCCAGCCCAGTCTGCGCTTCCTGTCTTTCTGTTTTGTCAGGCTTGGCACCTACTGTTCAATAATGTTATTTAGTTCTTAAAACACAAACCATAACCAAGTGTTGCAAGCTAGACATAGAAGCTAAAAAACTTCTAAAGGCAGCTACTCAAAATACTCTTCAGAATGTAGGAATTTGAAAAAGTATTGGCAGGAGTATTCATCAAAGCTTCCAGTGAATTTTTTGTTCTTTTCCCAGAATCCCTTCTCATGGCATTCTCAAAGGTTTACCTCCTGTCTGTGTTTAGGTCACCAATTCACACCTAAATTAACCATCTACACAACTAGTTCAAGCAGCAGTCCCCCCCCCCCCCACACTCACACTCTATGCCTCCTCAATATACCAACAGTTTTCCCTCAAT
This sequence comes from Hypanus sabinus, assembly GCF_030144855.1. Taxonomy (NCBI): domain Eukaryota; kingdom Metazoa; phylum Chordata; class Chondrichthyes; order Myliobatiformes; family Dasyatidae; genus Hypanus; species Hypanus sabinus. The sequence goes on along the minus strand of NC_082725.1, from coordinate 21,837,644 downwards.
GTACACAAGGGATGGTGATGAGACCCAACGTACTTACAAAGCAATTAAATACATCAAAGTATGTTCTTCTTTTATAATTTTCTTCTCAATGTATTTGATCATAAAAGAATCTCTGATAATAGAAGATCAGAATGCAGACATGATCATGGACATGAAATACATTTTGGGATTTGTATAGCAGCTTTCACAAAGCCAACACTTCAATCACTGAAACAAGAATTGAAGGAAATGGAGCAGCTACATCCTATGAAAAATAATGTTACCATGTCCAATGTTCAAGGATGAACAGTGGCTGTGACACCACAGGAAACTTCCCTCCTTTGCAATGTTCCCATGTTATGCTTTGGATCATGGACCGATAGACAGGGTCTCAGATCCACTGCCAGCAAGTCAAAACATTGCAAAGAAGCCTTGGCTGGAATTTTCTGCTCAAGTCTGAAGTGAAAATGAAAGCCATTGGCTTCTGACTGAAATATGAGCATGTTGCTCACTGAGATATTGATCGGAACAAACAGAAATAGTTATATCTCCTTCATCAGTTCATGTTATTGTATGTTTCTAGATTCTTGTCTCTCCTTTTCTAGTCGCTATTTTGGGCAATTTTGATCAGGGTGGCCTGCAGATAACGAACACTGAGCTGAATTGAATATGCCTGGACTCTTTCAATTTTGTGCTTTATATTTTGTGTTTTTATATTTTGTGTTTTTCATTCCTTTTTTGTTGCCATTTGCGCGATTTGGTTTTTTTGCACATGGGGGTGGGGCTGGCATTTTCTTTGAGCTTTTTCCGCTCTGCTCTCTGATTTCCAAATGGACACTGAACCCATGAACACTTCACTATCTTTTTATTTGCACTGTTTATTTTAACTTAACGATTTAAAAGACATATATACTTACTGTAGTTCAGTTTTTTCTCTATATTTATCGTGTATTGCATTGTACTGTTGCTGTAAAGTTAACAAATTTCATGACATATGCTGGCAATATTAAACCTGATTCTAACTCTAATTCTGATTCCTGGTTTCATGGTTTTCTTTGTCTCGTGGCCGTCTGGGGGAGACAAATCTCAGGGTTGTATACTTCATACATATTCTGATAACAAGTATATTTGAATCTTTGAGTAATTTCATTCCAGTGGGAAGATAACCTTGTGATATTTGATTGTTCACACTACTTAAAAATTGTAAAAATCTTATCAACAGATTGTTCCAGAAATTTGACAATTCCAAATATTCTACTGCTTTTCAAACACTTAAAATTATTTAAAAATTGACAACCTCTGAAGAAGGAAAAGGGTGAAAACAGATTTTTTTTGCACCTGAGGAAACTAGAAAGTTTTCAAGTGAAATATGTTAAAGACTTGTGAAGAAATATGTTGTTTACAGGATTTGTGTTTGGAAAGTAAGGATAGATGGCGCCCCCCTGTGTTTAAGAAGTGCAGATGACATCTCGGCATTGGCAGCTTGAATCAATACTGTGTGAGCACAATTTAAATATAATCCACATGATTATGATTACTACTGTAGGTGAAATAATCATATTAATAAAGCTTTCTTCTGCTCACTATTTCATAAAATTTATTGTCCTGTTTGTGTTAAATTGGTGACTATCTCCATTAAATTACAAGTAAAGAGATAAGACTAAGGCTTGTAAATCTGAAAAGCTTAAAGTGCTACATAACTGCTGAAGTACATTTGAAGAGTAGCCATGTTTATAACAGAGGAAAAGTGGAGCCAATTTGTACAGGTGCCTGCACACAGTAATATAGTAATAACCACATAATTTGTTTAAGAACACTAATTCAAAACTGACTATTGGCTGTGCTGTTCAGGCTAACTCCCCGACTGCTGTAAGTAGCACCATGAGATCTCACAT